>NC_090647.1:122157024-122486982 GCF_040937935.1 Hyperolius riggenbachi
AGGGGAAGAGGGAAACAAAGGTGAATGAAGGAGGC
The DNA here is from genome assembly GCF_040937935.1 of Hyperolius riggenbachi. Taxonomy (NCBI): domain Eukaryota; kingdom Metazoa; phylum Chordata; class Amphibia; order Anura; family Hyperoliidae; genus Hyperolius; species Hyperolius riggenbachi. The sequence continues at coordinate 122,157,060 of NC_090647.1, forward strand.
TGGTGCACACCAAGAGTGCTTCTGAGCGTTTTTCAAATCAACAGTGATTTGAAAAGCGCTTGGCTAATGTTACCCTATGTGGGTGTTCCCACAGCAGCGTTGTGATTTTTTCAAAATCGCAGGTATACTGCATGTAGCATGTTTTTGAGCAATTCATTCAAAAATCGCTCTGAAAATCACTTCACAAAATCACACTCACAAATTGCTAGCGATTGCTATTGTCATTTTGGCGTTGCACTAGCCCAGAGAGAGGAGTGGAGAAATTGAGAATAGCCTGAGATGGAGCAGAGAACTTATCTGTATTGAAGTCCTACATCACACAGGCTACTTGCCTGTAATCGGACTCCTGTCACTGTCAGTCTCTCACACAAGTCAGAAAGAAGCCCTCCTGGAGTCTAGCGACTGTCAAAAACTTTTCAGCTTGTTATCCACACCTTATCCACACATGCAGTCATTATAACAATGGGGAGAGACCAGACAGATGTTTGCCCACAGACCCTGAGTCCAGGCAAGCTCTGCATCATGCTGTGCATATTTACCAGCTTGCCTGAACTCTAATTTCATCATGTTTGACACTTCTGTGCTGTGGAGAGTCCAGGACTCCATAATCAACATTCTCTCACTGCAGGCTGCATCTTCTTGTGAGGGTTGTGAGGGAAGCTCGGCTGCCTCTCTCATTCTATTAGCTGGAGGGAGGCACCAGAAGTAAGAAGGGAGGGAGAATGAGGCTGTTTATATTATGCAGGCTTCCCTGGCTGAATACACAGCTCAGTGCAGGGGGGAGGTTCCAGACACCCGGAATAGCCCCCTGAGTTCGCCAGTGTGAGCAGCGCACAACGCGTGCGCTGATACGGCGGAAATCCTCCACAAGCGTATAATTGCAGGCACCCAGCAAAAGGTGCTACGCATCCGTAGAGGGAAATCCCTGTCGGCAGATGGCGCTGGGGAGTGCAGAGGAACCAATCCTCTGTACCTCCCCAAATGCCAGACAGGAATTGTACGAAGCGCAGAACACAATCGCAAGAGAAGCGATTGCGAGTGAGAACGAGCAAAGGGACAGATTGTATGTGTGTGCGCCAATCTAGTCGCCACCCCGCGACTAGTGTTGGGCGAACACCTGGATGTTCGGGTTCGGGCCGAACAGGCCGAACATGGGCCAGATGTTCGGCATGTTCGGCCCGAACCCCGAACTCAATGGAAGTCAATGGGACCCCCGAACATGCCGCAATACGGCCCCCCTATGGGGTCGCAGGCATAAGGGGGGAGCATGCCCCGATTGCGGGGGGGTCGGAAATTCCCCCCACCCCCTCCGCTAGCGCTCCCCCCTCTGCCCGCTTCCCCATAAAAAAAGTTTTCTGAAAGTTAATAGTACCGGTGGCTGGCTGCAGTGGCTGGCTGGCAGTGGTGTGAGTGAGGATGAGGAGTCCAACTAGGACGCGTTGAGGCCGGGCAGCGGGCGGTTCAGCGGTAGTACCCTTGTGGTACTTCCGCCCTTTCTCTGACCTCACGTCCTCTACGTGATGACGCATACAAGGGTATGCGTCACGCTGAACCGCCCGCTGCCCGGCCTCAACGCGTCCTAGTCGGACTCCTCATCCTCACTCACACCACTGCCAGCCAGCCACTGCAGCCAGCCACCGGTACTATTAACTTTCAGAAAACTTTTTTTATGGGGAAGCGGGCAGAGGGGGGAGCGCTAGCGGAGGGGGTGGGGGAATTTCCGACCCCCCCCCCCCCCGCGATCGGGGCATGCTCCCCCCTTATGCCTGCGACCCCATAGGGGGGCCATATTCGGGCGAACAGGGCCCTGTTTGGCCGAACAGGGGCCCTGTTCGGCCCTGTTTGGCGAGCATTGAGTAGTTCGGGCGAACCCGAACTAAAAAGGCTGAACACCATCAGGTGTTCGGCCGAACTCGAACATCACCCGAACAGGGTGATGTTCTGCAGAACCCGAACAGTGGCGAACACTGTTCGTCCAACACTACCCGCGACCGCGCACACACAACAGCAGATACGAAACAGAAACGCAACCGCAAGAAAGGCGATTGCCAGAAGTGACACAAGGCAGATCAGAACAGAATACGAGGATAGCAAAGGCACAGCAAATCATACAATGAGGAGATGCGGAAAATAACAAACGCTAGCTAACCGCGAACACCGCACTCATTCGCAACAGTGCACGCGGTTATGCGCGGTCTCCACGTGATAAGCACAATAGAGACAAGCACGTCTAACTAACCATCGACAGACAAACATGAAACAGAGGACGCGAACGCTTGCTTAACGGTTACCTCACCGAGCCTCCAGCAAGCGGTCGTAGCAGACAAGACAGACACACGAAAACAGGGAGAAGCGAGAGATAGGATCCACAGCACTAGCGAAAGTGGCTAGCGCGATCCAGGAAGACAGAACAGAAGGATCCACAGCACTAGCGCGAAGCGAGTGCGATCCAGGTACAGAGTAGCAGAACAGAAGGATCCACAGCACTAGCGCAGGATGCTAGTGCGATCCAGGGAGGCAGAACAGAAGGATTCACAGCACTAGCGGAAAGTGGCTAGCGCGATCCAAGGAGACAGAACAGAAGGATCCACAGCGCTAGCGCAAGATGCTAGTGCGATCCAAGTGAGACAGATCAGAAGAGATAGCTGGTAGCAACCGCTGCACCAGCTATACTCCAAGAACAGAGATCAGAACGATTTCCTGTCGACCACCGTTGGGACAGGACAATCGCAACAGACAAACAAAACAGATAAACAATCCTAACTGCACTAGGGAACCTGCCTAGCACAGTTTCCAGGAATTACTCTAAGCTGATCTTCAAACAAAGAGCATTGCTGACACTCTCCAGAGTGTTTCACAGGAAGACTCCTTATGAACAGCCAAGCATTGTGGGAAACACATAGTACTTATAGTACACGCCTCCAATGAATGTGGCCTGGCAATTTGCATGACAACGTATGCAAATTCCTCAGCAAGCACAAGCTGCAAAACTGACAGAAGCTCTTCTTTCCAGAGTCCTGCAGCATGCAAACCCAAACAATGGCCAAAAAACTGCCTGCCTGCACAGGCAGCCGAGCAGATCATCACAGTACCCCCCCCTCCAGGGTCGAATTCCAGACGACCCTCAAAACTGCTATTAGCAAAAGACTCCAATCGAAGACTCATGAAGGTCGGGACAGCCCGACAAGGTCCAATTCCAGATACAGTCCACCCGAAACCGACCTCATCGGAAACAGAAGCCACCGAAACATGCCCATCAGCACTACAAGTCTCAGCGTAACACCCATCAGGACTGTGGATACCAGAGAAGAAGCCATCGACACCCTCCAGACAATACCCACCACCTTCCAAGGAGCGTCCGAAAATACCGAATCTGCCACAAAACCTGTTCGAAGTGTCCCTTACAACACAAAAGCCACCGTTGATCTTATCCAGGGTACCAAGCAAAATTTCTCCTGGAATCTCCCAGAACCTTTTGAAGCTCCACAGAGATCCCAAGAGGGCAGAACAATCACCAGGCTCACATGGAGAACTATCAAGAACCCCTATGGAACCAATGACAATTCCAGACTCAGAATTACGAGGACACCCATCAAGATCAAGACTTTCAGGGACCACTTCTGGGCATGCAAGCAGGCAGGCTAAATCAGAACATGTCTCCACCGAGGAAGCATCTGAGTATGCTGGTAACTGAGGCACACTTGGGCTTTCTGGGTCACAGAGCACACTAGGGTACACCAGCACAGGAGAAACCTCAGGACATGTCGGGGAACTGCCAACCTCAGAGTCCGGCACGACCAGACCAAAACCAGGACCGGGCAGAAAGTCATCACGAGTAGAGGTCACAGGTACTGGTATTTCAAAAGAAGACTCGGTCTCAGGCTTAGAGATGACTGTAATGGTATCTGACAGAAATTCATCATTGACTACCCATGACTGAAGCTCCACCAGAGCTGAAAAGGTAGCCAGCAAGGCAGCAATGCCCACGGAAGAGGGTAACACCTCAGAAGGACTTGGGGGGCAGGAGACATCTCCCACAAGTTCTGCACCGTTTGGGAGGAACTCGGAGACCTCCAGAACATCAAACAAGACCTCAGGAACATCATTTTCCAGGTTTTCTAAAAAGGATTCTGAACTATCCATGTTACAGGGCAAAACTGGAACTTTATTTTGTGGACAGGGCAGATGTCCCAGGGAAGGTTCCACCACAAACTGAGACTGGATCTCATCATCATGAGGGGAATGTACAGGTATATTTACTGGAACACACACTGACTCCCTAACTTCCTTCTCACTGTACCCAGAATTCTGTGTGGCAGTCAAACTAGCTTGTAACTCCAAAACTGCAGAAAAACAGGTGAGTATAGTGGCAATACCTAGACGAGCCTCTAGGGACACTGCAGGGGATTCTAAGCAAGGCCACATTGACTCATCCAGAGTACAGGGTGCAGAATCAGCACTTCCCTCAGAGCAAGAAAGGGGCTCACAAACGTCAGTGTGAAAGGAAAACATGTTTTCATTCATGGTACAGGGCAGGTTCAGAGAAAGCGTCTCTGAATAAGGCAAAGAAGGTTCAGCATCAGATTCGCAAAACCGAAGCGCTGTCTCACTCTTAGATTCGGCTAACAATGTCGAATCTGAGGAATCAGAACGCAAAACCTGCGAATCAAAATTCACTTTAGGTTGTGAAACTGATGCTTCCATAGCGCAAACCTCCGCGATCTGCGGAGCAGACTGCAAGGCATCTAGGACCGAAACGCTGGAGCAACTGTCATCAGGCAACGGGTCCTTACAGGTGTGAACAGGGTGAGACAGAGACTCATTTGCAGAAGAAATAGTGACATCAACAGGATAAACTTTATTAGGCATATTCATTTTACTTTTGACGCTGCATAGTCGAGAAATTTTCCCCATAGCAGGGTCACAGACGGAAGATCTCAAAGACCTGTTACTAAATGACAAAGGATCCCACATATCCTTGAGGAAACCGGCAGACTCATGCCGATCCCCATCTGCAGGAACATCCGAGAAACAGGCATCAGATCGAACAGATTCAAACTGCACACTGTCAGGAGAGAATCCTTCAGGATTCGCACAGGAATCAACCACAGCGGCACACTCATTCATTTCAGATTGCACAAAGTCAAGACTCTCATGCTTTACCCCAGAAAGGCATGAACAATCATCCGACAACGATGTCTCTTTATTGGAATCAATTGGTTGGTGTGTGTGCAACTCATCCAAAATCGTTTGCCATACATAGATCACCAGATCCACATCACCCTCGTCACATTCATCGGAATCAATCAAAAGGTACATAGAATGGAGACAATCATTCAAGACATCTTCGCTTTTTGCGATGTAAAAATCGCAAAAGGCTTTCCAATCAAAATCGAATTCTTCCAGCAAGGCCCCAACATCCCAGGAAGCAAATGGGGGTTCAAACAGGCCAGTATCCAGATAATCTCCATATGGGTGGAGTTCAGGAACAAGAACAGATTTTTTTAACTGCTTTAATATAGTGTGCGATCCTACCTATAGCAGGATCCACATAAGCTTTGGATTGGGGCAAAAAGCCGGAGACGGAACAACATCATTATAAACATCAATAGGGAGTGTTTTATTCTGATGCTTGCATTTTTTAGTTTTTCTCTTTTTAGCCACTTTGCATGTCTGCTGTTTAAAACCTGAAGTGGCAACAGACACATTGAACTGATTGTCATACTGAAAAGTTTTGCATGGAAGGGAAAAATCAGCTGACCTATCAGCAGCTACACACTCAATCAGAGCAGGTGGTAAGTAGTGTTGGGCGAACAGTGTTCGCCACTGTTCGGGTTCTGCAGAACATCACCCTGTTCGGGTGATGTTCGAATTCGGCCGAACACCTGATGGTGTTCGGCCAAACCGTTCGGCCACATGGCCGAACTAAGAGCGCATGGCCGAACGTTCCCCGAACGTTCGGCTAGCGCTGTGATTGGCCGAACGGGTCACGTGGTTCGGACCCGAACGCGGTCTGATTGGCCGAACTGTCACGTGGTTCGGGTAAATAAATACCCGAACCACGTCATATCTCTGCCATTTGTCTGTGGGTTTAGCTTTGGGTAGGCAGGCAGGGTAGTTCGCGCTCCAGCCATGCTAGCCAGGGTCCCCCCAGTCATTGTGTCGCTGCTGGGAATAGTAGTACACCGCTCGCTCAGCCACACTATATAGCATTGTGTTTACTGCCACTCTGTGTACCTCGCTCAGCCACACTATATAGCATTCTGTTTACTGCCACTCTGTGTCTGCTGGGAATAGTAGTACACCGCTCTCTCAGCCACTCTATATAGCATTGTGTTTACTGCCACTCTGTGTACCTCGCTCAGCCACACTATATAGCATTCTGTTTACTGCCACTCTGTGTCTGCTGGGAATAGTAGTACACCGCTTGCTCAGCCACACTATATAGCATTCTGTTTACTGCCACTCTGTGTACCTCGCTCAGCCACACTATATAGCATTCTGTTTACTACCACTCTGTGTCTGCTGGGAATAGTAGTACACCGCTCGCTCAGCCACACTATATAGCATTCTGTTTACTGCCACTCTGTGTACCTCGCTCAGCCACACTATATAGCATTGTGTTTACTGCCACTCTGTGTCTGCTGGGAATAGTAGTACACCGCTCGCTCAGCCACACTATATAGCATTCTGTTTACTGCCACTCTGTGTACCTCGCTCAGCCACACTATATAGCATTGTGTTTACTGCCACTTTGTGTCTGCTGGGAATAGTAGTACACCGCTCGCTCAGCCACACTATATAGCATTGTGTTTACTGCCACTCTGTGTACCTCGCTCAGCCACACTATATAGCATTCTGTTTACTGCCACTCTGTGTCTGCTGGGAACAGTACTACACCGCTCGCTCAGCCACACTATATAGCATTGTGTTTACTGCCACTTTGTGTCTGCTGGGAATAGTAGTACACCGCTCGCTCAGCCACAATATATAGCATTGTGTTTACTGCCACTCTGTGTACCTCGCTCAGCCACACTATATAGCATTGTGTTTACTGCCACTCTGTGTCTGCTGGGAACAGTACTACACCTCTCGCTCAGCCACACTATATAGCATTCTGTTTACTGCCACTCTGTGTACCTTGCTCAGCCGCACTATATAGCATTGTGTTTACTGCCACTCTGTGTCTGCTGGGAACAGTACTACACCGCTCGCTCAGCCACACTATATAGCATTGTGTTTACTGCCACTCTGTGTACCTTGCTCAGCCGCACTATATAGAATTGTGATTACTGCCACTCTGTGTCTGCTGGGAACAGTACTACACCGCTCGCTCAGCCACACTATATAGCATTGTGTTTACTGCCACTCTGTGTACCTTGCTCAACCACACTATATAGCATTGTGTTTACTGCCACTCTGTGTCTGCTGGGAACAGTACTACACCGCTCGCTCAGCCACACTATATAGCATTGTGTTTACTGCCACTCTGTGTCTGCTGGGAACAGTAGTACACCGCTCGCTCAGCCACACTATATAGCATTGTGTTTACTGCCACTCTGTGTCTGCTGGGAACAGTAGTACACTGCCGCTCACTCAGTTACCCCATTACTATATAGCATTGCTGGGATCTGTAGTACTCTGCTCACCCACCCATACCATTGTACTGCCAGTCACTGTGTATATTGCTGGGATCTGTAGTACTTCACTCACCGTCAACCACTATATAGCATTGCGTACTCTGCCAGTCAGTGTGTATATTGCTGGGATCAGTAATACTCCACTCAACGTCAACCACTATATGAGCTCACCATGAGTTCCTCAGAGACCTCCGCTGTGAGCAGCACTCCCAACAACAGCAACAGCCAACGCCCCACGCAAGCTATAACATCCACCCCAGCAGCCAGTGGTCAGCAGCAGCCCTCCCCGGAGAAGAACGTTGTGTCTATCGGTCCGGCGCCAGAGCGATTATTGAGGGCTGCCATTGAGGAGATGATGGGGCCTGATGTGGAGGAGGAGGTCGGGCTCAGGCCAGCATCCCAAGTTAATGTTGAGGACGATGAGGGGTCTGTGTCTGGGGATGTTGGGGTGGCAGAGGTGGTGGGTGGGTCAGACTCAGGAGAAGAGTTGTATGATGAGGATGATGATCGGGACCATCTGTATGTGCCTCAGATTCCGACCCCGGAAAACATGTTGTATCGTGTGTTTAGGTACTAAAATCTGCGTTCCCACTTCCCAGTACTGCCCGGGTCCACGGATCCATATAATTTTTTGGGCAGCACTATCAAACTGTGGTACTATGAGTGAGTTGCCATGGTCCTTCTGTGCTGTCACACTCACCGTCTGTCTGCAGATGGATTGTTCAACACAGCTACGCCATCTGACATGTAGTCCTTGACCATCTTCTCCAGGCGATTGGTGTTGGAGGACGTGGAACTGCCCGATTGCTGTTCTGTGGGCTGCTGCATGGGTGTCAGAAAATGTTCCCACTCCAAGGACACTGCCAATACCATTCCATTTTGGGCACTAGCAGCAGCTTGTGTTCTTTGCTGCCCTCCTGGTCCTCCTGTGTTTGCTGAAGTCAGTCTGTCGGCGTACAACTGGCTAGAGAAGGAGGAGGATGTCAATCTCCTCTCTAAAGTCTCCATCCTCAAGGGCCTGCTGGAATTGTTCCATTTTTGACCTGTCTGACACTTTCTTCAATCAGTTTTTTAACATTGTGTTTGTATAAACTGGTTATAAACCCAGTAATTGGTGTTGTCCAGAATAATGAATAATAATGAATAGTGAATAATGCGCGGGCCGCGTTCAATGCAGTCTAGCATGAATTGAGCCATGTGTGCCAGAGTCAGACTCCTCTGTCTTCATGTTCTTGTGAGCGTTGTGATTGTTGTGATGCACCATATTCGTCACCAGCATCACTTTCTTCCTCTTCTGCTATCCATTCCCGCTAAATTGTGGAAGTCCAACGTGCACCGCTCTGTCCCTCGGCAGTGGGGGCATCCAATTCCTGCTCCAACTCCAGCTGTTCCTCGTCCTGTTCTTTGTCATAGCTGGGACCAGCGTTTCCTGAGGTAGGTTGCCTGATGTTGGTATCATCACGCTGATCGTTTTCATCTTCAGATTCCCCCACTTGCATCATGCCAGCGGTTTCCATCTTCAACATTGATTTCTTCAGTAAACACAGCAGTGGTATTGTAATGCTGACTGTAGAGTTGTCACTGCTCAGTCACAAGCAACATGGATTGCTCAAAATTTTGGAGGACTTGGCAGAGATCCAACATGGTGGCCCAATCAGATCCACAGAAGCTTGGTAGCTAGCTGCTGGAATGCGCCTCGGCACTGCGCAAAAGCGTGCTAGCATGTGCAGCGTAGAATTCCAGCGTGTAGGGAGGGACATCACCCAGCGAGCGATGGTACGCTAGATTGAAGCGCTCCTGCATCTCTTGGTGAGTCCTTCAGAAGCGGTACTGGACTTTAAAAAATGTTTTGTTTTTTTTCCTTCAACAGAAGATCTTCCACGTTGGAGTGAGGGGGACGCCGCCGACCCCGACACCAAGCTGAACCCCGGCGAACTCCAAGCAGAGGATCTTCAGGAACCCTCAAGGCTTTGAGCAAGCTGAGGAGGATCAGCAGTCCCGACGAGACCTCTCCTCATATGTGACTGTGTGCAGTGGAGTAGAGCTCCCCAGAACAACCTCTCACTTGTCACTTTGTCACTGGTCACTTTGTCACTTTGTCATTTTGTCACTTTGTCACTTGTCACTTTGTCACTTGTCACTTGTCACTTTGTCATTTTGTCACTTTGTCAGTCACTTTGTCACTTTGTCACTGGTCACTTTGTCACTTTTCACTTTGTCACTTGTCACTTGGTCACTTGTCACTTGGACACTTGGTCACTTGGTCACTTGTCCAGATGATCTCGGTACACCTCCTGCGATTCAAATTCCTGCACACATTGCTCTGGGATTTGGGTGTGATGAATGATGCATCTAACTGGCCACCGGAGGCAATTAAGGCCTTCAATACATTGAAAGCAGCTTTCTGTTCCGCCCCCATTTTGCGTCATGTTGAGTTGTTGACGTCATGTTCATCTTCGGCCTCGCCTTGCATTTCAGTGCGAGGTGCATTTTCCACAGAAAAAGGTTGTGAATCCGGGCACAACATTTGTGGCTGTTCCATTGACCTTTCACAGGTAGAAGATTGTGGGGGTGGGAATAGCTCCTCCGAATAGCCCATTGTGTCCTGAAAACTACTCATTGCATTGCTTTGCGCACGCATTTTTTTGTCCTCATGCAAGGCCTGAGTTGCGCCTGAAAGCGTGGCCTTCTCCTCCTGCGCCTCTTATCTTTATTACATTTATGACTGCATGGCGGTACAAAGCATTCTATCCGCACGCTTCTTGTCCTCATGCAAGGCCTGGGTTGTTGTGTCTCAAAGCGTGGCCTTCTCCTCCTGCGCCTCCTCCTGTTCCATCACGTGTGCTGTTGCTGCTGCTGGGTTAGCGTTGCCGGTCCCTGTTTATGGAACCTCTCATCTTTATTACATTTATGACTGCATGGCGGTAAAAAGCATGCTATCCGCACGCTTCTTGTCCTCATGCAAGGCCTGGGTTGTTGTGTTCGCCACGCATTGTTTGGCGTGGTGGCGTTACATTGATGATATTTTTGCGCTATGGCGGGGCGACATTGGATCCCTTATGGCTTTTCACGACTATTTGAATTCAATACATGATTCAATTACGTTTAATATAGAACATGATACCAAACGGGTCTCTTTTTTGGACACCACCATCCATCTAACTGATAGTAATTTTTGGTCGGATCTTTATACCAAACCAACTGATCGTAACCGACTTTTGAGGTTTGATAGTTATCATAACCCCAGGGTTTTTGGTTCCATTGTTCGCAGCCAGCTCGGGAGGGTCGATCGGATTGTTGGCCCGACTGAACTTGCTGAGAAACGCAAAGAGGAAATGTGTCAGAAATTTTTTGACCGTGGGTATCCGAGAGATTTTGTTGCCCAAGTTAGGAATAGTCCCCCAGTGGATCGACCAGATGTAAAGCGATTGCCATTTGTTTGTCAATACCATTCCTTTTCGCAAAAAGTCTTTGCTATCCTGAAAAAACATTGGCATCTTCTTGCCAATGCGTACCCTCATATTGAGGAGTTTCTTACTCCCCCGATTCAAGCTTTCCGTAGGAATCCCACTATAGGAAACAGGATAGTCAGGGCTGATGTTAGATCTGTACCTACAGTGGATATGGCTCCCATCACTGGTCGCAAAGGTTGTTTTCCTTGTCTCTCATGTTCTGAATGCACTAATATGATTAGAACCACTAGTTTTGAGAATTCAGCAGGGACCAAGAAATATGATATACGTCATTTTTTGACTTGTCAGACAAAGTTTGTCATCTATCTCATTCGCTGTCCCTGTGGTCTCCTATATGTGGGAGAGACTACCCAGAGAGTTAGGAACAGGATTTCACAACATAGGACCACAGTTAGATCGGGCACTTTGGATTTACCCATCCCTAGACATTGCAAAACGAAAGGGCATGATGCTGATGACCTCAAATTTATGGTGATAGATCATGTACCCCCACTACAGAGAGGGGGGGACCGGGTACTCATGTTGAAAAGGAAAGAAGTTTTCTGGATAAACAATTTAGGTACATTGTCTCCTGATGGTTTAAACCATGATTTTGATTTGCATTTATTTCTCTGATTTACAGGTTACCTTCATGGACTTTTTGTATTAAGAAAGGGACAGAAGGGAATGGACTTTAACCACTATACGAGGGAGAGTCGCAGGATGACGTAAATACAATTGTATGGTTTTTTTCAATGATTATAGGGTTATTTGTTATCCAGTTATATGCTAATTATGTTAATGGTGGATTATGCGTAATGTGATGTGATGTAATTTCCTGCTTGTGCTGATATAAGTCTTTGCTGTTTCATTTTGTGATTAGCTTGAGGAAGGACAGGGATTGTCCGAAAGCTTGCATGTATCATTTCCAAATCTAGCTCCAATAAAGAGCTTGTGTGCTGCAGACCCACGCTTTTTTGTGTGCTGCTGCTGGGTTAGCGTTGCCGGTCCCTGTTTATGGAACCTCTCATCTTTATTACATTTATGACTGCATGGCGGTAAAAAGCATGCTATCCGCACGCTTCTTGTCCTCATGCAAGGCCTGGGTTGTTGTGTCTCAAAAAGCGTGGCCTTCTCCTCTTGCGCCTCCTCCTCCTGTTCCATCACGTGTGCTGCTGCTGGTGCTGGGTTAGCGTTACCGGTCCCTTTTCCTGGAACCTCTTCTCTGTATTACATTTATGACTGCATGGCGACAAAAAGCATGTTACCTGTGCAAAGAAACATGACATTTTCCACATTTAAAAGACAGTTTTTCCTTTGAAACTTTAAAATCAATTTTCTCAAAAACTATAAGCTCTTTTTCAAATATTTTTTTCCTCTTGTACCCACTCCCAAGGTGCACATACCCTGCAAATTTGGGGTATGTAGCATGTAAGGAAGCTTTACAAAGCACGAAAGTTTGGGTCCCCATTGACTTCCATTATGTTCGGAGTTCGGCGCGAACACCCGAACATCGCGGCGATGTTCGGCGAACGTTCGCGAACCCGAACATCTAGGTGTTCGCCCAACACTAGTGGTAAGCCAGGCAGTTTAAACCAGTGAGAGAATATCACTGCAAGAAACTGATACAGATTATTATTCCAAGAATTGGTTTTTAGCACATTATATGCCCAGGTGAACAAATCGTCTTTTAAGAGCACATAGGCAAACAGAAGAGCCGACGTGGATGGATCAGAAATCTGAAAGGTGGGATTCAGGCAAAACCTCACACATTCAGAAAGAAATTCTGCCTTGGTCTCTGAATGTAGCCTTTTAAAGCTCTTAAAGACACAGGACCCAAACTCGACAAAATCGTACAAATCAGAAATTCCGTCTACACTGGGGTTTTGGGTTGGGCTGGTCATACTGTAACGATTGTGGAACTTTCTCCGTGAGCAGCGCACAACACGTGCACTGATACGGCGGAAATCCTCCACAAGCGTATAATTGCAGGCACCCAGCAAAAGGTGCTACGCACCCGTAGAGGGAAATTCCTGTCGGCAGATGGCGCTGGGGAGTGCAGAGGAACCAATCCTCTGTACCTCCACAAATGCCAGACAGGAATTGTACGAAGCGTAGAACGCAATTGCAAGAGAAGCGACTGCGAGTGAGAACGAGCAAAGGGACAGATTGTATGTGTGTGCGCCAATCTAGTCGCCACCCCGCGACCGCGCACACACAACAGCAGATACGAAACAGAAACGCAACCGCAAGAAAGGCGATTGCCAGGAGTGACACAAGGCAGATCAGAACAGAATACGAGGATAACAAAGGCACAGCAAATCATACAATGAGGAGATGCGGAAAATAACAAATGCTAGCTAACCGCGAACACCACACTCATTCGCAACAGTGCACGCGGTTATGCGCAGTCTCCACGTGATAAGCACAATAGAGACAAGCACGTCTAACTAACCATCGACAGACAAACATGAAACAGAGGACGCGAACGCTTGCTTAACGGTTACCTCACCAAGCCTCCAGCAAGCGGTCGTAGCAGACAAGACAGACACACGAAAACAGGGAGAAGCGAGAGATAGGATCCACAGCACTAGCGAAAGTGGCTAGCGCGATCCAGGAAGACAGAACAGAAGGATCCACAGCGCTAGCGCAATATGCTAGTGCGATCCAAGTGAGACAGATCAGAAGAGATAGCTGGTAGCAACCGCTGCACCAGCTATACTCCAAGAACAGAGATCAGAACGATTTCCTGTCGACCACCGTTGGGACAGGACAATCGCAACAGACAAACAAAACAGATAAACAATCCTAACTGTACTAGGGAACCTGCCTAGCACAGTTTCCAGGAATTATTCTAAGCTGATCTTCAAACAAAGACACTCTCCAGAGTGTTTCACAGGAAGACTCTTTATGAACAGCCAAGCACTGCGGGAAACACATAGTACTTATAGTACACGCCTCCAATGAATGTGGCCAGGCAATTTGCATGACAACGTATGCAAATTCCTCAGCAAGCACAAGCTGCAAAACTGACAGAAGCTCTCCTTTCCAGAGTCCTGCAACATGCAAACCCAAACAATGGCCAAAAAACTGCCTGCCTGCACAGGCAGCCGAGCAGATCATCACACGCGGGTTAATACTAACGAGCACACCCTGCACGTGGTCCTGTCAGTGTAGGATGCGCTCTTTACTTCCGCACAAACGTTCCTATTGTCGCGCAATGGCCTCACCGCGATACTTCAGTAGTGATCGTGCTGTACTAACCTGCACTGCTTGAGCACGGTAGCGATGCTAAATCAGCCCCATAGATAGATAGATTAAAACTAATTAGTTTTGACTTCAGCTAACCATGGAATTTAGATAACAAAAAGATGTGGTTTTGGTGTCCATACTAGGTATACAAAAGCAGACATTTCTTATATAAAGTGCTTCTTTATACAAATGGCCTCAGCATACATCTGTGGCAGTAGTTGGGAACATTCCCACATTAAACCTTTGGCCACTATTGCAGACTGGATAATGCTGACCCTATATTAGTGCATGATGGGTTAAAGTGGAAGATTGTTTCTTCTCAGAACCCTCCTGTCCTGTCTCACTTTCTCCTTGGAAGTTGTAGTAGGCATTTGTTTTTGCTGCCATAAGCAAAGCTACCCATCTATACATTAGGTCAACTATGTTAATTATTAAGGACCTTTGCCCAGATTAATGGAGTAGCTGATGCAGCTGCTTGTTTCTGTTAATTATTTTCGTATATGTACAAGGACGTGAGAAAATGAAATTGTCATTTACCGAGAACAAACTTCAAAAGCCAATAATCTGCTTCCATGAAAAAATAAATTCAATGTAGGCAAAAAAGTTGTCACCTTGACCTCAGTTAATGATGGTCATCTATGCGTTTCCTATGAGTGGGTTTTTTCCAAATTGAATTATTTTACTGACTGTACTCTATGAATTACACAAAATAAGTTACATTTTAGGTGTTATTAGTATCACATTCTACTTTAATGGGGGAAGTTTTATATATGATATATAATATAATATCATATATAAAAGTATAATTTCTATGTTGTGCTGATAGCACACATACAAGGGCATAACTACAAATCATGGGGCCCCCACCAAAACTTTGATGGGGCTCCCTTAAAGTGGTCTGAAACTCTGACATAACATTCAATAAAAGTGTGTTTTCCTACTTTTTATTACTCATACAGCTATCATGTTTGCTTTTGTGCACAAGTAATAGTGTCTGTCTACAAATTACAAGTTTCCAAAGTGTAGTTTATCTTGCCTTGAAAGCAGCCAATGCATTTTATTCTAACTGCTTTTTATTATATATTAAAATCTTTTAATGAGTTGTTCTGAACTGTGTGTGCCTGAAGCAGGGACAGCTTCTCAGAGAGCTCCTTTTCACTCGTTTCACTGTGTTTACATACAATGTAACAACATTGGAATGTAAACAAAGATACTGTTATCTCCAGTCTGGATGCGGATTTGAAGCTGAATAGCAGGACAAAGTGCTTTGTTTAACCATTTGTAATGGATTGCGGAGACACCGCCGCGCGGTCTGGCAGTGGGGCGGCTGTCTCCGCGTTCAAACCGGCTGTTTCCGCACAGCAGCATGCGTCTGGTTTGTCTGAGCCTAGTAGTGCACACAGATGGAGAGCTACGCGTGCGCGCTAGGAGGCAGGACCTTTATGCTAATAGGAGAGGGATCAGCTGATCTCAGCGCAGTGGGTGATTGGCTGAGTGGGACTGGGTGGCGCTGAGGAGCGCTGCACTATATATACTTCTTGCCTGTCAGTTGCTGGTTGTCTGCCGTTGCGAATACTAACGTGTGAGCACTCAGACCAGTCAGATCTCACAGTGTGTTAGAACCAGGAGGACCTGGGAATTCACACTTAGCCAGATTACATTTGTGTTACTTTAGATCAGTTCCAGGGTGTTGTGACCACGGACCTCACACCCAAGCTTAGGGATACTGTGTCATTTGATGTGTTATACTTTAGACTAGTTCCAGGGTGTTGTGACCACGGACCTCACACCCAAGCTTTGGGATACTGTGTCATTTGATGTGTTATACTTTAGACCAGTTCCAGGGTGTTGTGACCACGGACCACACACTCAAGTTTAGGGATACTGTGTCTTTGCTGTGTTATACTTTAGACTAGTTCCAGGGTATCGAGACCAAGGAACTCACACCCCAGTCTAGGACTTTGTTATACTGATATGTTATGACCATTTGCTCTGTCCACCTTTCTCTTGCTTTCTGATTCGGTACCTCTGCATATCTGCCTACCTGTTGCCAGACCCTGCCTGTACCCGGTTATCGAATCAGTCTCTCTCTCTCTGTACCTGATCTGCTCGTGTGTTGCCGACCTGGCCTGCCCGACCACCCAAGCTGTCACTCACACTGAGTGCTCAGTCTAACTGTACTAGCAGTAACACCATTCCACCAGGTGTTGGCTGCAGTATAGTCTGATTCACAGTATATCAGGGAATCATTGGCTCCCAGGTTATCTCTATCCCCTCTCCTAGGAGATAGTTCTCACACAGCCAAATAGGCCCCCTGCTCCTCAGGTGGTCCATGCTCATTGTTGCTGCGTCTCCTGCCCCACGGGAGATAGCCTACTGTTGCACCAATACACTTACTCATTACTAGGTGTCCAGAGGTTAGTCATACTTGTATTATTGGTGATTCTGCAGATCATCAATAATCAGGTATACATCTGTATTCTTGGTGATACTGCAGATCACCAATAATCAGATTCTCTCTGTGTGCTGACACCGATTGTTACACCATTTCAGTGATGTTCTGCTACAAATGTTTTCTGGGATAGTAGCTGTAAGGAATCCTTTAGAGCAAAGTAGAAATCCTGACTTTCAGACTGGGGAGCCATCTTGCAAAGTTCGTTATTGGGCCTCTCCACCACCTCTGGCCACCCTGCAGTCATAGGGGCTGTTCCCCACTAGTTACACCCCTGCACATATACAGTTTAGTGGAAGATACACAAGTGTTCCACAAATATCGTAGGTGCTTTGTGCTCAAAGTGCCCCATTAGATGCATTGTTGGGTTATCCAGTCGGCCAGCAACACACATAATAGGAGCAAACGATGTGTTGTACGAAGCAGGTAATTGGGGGGAAAGGGGGGTGCTTTGGTAAAATGGGTGCCACATAGACCCCAATGTGTCCAATAGTACAATATCAGTTATTTTATCAATATTTTACTAGTGGCTATTCCCGGTGCTCAAATTACCACAGTGTCTTTTTTTTTAACATGTATGCTGTATTGTATGCATTGCACACATAGACTATTTGCATAACATGCATTTCACTATTAGCATTGTGCGAAACGTCAAATGCTTTCTCAGCGCAATGTAAAGTTTAGCATATGTAACCCACATTGGGTTGGGACACTTGTTTAAGTCTGGAACAGAATTCTTGTACATGTGACAGTAATTTACTTTATTGCAAACAGCTATTAGAAGTGAAACTCTAGCCAGAATGCTGTTTTGTAGTATTATTAGGTCGCTTGGGGACATGAGACATTATCTGGGGGGTATAATGTAATCTATTTCAGCTGGGCAGGTAGGGAGGAGAATAATCTGAATACAGACAAAGATAACAATAAAAGCCTCACAAGCATTCTAACACTGCTGAACGATCAGCTGAAAGATCGTTTGTACACACGCCCGATTTGATTTCCAAACAACCGGTCGTTTGGAATAATCAGACGTGTGTACATACCTTTACCATGACAGCATGTAGGAAACTGGAATCTAGACATCCCTGACATCACTTCTCACTCTTCCACACTTTTTCTAAACATAAGGCAAAGTTATGGCTTTAGTTCTATAATTCACAGATCTGGCTTTATTTAGGCCATACCAGGCAGTGTGTTATGGTCTACTGTGCCACTTACACAGGAGAACAGGGTTTGAATCTCGGCTCTTCCTGTTCAGTAAGCCAGCACCTATTCAGTAAGGAGTCCCTGGGCAAGACTCCCTAACACTGCAGCCCCCAGGAAAAAAAAACACGATATACTGTAAATGTTCTGTGTCTTGTGCCTGTAATTGGGAGGGAGGAGGCGCTCCAGTACAAAATTGTTGTAAATGACAGTTAAAATAAGAAATATATGGCTTATTTCTATAAGAAGTGGCAACAACAATTTCAGAAATTAAAATGTAACAACAACAAGACTTTTGAATGATAACATGGAACGCAGTCCGCGTCTTCTAAACAAATAGCATAAAGTGTCTGAATTGCAGTGTGAGCGAGCTGGGAGCAGCTTCTTTTAGAGATAAGCCATATAGTTCTTGTTTTTTTTTTAAATATTTTATTGGGTTTTTAGAAAACATTTTAGAGGTTAACAAGTAACAAACCGAGTCATCAGTAGATTACTAACAGCTCATTTGTATATGTACATATTGAAGAAAGATGCAACATTGTATACTGAGTCCCCGGGAGGCAGCTCTGTGGGCATGCCTACTTGTTTAGCATGGGAACAAGTCCTGGTAAACAACTTGGGTAATTTTTGAAACAAGGCTGAAAGAAAGAAAATAACCTGTCCACTCTAGCCCAACATGAACCTCAAACAGGAACTATCCCTTACCCCTACCCTTATTTTTTGTTCTCTTTTGAAAATCTACATTTTTTTCCCTGGAGTGCAATCCATGCAATCTAAGATCAAAGAACCCGAGTGAGGATGGGTCTTCCTTACCTGCTATTACACTGTATTGCAACCTACCTTTGTGAGTACCTATCATTACTTTTGTCATTTTCAGGTTACTTTCCTGATATACTACACCAAAAGGGGCTCCTGGTGTCCCTGTGTCTTTTTTGTTTCCTTTGGAAGGTCCTTGGATCCCTCTGATTATTATACACCTCCTAAGGCAGTGTGTTGTACCCCAGTTCTGGGAGCTACATAAACCTTGTGAGTGATTTCATGTGTAACATGTAAAGTTTGCACACACAGAAGGGTCATGACTCCATGGACAGTGCATGATACACTCATCCCTGTTGTTAACCCTTCCACTACGTTGGAAACCAGTCAAATGGTTTTAGCCATTCAGAGGCCGGGGATTGCCGATCTCCTTTACGGTGCTGCTGCGCAGCAGCGCCGTATTGATGTAAACAGCGAGGATTTCTTCCCCGCGTGTTTACAATTAGCCTGCGAGCCGCGATCGGAGGTTCGCAGGCTATTCATGGAGACACCCTCCGTGAACTGACTTGGAACGGCCGTTTCCATGTAAAACCACAAACGACCAGCCGCCGCCTATCGGCGTTAGCTGGTCGTTAAGTGTTTACATCAGAGATTACATTTGAGTTTCATCCCACTACTCCCTGTATCTGTCTTCTCTCATGAACTGTCTCTTCATTTGTAATTGTGATTTCATAAATTAACTCATCTTATCTTTTTTTTACTTTATCTATAAAACATTTTAACCATTTAAGGACCGCAGTGATTGAGATCTACGCCCTGTATTGGTGGGCTCCTGGCTGGCAGGGCGTAGATCTCAATCACTGTCCGCATCCGCTGCTCCACGCCGATCGCGCCGCTCAAACCCGACGATTCTCGACGCATCTCACAGGCTCTGCCTGTCTCTATGACAGCAGAGTCATGTGAGCGAGTCAGGAGCCGATTTCATTGGCTCCTGGCCCTGTCTTTCAATGTAAGCCGTTCCCATTGGCTTACATTGAAAAACAGGGTCAGGAGCCAATGAAAGCGGCTCCTGACCGGCTCATATGACTCTGCCGTCATAGAGACGGCAGAGTCTATGTCCTGGGGGTCTCGGCGATGACGGCGGTTGCGACGGGTATGTGCGGCGATTCGTCGGGATTTTGCCGGGATTGGACGAGCGGTCTCTGGTCTTTAAGTGCCCAGAGACTGCTGGTCCTTAAATGGTTAAGCACCCTACAACTAAAGAAGTATTAAAAATAGGGAGAATAAGTAATATCAAAGTTAATCAGGAACCAGTTAGTAAACCTCCTTGGTGGTAATCCCAAGTTAGGCTCGGGGGAAAAAATAAGTCAGGAGAGGAAATCCTGAGCCTGACTCAGGGTAGCCGCCGGGAAGTATAGGGAGAACGTGCAGTGCAGCGGGCATTTTAACTCACCTTCCCCAAGTTCCAGATGCTGGCAGCCACTTTCCTTCCAGTCCTCGAAGGCTGTGGATCCCTCGAGTGTGATTGCCATTTGTCTTCATGATGGCGATCTCACTATAGGGTTACAGTGCCACCTGGAGGATGGAGAGACACTTGCAGCTCTAGATCCCTGGGAGCTGAGTAAGTGCTGGGCTGCTGCAGATCTCTCTGCGGTATGATTTTTTGGGGGTTTTAGTATCTAAAAGCATTAGATACTAAAATGCACTCTCCCAAAAGCACATGACTAATTATCATAGATAAATAAACATACTCATATCAGGGCATAAGTACACATATACATCATCCATAAAGGTGACCTTGGCCATAGAAGGAGCAACAGGGGAAAGACAAAAGAGGGGAAAGAGAAAAGAGGGGAAATCGTCACTGTCAGTACAGAGGTGAACTTTCATTATGGGTAATCATGCAATGGGCTCAACTAACGATAAGGCTGGGCACAATGGAGCATATTATAAAAAAGGTAACAAATCAAGTTCTCTGTTGAGTCCTCTAAGCTCCATTGTGTCCAGCCTCTTTATCCAATAACCTCCCTTTAGAGTAATTTCTTAGCACGGTCACCACCCCTTCTCAATGGTCCGCCTATCGTCAGTTGAGCCAAGTTCACCTTTGTGGATGATGTATATGTGTACTTATGCCCTGATATGAGTATGATTATTTATCTATGATAATTAGCCATGTGCTTTTGGGAGAGTGCGCCCTCTTTTGGCCGCACTGCTTTATATGTTTAATGCGACGTTATCGTCGCATCTAAGATGAGTGTGTTTATGTACTTATGGTAATTAGTCATGTGCCTTCGGGAGGGTGCGCCCTCTGTTGGCCACACTAATATACATGTCTGATGCGACGTTATCATCGCATCTTGGTCTGTGGCTCCCTTTGGCTCGTGGCCCCGACTTCCTAGTAAACAACAGGTGACGTCAGCGGCTGTTCCGGCCACTCGCGTCCCCACACGTCCGCCCATACGCACAGAGACGACGCTGGTTGCCGCCTCTAGTGCTTCATCCTGTAGGGCTCCCATCAGGTCCGCTTAGGGCGGGGATGTGGAGCGTTATGCAGAGAGGGGCGGACAAAGGGAGTCGGGAGCCGTGACTCAAGGTGGGTGTTGGGAGGGTGGGAGGGACTGGAATTCTTTGAACCTATAGCGTTGCAGCATATCAGTTCCCCATCAGGTCCGATTTCTGGAGGACTTTTATGATTGGAGGAAAATAGTTTCAATTGTATTGGCTGCAGCTTAACCATGCATACTATTTAAACTCATGCGATACTGTTTGATGTGTGATTGACTAACAGCATAGCTTGACAAAGAGGCGTGCAGCCTTGAAACGTTGCCTATACTTGCTGTTATGCTTTAAATACAATAAAAGAGCAATAAATTACAACGGATGGTGCCGGCTTAATCTCTACTACATGTATCTGACCCGGAGTGCTGCTGGATCATTAGCCTGGCACATCGATTATTAGCAACAGGAGGCGTGCATCACACTACTATTTATAAATACAAGAAATAAATACAATAAATAAATAATATATAAATATTCTTCCAGAGAGAAGGCGTTACTCAAGTCTAAATCTCATATTGTTTCTACGAATAGTCTAAAGTTCCTCACTGCTCCGATCTGAAAGATAAGTGGCCAGGAGCACATGCCTTCGTGGTTATTGTTTCACTGTAACTTTTTTCCAAATGTCTTCCTGGACTCCTCTCTCAGTGAGCCTCTCTTCATGCCCATTACTTCATGGAAATGCTTTCCTTCGGCACTTCATCTTGTTTCTCATTACGGTTCTTGTCACCACTTCTAAACAATCATTTTGCATTTTTTTTGTTTTCATGGCTTAAATAAATGATTCCCAAAGTCTCCCTCCCTGAGCACTTGTAAACAAAGTATGGGAACAATACAAATTTTATATACACAAGCCATAAACATATAATCACCAGCTTTGTCCATTGTTGTGCCACAAGGGAGGCCGTGATTAGAAGATCTTTGAAGTGTATTTGTCCTGGGCTCCACACCAGTCCAGGTTGTCATCACAAACTTCCTTTTTTTAAAAATGTATTGAATTAGCGTTATTTAACCAAAGGAACAGGATGTGGAAAGGTAAAAGTCTTTTCAAAGCACAACGATTGGCATTACATTTACATCTGTGGAGATCTGACCCGAAGCAAAGAACTTAACTCTGAATTGCATTTAAAGTGACCCTGTAGTTAGAAGGATGTGGAGGCTGCCATATTTACCATTCTTCCTTTTAAATGATGCCAATGACCTGACGGACCTGCTGAAATGTTTTGTTTCTGTAGTGTCTGAATCACACACCTGTAACAAGCATACAGCTGTTGTAGGGGAAATGCAAGAGAATGGTGCTCACAGTGATTAATACCCAAACTGCTGTACCACACAGCTTTACAGAGTTTAGTCAACCTCACATAGGCACTATGCTATGGTAGCTTCCAATGCATCAATATGCACATCAATCCTATATAATACAATTTGTCAGTAAAGGAGCTGTCCATACACGCAAACAGTCCACAACAGAATTTAAATATTGCAGCCACATATGTATAAAACTTGCGATCTTCAATATCATTCTCCAACTTCTTAAACGCAGTCCTATTATATTGGCAGCTTTGCTTTCAAGTAGATAGGCAACTTTCGCCACACCCTAGTGATCAACTCACCGCGTGGGAAGACCTACTGGCAGGTCATATGAAGCATTGGGACCGTTCCCAGCAGGGATGGTCGTAGTCAGCCAACTTTGCTACGCTGGAACTACGCGTAGTTTTACGCAATTACGCTTCGCCAAGCTACGGCCTCGCAATCAAATATTCGTTTTGTATGCATTTTGTAGACTACACATTAAAATACGCAATTATGCGTAGCACAAAGCGTAGTTTATGTGGATGCTTATGCCCGTATGCAGAAAATTTTACGCATTAACGCCTCTTTAAATGCTTATACTAGGAACTCTTCTATGCGTACATTCCCCTTTCCAATACGTAAATTTGTAAGCATACAATCGCACGCGGAAAATGCGTAGATGCGAACTACGATGCGTAAATTCGCACTGGCATAGTTTCTACTCCCATCCCTCATCCTCTGGCTCTTGTCCTTGCAACTTAAGTGCAGACCCTCTACAAATCAGTATTCCTCAATCAGTTTCCCCTTAATAAAAAGGCTTAATATTGTGCGATACTGTTTACATTTATTAAGAGGATAAAATTACATTGCACTTACAATTTCCGTAAAGAATATTAATACTCAGAGTTTTTGCACTGGCTCTCCCCCGTTCTGTTGGCCGGATGGCAGGCTGAGCAGTTCCCCTCGCTCTGGATTGCGTCTGAACCGCCGCACGCTCAGTCAGTGTCTCCGGTCCCCACTCCGGGTGCTCGCCGCCTCCCACGTGTGTGATAAGTAAGGTCTCTTCTGCGTCTAGGCTCCACCCCTAATAAATAATTAATAAATGTAAATGGTATCACACTATATAAAGCCTTTTTATTGAGGGAAACTGATTGAGGAATACAGATTTGAAAAGGGTCTGCACTTAATTTGCAAGGACAAGAGCCAGAGGGTGACGGCCGGCCTGGAAAAGGTCCCAATGCACCATATAACCTGCCAGTAGGTCTTCCCGCATGGGGAGTTGATCACTAGGGTGTGGTGAAAGTGGCCTATCTACTTGAGAGTGAAACTGCCAATATAATAGGACTGCATTTAAGAAGTTGGAGGATGATATTGAAGATCACAATTTTTATACATACAGTATATGTGGTTTCAATATTTAAATTCTGTTGTGGATTTCTTTGCTTGTGTGGACAGCTCCTTCCTTTACTGACAAATTGTATGATATAGAATTAGAATGATGCATTGGAAACTACCATTGCATAGTGCCTAGCTACCCATGTATATGTGAGGTTGTCTAAACTCTGGAAAGCTACGTGGTACAGCAGTTTTGGTATTAATCACTGTGAGCGCCATTCTCTTGCATTTCCCCCATATTGTATGTTACAAGAGGAGGCGAACCAAGGGACCACCCTGCAGTGTTAAGAAGTCTTCACAAAGGACTTTATACTGAATAATAGGTACTGACACTAGCCGGGATTCAACCCTGGTCTCCTATGTCAGAGGCAAAGCCTTTAACCAGTACACTATTCAGCCACTGATAGTACACTATCCAGCCACTGATCTGCAGACTTGTTCTGAGCTAGTGATGGACAGTATTAGACACAGAGAGGTCAGCAGGAAAGCCATGCAATTGGCATTGTTTTCAATGAAATAAATATGGTGACCTTCATACAGTATTCTCACAACAAGGTATTTTTATAGCTGCAGAATTTATATTATAATATCAATATGTGTACCTTGGGAAGGCAGAGAAGAACATAGGTGATGTACCCTTGTGCTCGCACTCGATGGTTCTTGGCTGCAGTGGCTGGTTGGGACCTCCTCTGCCACGTTTTAAGCATGCATACAGCGGCCTCCAACCTCGTTTCCTGCGCCTCAGCCATCAACCAGCCTGGTGAATTAGCTTGACTGAGTGCTGGTCTAGGGCATCATTTTCCCCACTCACCTCGTCTCTGTTCCATGCAGCTCCATCACTCACCACTCTGTCTGCCCTCCTACCCCCTGCATAGTAACAAAAGGTATCTCTAGCCTCGAGGCTAGCAAAATATCTGTACAGCCTCGGCCTATTGCCCAAGGGAATGAGTACTTGTAACAGTCCTTGTATGTGTGTATGAGGCTTAAAGTATAATAGGTAAAAGTAACTATAGACATAAGTCATTTACTCACTGAATCTAGCTGCCAGCCACAACTGTATTTATAGTATATGGGAAATCACCCCGAAGCAGGTGATTTGGGTGTTGGGGTCTAATTGGTGCCTCTTCAAAGTATCAATAATCGGGCACCCAGGCGGTGAGTTGACCACCCAATGCGTTACTAGTACAGGCATAGCCAATCAGTTATTAGTTAGGGAAGGAACAGAACAGCTGATCTTGTATGGCGGTCAGATAAAAAAGCTGCCATTCAGTGCTGGGGGGAGGTTAGTGTTTTTGGCACTTGGGGGGAGGCTTAGTGTAAGGTGGGGGGATGTTAGGTTTAGGCACTAGAAGAGGAGGGTTGGCCTAATGCAATTCCGGGTGATAAGAAGATTGCTGTGGGTAAGTTTGTTATCACCTGAACAGCGTTCGGGAATTACTGGTAAATTCAATTGATGATTTGATCCAGGCAATGGCTGAGCAAGAAGAGTCTTGCTCAAGAGAATAATCGTCATTCAACTGAGCATTGCTCTCACCTGCCAGACATCAAAGATAAAAGGCAGTTCCTCAGCACTGCTAGCTCACTCCTGTGTCTTCCACCACATCTGCCTAAAGGTTACAGTACAAGCTCACTTCATGCTCCTGAGCCTGATATTCAAATTGAGCTCCCCTGAGAATTGAGATTGATTTATGGACATGCATGTGTCTTAACCACTTGCCGACCGCGCACTCATACCGCGCGTCGGCAAAGTGGCAGCTGCAGGACCAGCGACGCAGTATTGCGTCGCCAGCTGCAGGCTGATTAATCAGGAAGCAGCCGCTCGCGCGAGCGGCTGCTTCCTGTCAATTCACGGCGGGGGGCTCCGTGAATAGCCTGCGGGCCGCCGATGGCGGCTCGCAGGCTAAATGTAAACACAAGCGGAAATAATCCGCTTTGTTTACATTGTACGGCGCTGCTGCGCAGCAGCGCCGTAAGGCAGATCGGCGATCCCCGGCCAATCAGCGGCCGGGGATCGCCGCCATGTGACAGGGGACGTCCTGTCACTGGCTGCACAGGACGGATAGCGTCCTGTGCAGCCCTGATCTCCGGGGGGGAGCAGGTAGGAGAGGGAGGGGGGAATTTCGCCGCGGAGGGGGGCTTTGAGGTGCCCCCCCCCCCGCCAGCAACATGCAGGCAGGAGAGATCGGACCCCCCCAGCACATCATCCCCCTAGTGGGGAAAAAAGGGGGGTGATCTGATCTCTCTGCCTGCTACATGATCTGTGCTGGGGGCTGCAGAGCCCACCCAGCACAGATCACTCAACACAGCGCTGGTCCTTAAGGGGGGGTAAAGGGTGGGTCCTCAAGTGGTTAAAGATAAAACCTGAAATTGCCTCAGCTGGAACCTCAGGTTTGAGAGAATGAAGCGTTTTTTTGCTTTCTCGCTTACTGACTAATGTAAAGTAGAGTAAAGCGGTATAAAACCCTGACATAATAATCAATAAAAACATGTTTTCCTACTTCTTATATGCCATACGGTTATCATATTTGCTTTTATGCAAAAGTATTATTATTCATTTAGAAATTACAAGTTCCCAAAGTACACTTTTTTTGCTCTGAGAACTGACTTTGCATTTTATTCATAACTGCTTTATTCATCTTCTAATGCAAGCAGAAATGCTTTCTGGTTGTCTGACTGTGTTCAGGAGAAGTCTGCAGTGTCAGAGAAGTAATTACATTCCTCACTTGATACAATTAAGTAAACACATTATCTCCAGTTCAAATGCGTCCAGCTTTCTCTGCACTGAGCTTCTAAGTCCTGTGTTTAACCCTTTGAATGCTGTTCTAGTTAAAAAATGGTGGTAGTATATAATATGCTGTAAATCATGTATTAGAGCAAAGAAGAAATGCTGGGTTTCATTCCGCTTTAAAATTCAAGTCCCAGCAGAATAAGCATGGCTACACATTTTTTACACATATGATATTGCCTTAGCCCAGGGGTGTCCATACTTTAAGACAAGGGCATATCACCATTCTTGAGAGTGCTAAGGGGCTGAACTATCGAAATTACACAAATTTTTGCTGATTGCCATTAGGTACACTATGCCTTGACATTTTGTCAAGTAAAACATCTCCACAGGAAATAACCCATATACTGTGTGCAGTTAGCACAGTGGGAGCTGCTAATCACCGGTTGTTACTGCTGCTGGCATAGTGGCGGCTGCTAATCACCGGTTGTTACTGCTGCTGGCATAGTGGCGGCTGCTAATCACCGGTTGTTACTGCTGCTGGCATAGTGGCGGCTGCTAATCACCGGTTGTTACTGCTGCTGGCATAGTGGCAGCTGCTAATCACTGGTTGTTACTGATGCTGGCATAGTGGCAGCTGCTAATCACCAGTTGTTACTGCTGCTGGCATAGTGGCAGCTGCTAATCAGTGGCTGTTACTGCTGCTGGCACAGTGGCAGCTGCTAATCACCGGTTGTTTCTGCTGCTGGCATAGAGGCAGCTGCTAATCACCGGTTGTTACTGATGCTGGCATAGTGGCAGCTGCTAATCACCGGTTGTTACTGCTGCTGGCATAGTGGCGACTGCTAATCACCGGTTGTCACTGCTGCTGGCATAGTGGCGGCTGCTAATCATCGGTTGTTACTGCTGCTGGCATAGTGGCGGCTGCTAATCACCGGTTGTTACTGCTGCTGGCATAGTGGCGGCTGCTAATAACCGGTTGTTACTGCTGCTGGCATAGTGGCCGCTGCTAATCATCGGTTGTTACTGCTGCTGGCATAGTGGCGGCTGCTAATCACCGGTTGTCACTGCTGCTGGCATGGTGGCGGCTGCTAATCACCGGTTGTTACTGCTGCTGGCATAGTGGCGGCTGCTAATCACCGGTTGTTGCTGCTGCTGGCATAGTGGCAGCTGCTAATCACCGGTTGTTACTGCTGCTGGCATAGTGGCAGCTGCTAATAACCGGTTGTTACTGCTGCTGGCATAGTGGCGGCTGCTAATCACCGGTTGTTACTGCTGCTGGCATAGTGGCGGCTGCTAATCACCGGTTGTTACTGCTGCTGGCATGGTGGCGGCTGCTAATCCCCGGTTGTTACTGCTGCTGGCATAGTGGCGGCTACTAATCACCGGTTGTTGCTGCTGCTGGCATAGTGGCAGCTGCTAATCACCGGTTGTTACTGCTGCTGGCATAGTGGCAGCTGCTAATCACCGGTTGTTACTGCTGCTGGCATAGTGGCGGCTGCTAATCACCGGTTGTTACTGCTGCTGGCATAGTGGCAGCTGCTAATCAGTGGCTGTTACTGCTGCTGGCATAGTGGCGGCTGCTAATCACCGCTTGTTACTGCTGCTGGCATAGTGGCAGCTGCTAATCACCGCTTGTTACTGCTGTTGGCATAGTGGCAGCTGCTAATCACTGGTTGTTACTGCTGCTGGCATAGTGGCAGCTGCTAATCACCGGTTGTTACTGCTGCTGGCATAGTGGCGGCTGCTAATCACCGGTTGTTACTGCTACTGGCATAGTGGCAGCTGCTAATCACCGGTTGTTACTGCTGCTGGCATAGTGGCGGATGCTAATCACCGGTTGTTACTGCTGCTGGCATAGTGGCGGCTGCTAATCACCGGTTGTTACTGCTGCTGGCATAGTGGCGGCTGCTAATCACCGGTTGTTACTGCTGTTGGCATAGTGGCGGCTGCTAATCAGTGGCTGTTATTGCTGCTGGCACAGTGGCAGCTGCTAATCACCGGTTGTTTCTGCTGCTGGCACAGTGGAAGCTGCTAATCACTGGTTGTTACTGCTGCTGGCACAGTGGCGGCTGCTAATCAGTGGCCGTTACTGCTGCTGGCATTGTGGCGGCTGCTAATCAGTGGCTTCTACTGCTACATTGGTGGCTGATAACCTACAGGTGAACAAAGGGGGAGGCAGAGCAGCAACACAAGTTGGCCTCTGCATGTGGCATGATGGCCTTCAAGCTGCATGGAATTAACAACTGTTTAGAGCTTTGGGGGCCACAGAAAAGGCTTGGCGGGCCGGACTTTGGACATGCCTGCCTTTGAACAAATGCAAGTAAGATAACTACATGGGCAACAAAGAGAAGCAAGGGCCTGTGTAGACAGAGTTCTGAGTTCAGATCATTTTATGGTTTAAGCTTAAACTGAAAAAAAAAGCGGGCAAATTGTAGACAGCTGCAGTTCACCTGGAGTCAAACTGGCCAACATTGACTAATGTTAAAATGACAGCTGATCTGCATATAAAAGTCTGTCTATAGAATGTCCTTAGTGTAACATTATTCTGCCACCAGAGCACATGAACACCTCTCAAGCTTCCCTCCAATGGCCCAGCCTGTAACCTTTGTAAACTCTGTCAGGTAATGGCAGAAGAAAGTGTTGCATATTCCTGAGAATTTGGCAAGTCTGACTTCGGAGTCTCAGAAGCTGCAACCAGATCAAACATCTCTCTTCTGGCAGATACATTGGTACGGCCTTTCATCTGGTGCTGTGAAAGAACCAAACCCCATTGATTTGTATCTCTGACTATTAAAACTCTGTTTCTTCTGAATGTTATCCATGTGTAATGTCACGAATCCTGTGCTCATTGCAGTATTAACAGTAACTCAAGCTGATATCCTAAGCAGCAAGCCAAGACAACCAAGCCAGCCTTGCATAGCCAAATGTAATAAACAATTCAGTAAACCCATTGCCACTAATCTCGTATGGGAAGAGCAGAAGCTCACAGAGTGGAGCGACCTCTGTGACCTGCCAGAAATTAACCAGGAAGGATTGATATTCAATCCTTGAACCTATTTAATTTATACATTGGTTATTTCTGCACCAGGCTGCTACTAAATATAGGTAGTAAATTGCAGTTTTTGAGCCTTGCGGGTTACCTAGGTAGCACTTAGTGTTGTGACTATATGCCTGGCATTAATCTTTGGTGCCACTGCAAATGATGAAAAACACAACCAACCCAGCTGCAGTTAAATAGGAACTTGAGCCGAGGACTGAACTTCATCCAAATCAGTAGCTGATACCCCCTTCCCCATGAGAAATCTTTACTGTTTCTCAAATAGATCATCAGAGGTGTCTGTATGGCTGATATTGTGGTGAAACCCCTCCCACAGTGTGATGTCATGACCATGGCCATGCCACTTTGCTGTCTGTGAACCTCTTTGCATTGTGGGAAAAAAGTAAACAAACATTCCATACAAATCACAGGGCAGAATTAAAGATGTCACCACCAGTGATACATTTTAGAATGTAAATCAGGAAAAGGAAAGATTTAATAGTGGGAAAACACTGACTAAATAATCTATAAATAACTATTGTAAAAAAAAATAAAAATAAACAATTGTATTGATTATGTTAATTTCACTACAGTTCCCCTTTAAGCAGCTTGCAAAAACTTGACCAATGAGGAGAGAGTTCATAGCGGAGAGGAGAGGTGGGGTCGGGTAGTTTGGCAGAAGAAAGTTTAAAGGACAGGGTTGCCAGAGCCCAAAATTAGATGTCCTATGAGTAGAAGAGGTTTCTGGTTTGCGCAAACGGTTTTCGTTTTTTTTTACAATTCATACAAAAAATTATTTATGACACTTTCATAATTTTGCATAACATGCCAAATTTAGGCATGGATTGTGGGAAATCAATTCAATTTCGAAATAGTAACTATGCGTAATCATAATTGTGAAATTTTATTTGAGATTCTGTGTAAGTGACATGAGCACATTAAGATCTTTACTACAGTTCAACCTTCCGAATTGTTGTCTAGTCACAGAGGAGACGGGAGGAGGGAGGTTGTGTTCTCTGTATTTGCTGCTTAAAGAGAATCTGTATTGTTAAAATCGCACAAAAGTAATCATACCAGTGTGTTAGGGGACATCTCCTATTACCCTCTGTCACAATTTCGCCGCTCCTCGCCGCATTAAAAGTGGTTAAAAACAGTTTTAAAAAGTTTGTTTATAAACAAACAAAATGGCCACCAAAACAGGAAGTAGGTTGATGTACAGTATGTCCACACATAGAAAATACATCCATACACAAGCAGGCTGTATACAGCCTTCCTTTTGAATCTCAAGAGATCATTTGTGTGTTTCTTTCCCCCTGCAGCTATCTTCCACTGAAGTGTCAGGCTGTTTCTTCTGTATGTAATTCCTCAGTATGTGAAAGCCCAGCCAGCTCAGAGGAGGATTTATCCAGCTTGTAAAAGATAAGAGAGAAGAGAGAAGCTGCCCTTATCTAAATAATACACAGGCAGTTTGCAGAGAGGGGCCTGGAGGGGGGAGATGCATCACAGAACCACAACACTGAAGAACTTGGCAGCCTTCCAGACACAGGCTGACAAGTCTGACAAGAGAGAGATAAGTTGATTTATTACAGAGATGGTGATAGTAGAACGTGCTGCAGTAAGCCAGAACACATTAGAATAGCTTTTGGAACTTGTAGGATGATAAAAAACAGGATGCAATTTTTGTTAATGAGTCTCTTTAACTGAGTGGAAATCACATAGCTGAGTTCATAGTGGTGTGGCCCAGGGGCGTTTCTAGGTTCCTGGGAGATCCGGGGCACGGGCACCCCTGGGCACCAAGAGGGAATGATTGTGTGGCGCATGGGTGTGGTCATGTTGCGGAAAGTGGGTGTGGTCATAGGTGGGGCCAAATTTACAAGAACATAGCAGTGGCGTAACTTAAATCCAGTATAGGTTAGATAGGTAGGTTCCCCCAGTATAGGTTAGATAGGTAGGTGACTCCAGTGTAGGTTAGATAGGTAGGTTCCCCCAGTATAGGTTAGATAGGTAGGTGACTCCAGTGTAGGTTAGATAGGTAGGTTCCCCCAGTATAGGTTAGATAGGAAGGTGCCCCAAAGTCCCCCAGATCAGACTGGGCAGAGCGGTGGGGGGCATAGTGTAGTTAAAAACTCACCTTCCATTCCGATCCCCGCAGGAACAGCCTCCATTTGCTTCAGACTTCCTCCCCTGGCGTCCTTCGCATTGGTAACAGTGCCCCCTGTGATGACATCGGTCATGTCATCACAGGGGGCACTGTAACCAAGGCAACGGATGTCGGGAGAGGTAGTTGGAAGGAGATGGAGGCTGCAGGGATCGGAACGGAAGGTGAGTTCTTAACTACACTATGCCCGCTCTCCCCCCCGTTGCTCCGCCCAGTGCCCCCTCCTGCCGCTCAGTCTGATCCAGGGCACCATAACAACAGGTTCGGGGGGTGCCCCGGGTCAAAGCCCCTAGCGACGCCACTGGTGTGGCCCTATTAGCTTTGCAATAGCGTGGCCCCACTAGCTATGCAGATGGCCCTCAAAGAACCCACTGGAGTGTATTTTAAATCCTAGCAGAAGTCAATGCAGAATCCAAAAGTGCCTGCCTGTGACTCACCAACAATAAAAAAAGCAACAACAGAATGTTATAAAGAGCATATTGTGACTGTGCTAATAGAGAATAAGGTGCATGGCCTGATATCAAAATCATAATAAAGAGTACAGTCTCCAAAGCATGGATAATGTGCCAAATGCAACAAACATGATAAGAGAGAGGAAAAAAGTAAAGATCTTCTATTCTTTTTTTTCGGTTGGTGAGTCATAGGCAGATTCCTTTGGATTTTTAATTGGGTTTAGAATCCCTTGGTATTTATGAAACACACTAGTGGTACTATATTTGCATGTCATTTTGACTGTCATTTTTAGTTATTTCTGCATTGCTTATAATGTAGCTAGGTGCTTTTTTCATATTTATATTTATTACTGGGTCTTGATGAAGAAATATTAAGTGATCTTAAAACATTGTCTTATCTTCTTCATGCATTTTACGAATAAAGTATTCACTAACAGGAGTGACATACTCAAGAGGCTTTTTGTTCGATTACATTGGGGAGATTGTCCCTCTCCTCCTGGCCCTGGGACCCCATGGGTTTAATGTAAAAAAGAACCAGGTAGTCCCGGGTTTACGTCACTGGAGCCTATAGGCACAGACGTCCTGACACCCTAGGCTTTGCCCTCCATAACCTACAAACCACTGCTAAATAGTGTTGGGCGAACAGTGTTCGCCACTGTTCGGGTTCTGCAGAACATCACCCTGTTCGGGTGATGTTCGAGTTCGGCCGAACACCTGACGGTGCTCGGCCAAACCGTTCGGCCATATGGCCGAACTAAGAGCGCATGGCCGAACGTTCCCCGAACGTTCGGCTAGCGCTGTGATTGGCCGAACGGGTCACGTGGTTCGGACCCGAACGCGCTCTGATTGGCCGAACTGTCACGTGGTTCGGGTAAATAAATACCCGAACCACGTCATATCTCCGCCATTTGTCTGTGGGTTTAGCTTTGGGTAGGCAGGCAGGGTAGTTCGCGCTCCAGCCACGCTAGCCAGGGTCCCCCCCAGTCATTGTGTGTCACTGCTGGGAACAGTAGTACACCGCTCGTTCAGCCACACTATATAGCATTCTGTGTACTGTTCTGTGTCTGCTGGGAACAGTGGTACACCGCTCGTTCAGCCACACTATATAGCATTCTGTGTACTGTTCTGTGTCTGCTGGGAACAGTAGTACACCGCTCGTTCAGCCACACTATATAGCATTCTGTGTACTGTTCTGTGTCTGCTGGGAACAGTAGTACACCGCTCGTTCAGCCACACTATATAGCATTCTGTGTACTGTTCTGTGTCTGCTGGGAACAGTGGTACACCGCTCGTTCAGCCACACTATATAGCATTCTGTGTACTGTTCTGTGTCTGCTGGGAACAGTGGTACACCGCTCGTTCAGCCACACTATATAGCATTCTGTGTACTGTTCTGTGTCTGCTGGGAACAGTAGTACACCGCTCGTTCAGCCACACTATATAGCATTCTGTGTACTGTTCTGTGTCTGCTGGGAACAGTAGTACACCGCTCGTTCAGCCACACTATATAGCATTCTGTGTACTGTTCTGTGTCTGCTGGGAACAGTAGTACACCGCTCGTTCAGCCACACTATATAGCATTCTGTGTACTGTTCTGTGTCTGCTGGGAACAGTAGTACACCGCTCGTTCAGCCACACTATATAGCATTCTGTGTACTGTTCTGTGTCTGCTGGGAACAGTAGTACACCGCTCGTTCAGCCACACTATATAGCATTCTGTGTACTGTTCTGTGTCTGCTGGGAACAGTGGTACACCGCTCGTTCAGCCACACTATATAGCATTCTGTGTACTGTTCTGTGTCTGCTGGGAATAGTGGTACACCGCTCGTTCAGCCACACTATATAGCATTCTGTGTACTGTTCTGTGTCTGCTGGGAATAGTGGTACACCGCTCGTTCAGCCACACTATATAGCATTTTGTGTACTGTTCTGTGTCTGCTGGGAACAGTGGTACACCGCTCGTTCAGCCACACTATATAGCATTCTGTGTACTGTTCTGTGTCTGCTGGGAACAGTAGTACACCGTTCGTTCAGCCACACTATATAGCATTCTGTGTACTGTTCTGTGTCTGCTGGGAACAGTAGTACACCGCTCGTTCAGCCACACTATATAGCATTCTGTGTACT
The DNA here is from genome assembly GCF_040937935.1 of Hyperolius riggenbachi. Classification (NCBI taxonomy): domain Eukaryota; kingdom Metazoa; phylum Chordata; class Amphibia; order Anura; family Hyperoliidae; genus Hyperolius; species Hyperolius riggenbachi. Next base: position 122,191,561 of record NC_090647.1, read on the forward strand.
GTTCTGTGTCTGCTGGGAATAGTGGTACACCGCTCGTTCAGCCACACTATATAGCATTCTGTGTACTGTTCTGTGTCTGCTGGGAATAGTGGTACACCGCTCGTTCGCCACTGTATAGCATTGTGCTCTGTGTCGCTGCTGGGAATAGTGGTACACCGCTCACCCGTCACTGTATAGCATTGTGCTCTGTGTCGCTGCTGGGAATAGTGGTACACCGCTCACCCGTCACTGTATAGCATTGTGCTCTGTGTCGCTGCTGGGAATAGTGGTACACCGCTCACCCGTCACTGTATAGCATTGTGCTCTGTGTCGCTGCTGGGAATAGTGGTACTGTATAGCATTTCTGTACTGCCACTGTACTGCTGCCAGTCAGCGTGTACTGTAAGGATAAGTGAAATGAGGAAGAAATCCGGTGAAAGAGGGAGGGGCAAGGGAAGAGGTGTTTCCCCTGACGGTTCACGTACAGGCCACAGGGGAGCACCCAAGAAAACCCACTCAATACCGCCCATGTTGTCCAGGACAACAACCCTCACAAATCCAAAAGAACAGGACCAGATAATTACTTGGATGACCTCTCAAGCGTCCAGCAGTGGGTTAAGCAGCACCAGCACATCACGCACGAGGTCCGAGTCCTCAGCCAGTTACAAGGAGCCAGTGGGCACAAAGCTGACACAACCGGCAGCGACACCACGCACACAACTGCCAGATAACCAGTCCGATGAATTACCTCAGGACACAATGGGGTATTCGCAGGAGCTATTCCCAGCCCAACAAACTTCCACCTTTCAAAGGTCAATGGAGGAACAGCCAGAAATGTTGTGCCTGGATTCACAACCGTTAACTGTGGGAAATGCACCGCGCACTGAAATACAAGGCGAGTCCGAAGAGGACTCTGAAACCCAAATCCCAGAGCAATTTGGGCAGGAGGGGTTGCAATTGCAGGAGGTCGGCCGACAAGATCTGGAAGACGACGTTGGAGTGTGCTGCGCAGAGGTTGTTGTGGGGAGCTCTACTCCACGGCGGTGGCCCACAATGACATATGACGAGTTTGAGGAGATGGAAGAGGAGGGTATGGACAATGTGGACAGAGACCCAGATTTTGTTTGTGAACGAGAACATCGCCGTCGTAGCAGCAGCACAGATGAGTCTGTTGAAGAACACACTGCTGCACGAGTTCGCCTTGTGCCACAAGGTAGGCGGCGCGCAATTTCAGGCACCACAAGCGTGGAAGTTCAAGTGAGAGGCAAAAGAGGAGCAAACAGAAATCGCCAGCAAGGAGGCAGGTGCTCCAAAGTCTGGGCTTTCTTTGAAGACTGCACTGAGGATGTTACCATGGCGATTTGCAAGGTGTGCAAGACCCGCCTGAGCAGGGGGAAAAATATTAACAACCTCTCCACCACCAGCATGAGCCGTCACATGCTATCCAAACATCCCACTCTTTGGGCAAACGCGTCAGGACAGGGTACCAGAAACAACACTGCCTCCCTTGGGTTCACCAGACCCGCCTCAGCAGCAGCAGTAGCCCAGCCATTGCGTGGTTCACAACATTCACAAACATCAGACGACGCTGACACTGTCACTTTCCGGAGTAGTGCTCTTGAGGTCTCCCAGTGTTCATCAAACACAACAACCAACAGCCCTTCCGTGTGCAGCGCTACGGTTCAGTTGTCTGTGTCGGAGATGTTTGAGCGCAAGAGGAAATTGCCAGCAAATGACCCCCGGGCCGTGGCAGTAACAGCCAGCATAGCCAAGCTTCTGGCCTGCGAAATGCTGCCATATCGATTGGTGGAGACAAACAGCTTCAAGGGCATGATGTCAGTGGCCATCCCACGTTACGTGGTTCCCAGCCGCTACCACTTTGCACGCTCTGCAGTGCCTGAGTTGCATGAGCACGTGGTCAGCAAAATAACCCGAAGCTTGAAGAATGCCGTTGCCTGCAAGGTTCACCTCACCACTGACACCTGGACGAGTGCGTTCGGCCAGGGTCGATACATCTCCCTTACCGCGCACTGGGTGAACCTTGTGGAGCCTGGCAGCGATTCCTCACCTGCTACGGCACGGGTGTTGCCCACGCCACAAACAGCTGCACCGCCGTCCCTCCCACTGGATAACAGCAGCACCTACCTCTCTGACTCCTTCTCCTCCAACGCATCTCAAAGCTGTACCTCATCCAGAAACGCTAACCCAGCAGCAGTAGGATCGTGGAAGCAGTGCAGCACAGCTGTTGGCATGCGTCAGCAAGCGTTGCTGAAGCTAATCTGCCTTGGGGATAAGCAGCACACAGGGGAGGAAATTTGGAGGGGAATAAAGGAACAGACGGATTTGTGGCTGGCACCGCTGGACCTGAAACCGGGCATGGTTGTGTGTGATAATGGGAGTAATCTCATTCGCGCTTTAAGGTTGGCTAAGCTGACACACATCCCTTGCCTGGCGCACGTGATGAACCTAGTAGTTCAGCGGTTCCTGAGGACATACCCAGGCGTGCCCGATCTGCTGTTGAAGGTGCGTCGAGTGTCCAAACATTGTAGAAATTCCAGTACTGCTTCGGGGGCACTCGCCAAGATGCAGGAGCGCTTCAATCTCCCCCACCATCGCTTGCTGTGTGATGTCCCTACGCGCTGGAATTCTACGCTGCACATGCTAGCCCGCTTTTGCGAGCAGAAGAGTGCAGTGGTCCAGTACATGACGGCGCAGTACCGAGGCGCATCCGGCCAGCTGCCAAGCTTCTGTGGATCCGATTGGGCCAACATGTTGGACCTCTGCCAAGTCCTCCAAAATTTTGAGCAATCCACGTTGCTTGTGAGCAGTGACAACTCTTCAGTCAGCATTACCATACCACTGCTGTGTTTACTGAAGAGGTCGATGTTAAAAATCAAGGAAACAGCTGTCATGATGCAACTGGGGGAATCTGAAGGAGAAAACGATCAGCGTGATGGTACCAACATCAGGCCATCCGCCTCAGGGAACGCTGGCCCCAGCAGCTATGACGAAGAAGAGGAGGAGGAACAGCTGGAGTTGGAGCAGGAATTTCATGCCACCACTGACGAGGGCCAGAGCGGTGCACGTTGGACTTCCACAATTCAACGCGAATGGTCAGCAGAAGCAGACCAGGAGGAAGGTGACGACTATGATGCATCACAACAACTATCACAACGCTCACAAGAGGATGATGAGGATTCTGGTAGGACTCTGGCACACATGGCTCAATTCATGCTAGACTGCATTGAACGTGACCCACGCATTGTGCGCATTCTGGACAACACCAATTACTGGGTTTATACCCTTCTGGATCCACGGTACAAACACAATGTTCCAAAACTGCTTGAAGAAAGAGTCAGACAGGTCAAAATGGAAGAATACCAGCAGGCCCTTGTGGAGACTTTAGAGAGGAGATTGACATCCTCCCCCTCCTCTAGCCAGTTGTACGCAGACAGACTGACTTCCGCAAACCCAGGACGACCAGGAGGGCAGCAAACAACGCAAGCCGCAGCTAGTACCCAAAAGGGAATGGTATCGGCAGTGTCCTTGGAGTGGGAAAATTTTCTGACACCCATGCAGCCGCAGCCCACTGAACAGCAAGCGTGCAGATCCACCTCCAACACCGATCGCCTGGAGAAGATGGTCAAGGACTACATGTCAGATGGCGTAGCTGTGTCGAACCATCCATCTGCACCCTTCAACTATTGGGTATCGAAGCTAGACACCTGGCACGAACTGGCAATGTACGCAATAGAGGTGCTGGCTTGCCCGGCAGCCAGCGTTATGTCGGAACGCTGTTTCAGTGCTGCCGGAGGCATCGTCACAGATCGGCGTATCCGCCTCTCTACAGAAAATGCAGACCGTCTGACTCAAATTAAAATGAATCAATCCTGGATTGGAAATGACTACGCAACACTCCAGGACCCCAACCAAGTAACATGACCAATGAACATCTGGGATGGTGTTGCGTTTCCGGGCCCTGTTTATTGAACCTCTCATCTGTATTACATTTATGACTGCATGGCGGCAAAAAGCATTGCTGCTATATCCGCACGCTTTTTGTCCACATGCAAGGCCTGGGTTGTTGTGTCTCACAAAGCGTGGCCTTCTCCTCCTGCGCCTGCTCCTGTTCCATCACGTCTGCTGCTGCTGGGTTAGCGTTGCCGCGTGGTCCCTGTTTATTGAACCACTTATCTTTATTACATTTATGACTGCATGGCGGTACAAAGCATGCTATCCGCACGCTTCTTGCCCTCATGCAAGGCCTGGGTTGTTGTGTCTCACAAAGCGTGGCCTTCTCCTCCTGCGCCTGCTCCTGTTCCATCACGTCTGCTGCTGCTGGGTTAGCGTTGCCGCGTGGTCCCTGTTTATTGAACCACTTATCTTTATTACATTTATGACTGCATGGCGGTACAAAGCATGCTATCCGCACGCTTCTTGCCCTCATGCAAGGCCGGGGTTGTTGTGTCTCACAAAGCGTGGCCTTCTTCTCCTCCTGCGCCACCCTCCTCCTGTTCCATCACGTGTGCTGCTGCTGGGTTAGCGTTACCGGTCCCTTTTCCTGGAACCTCTTATATGTATTACATTTATGACTGCATGCCGACAAAAAACATGTTACCTGTGCAAAGAAAACAGACATTTCCCGCATTTAAAAGACAGTTTTCCCTTTGAAACTTTAAAATCGATTTTCTCAAAAACTATAAGCTCTTTTTGCTATTTTTTTTTCCCTCTTGTACCCACTCCCAAGGTGCACATACCCTGTAAATTTGGGGTATGTAGCATGTAAGGAGGCTTTACAAACCACAAAAGTTCGGGTCCCCATTGACTTCCATTATGTTCGGAGTTCGGGTCGAACACCCGAACATCGCGGCCATGTTCGGCCTGTTCGGCCCGAACCCGAACATCTAGATGTTCGCCCAACACTACTGCTAAACCACTGCTAAACCACTGCTAAACAAGTCTGCTGGCTGGCCCAGCTGTCACTTCTCCCTTACTTCCCTTGCCCGTCATAGGTAGCTACAGCTGTCCCTTAGCATTAGGTAGCCAGAGGTACCCTTAGTATTAAGTAGCTATTGGTGCCCCCAACTGAAGGGAGATCTCACCAGTGGAACAATAAGGCCCCTTTTACATTTAATCAGTTGCTCTTAGTTACAACTGAAAGAAAACTGATTTTCAAAGTAATGTCCATGTTTTCCTATGGATCAGTTCCCATTATACTGTACATATTTTAACTGAAATCCTTTTCACAATGCAATGATGTGGAAAAAACACGTACCAACACATTGAATTGTGGGGTGATTGCATCCACGATCCCATTCATTATAATGAATGGGATTGAAAGCACTGCCCCGGGGAGTCACGTGCAATGCAGAGCCGCACTGACGCACGGCTCCTGCGATGCACTTATGGAAATGAGCCCTAAGTGTAAAAGGGCCCTGAGAGCTGGGCGAGTAACCTCTCATTTACCCTCTGCTCGTAACTCTGCATAGGGAAGGAGGGAGGGGGAACTAGGAGAAGGGAGGGAGACGCCTTTCCATCATCAAGCGCCTTATGGTATATCCGGCCCTGGACAACATTAAAAGCTGAGAGATGTACAGTAAAAAAATAACACAAAAAAGGGTCTCAAATATAGATAATTGTCTCGGTAGCGGAAGCCTCTATATCGTACAGAGGCTTCCCACATCCTGCTCCTGATCACTGATCCAGTGCTGGGACCTCAGAAGTTTATGGATGTGCTCTCACACGCAAACAGGCACAGCCGCACTGTGCAATCACAATCACAAGTTAAATAATCGTAACTCAATGCCAAGACGCTGCAGCTAAAGCTAATAACATTTTGGGATGCATTGAAAGGGAAATAAAAACTGGAGATGCTAGCATAATATTGCCCCTGTTTAACTCTCTAGTAAGGCCACATCTGGAATATGGAATTCAGTTCTGGGCACCACATTACAGAAAAGATATTGCCGTTTTAGAGCAGGTGGAGACGAGCAACAACATTGATACGTGGGCCGGAAGGTCTCACTTACCAAGGAAGATTAGATAAACTGGGTTTATTTAGTCTAGAGAAAAGACGCCTTAGAGGGGATCTAATTAACGTGTATAAATACATCAGAGGGCAATATAAAAGCTTGGCGGACAAGCTTTTTGTCCCAAGGCCTTCTCAAAGGACTAGAGGACACGATCTGCGCATGGAGGAAAAACATTTTAGCTAGGAAAGGGTTCTTTACAGTAAGAGTGATTAAGACGTGGAATGCTTAGCCACAGGAAGTAGTTATGGAAAACTCTATACCTGCATTTAAAGGAGGCCTAGATGCTTTCCTTGCATTGAAAGCCATCCATGGCTACACTTACTAGGTAATGCCTAATGATGTTGATCCAGAGATTTTATCTGATTGCCATCTGGAGTCGGGAAGGAATTTTTCCCTTTAGGGGCTAATTGGACCATGCCTTGTAAGGGTTTTTCGCCCTCCTCTGGATCAACAGGGATATGTGAGGGAGTAGGCTGGTGTTGTACTTTGTTCTCTGGTTGAACTCGATGGACGTATGTCTTTTTTCAACCCAAATAACTATGTAACTATGTAAGGATGGCGTGAACCTGAGCAGTAGCATGGAGCTGCCACTCGGGCTCAGCTTTTTCAACTCTATGCTACTGCGCAGGCATGAGTCATCTGCACCTGAGGTGTTCAGCTGAGCTCTGTTGACAAGGCCTTGGGCTTTGGGGGGTCCCACCGCTGGAACAGCGAGGAGGAAGTGGACGGGGAAAGCCTCTGGATTATCCAGCAGCTTCACTCTACTTAGTTAAAGGATACAGGCCAATCCACTTACCTGAGAATTCCTCCAGTCCCTTGAAGTATTTGTGCCCCTCGTCGCAGCTCTGCTGCCACCTCAGTGCGGCACCTCGTGAGCGGCACATGCGCATAATGGCGCATGCACAGAAGCCACCTGCTACGGAGGGGACTGCAGAAGAGTGTCTGCCGGCAGAGCTGCAACAAGGGACACATAAACTTCATGGGGTGAAAGAAGCCCCAGGTAAGTAGATCAGCATAACTCATGTATCCTTTAAAGAGGAACTCCAGTGAAAATAATGTGATAAAAAAAAGTGCTTCATTTTTACAATAATTATGTATAAATTATTTAGTTAGTGTTTGCCCATTGTAAAATCTTTCCTCTCCCTGATTTACATTCTGCCATTTATCACATGGTGACATTTTTACTGCTGGCAGGTGATGTAAGTAGAAGGAAATGCTGCTTGTTTTTTTGGCAGTTGGAAACAGCTGTTATTTTCCACAATGCAACAAGGCTCCCACAGTGTGATGTCATGCTGTGATGCGCTGTAATCATTTGTGGGAGGGGTTTCACCACAATATCAGCCATACAGAGCCCCTTGCTGATCCGTTTCAGAAAAGGAATAGATTTCTCATGGAAAAGGGGGTATCAGCTACTGATTGGGATGAAGTTAAATTCTTAGACACAGTTTCCCTTTAAGTACCAATTTGGGGCACTTTTTTCACTACCGGGACAGTTTAAGACAGGAAGTAAAGTGTAGTTTCCTACATGGGGATAAAGGCAACATGGAAAACTCAGACAAGTTTCAAACTTTTTTCCCCACACTATCCAAAATCAAAATAACACTTAAGTTAAATGTTAACATTTCACTATTTTCTTCTTTGATTTCATGCTAAGCCTCCTTTACCTGCTCCCTGTGATGAGCCACTGATAGTGGCAGAGGCATTAGAGCGGAGCTGATGTGACAAACCAGCACACTTCATAATGGAAAACACCAGAGCTGTGCTCATATGCCTTGGAGGGAAAGAATGATTGGCCATTGAGCAGAACGCTGAGGTGGGAACAGAATTGTTTAAATGCAGATGATCTGGCAGGAAATGGTCTGTCAAAGTAGTTTATTGATGAAATCATTGTTTACTGAACATCCATCTTATGATTACAATTGACACAGCAGAACTACAAATACACAAGCACTGCCAAAGACAGACTGTTAGATTGCTACAGCAACAGAGTGAGTTAAAGTAAACCTGCGGTGATCCTAAGTGTTCTGGATTGCTATGATAGATGAAGTGCAGGCACCCAGAGGTGACTACATGTATCTTCAGTTTTCTCCAAGAACTGTGGAAGTCTAGAGGCTGGTCATGGCTGTCTCTCTGTTTTCTACCCATTAAAGAGCTATAATTTACCTACGTGGTGCTGTCAGATTCTTCTTCACTCCATGGAAATCTAAAGGGACATTCATAGGAAAGCTGAGTATAGGTTAATCTCCCTTTATCTCATACATCACTACTGGGCCATCACTGTGACAGGTAACACCTCATGGGCCAAGTGAAGATTGATGACAGATAGGACAGCATAGGAAGGAGGGGGGAGGGACTATGCTGTAAGTTTTTCCCGTTGTTAAAGAAAATGTGCCTTGTCACTTTAAATGTTAATGTTTTACTGATTGGCTCAAAAGAAAAATAATCTTATAGATTTAAGGATTAGGAAACAAATTAATAAGCCCAAAATGGGCACAAACTGTTGCAGCACAGGGAATAAAGAGTACCAGCATATTAAAATCAGTTTTCTACAAGGTCTTTGGGGATTTGTTTTGTACATGCAGCTTCGCAGTGTGCCACACTGCCTGAGAGGGACACTGCTCCTGTTTAATGTTTCCCTCCTGAACTGTAAAACCGATTTACTCAAGAACTGCATCATCTTTAAAATTTGTTGTACACCTTTCCACAATTGGCACTGGCATATGTAGCAAATTTGGCTATCATGATACTTATGGGGGCATTGCCATTAGCCATGAAAGTCTGTGCCATAATAGATTTCAATGCAAATGGTGAATTTTAGCCTCAGGTTCACTTAGAATCAGCCAGAATCAATGCAAATTTGACTTTGGCAGATTTAGCATGCTTATTCCTACTACAGTATATACGTAATATTTTGCATGCAAACTGTTTTGGAAGCTAACATCCTCCATTATGTTAATTTTGGTGCATCTGTTTTGAATGCAAGTTGTGTACGCTGGCTATAATTAGGCTCTGCACACCGATGCTGTTAGTCATTGAGATGCAATCTGTCTTGGGAAGTGCTGCCACCTCTCCTTTCTGTCTAAAAAATGTAAGTTTGCCTTATGGCTTTCTGCTGCCAATGTGATATTTGTGCTTATATTCCGTTTCTATTAGAGGTTAGGGCTTTAGTGCATAATTGTACCATCTGTTTTGAATACAGGGTGTGTATGTTGCCTCTAGGAGGGCCCTGCACGGCTCTGTTGGTAGCCATTCAGATGTGGCCTAGTCTTAGGATACGCTGCCATTTCTCCTTTATTTCTACTATATACCCACTTGTATTATTAAGAACCAGAATCACCAGAGTTTCAGTAGTGAACCATAAAGCTTTTTTTCAATATTAAGGCTACACCAGAGTTGAAAACGTTTTTGAATTACCGTAGCTTGTATTCCTAAATCTTTCCGTGGTTCTAAAACTTGAAAAATCACAAAAACAGTATGTCTTCTTTGCTTTAATGAAATTGCATCTGCGTGTATATTTACTTAGCCAATTACAGTATCTCCTGCAACACTAATCTTCTTTCCTCTATTTGCAGACTTTCCTCCTTTCGCTGTTTATATATGAGATTCCACAAATGTTCAATATTAAAGTCTGAAGCAGAATCTCCCCTTTCAGATTTCACATAATCAGCTGGTTGTGCTGAAGGTAGCCACTCTGATCATATCTGCAAAAATAGGTCAAATACTGAACGGGACCAGGTGGAAAATCTCTGTCACATAGGGCCAGGGAGGGAGTGGTGGCAGAATATTGAATGCAGTGCACTTCAATAGATTTTCAATGTTAAAATCTATCGAAAATCTATTTGCAGTAAGTGAAAGGTTTCGATCCCTCTCTGATCATCCAATCAGAGAGGAATCTATATTTTTAGCAATCTATGAGTGTATGGCTACCTTAATTTTGGAGTAAATAAATCACTCATTGCTGATGTTGACCAACTAAATTTGAATGAAGAAATGTTACTATTCAGCTCTACTAGCTTTGTTCTTGAACTTCTTCTTGGCTTTTGATCAGAGTTGAAAAAACTCCTCTGCTGCACTTCAACTTAAAAAAATAAATAAAAAAAGATGTTTTATTGTAGTTTTAGATAATGTGGTAAGGATTTAGAACCTCATTTGGAGATTTTATTGCTGTCCTGTGTCCACATCTGTGAGAATTTCCCACAAATCCTGTCCAGAAAACAGTTTGGGAAAGCTCTCTAAGAGCAACAAAGACAACAAATCAAACATTCTTTGTAGACTGGGTAAGAGTTAAAATCCCCAAAACACTTCCATTACTTTGCCTCCTTTTCTGTCTCTGTCTCCAACTCCCTCCACACCGCTCAGTAATCCATAAGTCAAGGAATTTCCCAGCAGGCAAAGTATAGTAAAAATGCTCTAAGTGCAGATCATTCCAATTAAACACAGCAAAAAAAAAAAAATCAAAGAGCAAGAGCCTTACATCCAGGGTCAACAAGATGAAGGACCCTAAAGTACACTAAGCACTCTGTCACAGCATATGTCTGCCTCCTCTCCACCCAACCAGTTTTGCTTTTGCTTCATTCAGGGTATGGAGGGGAGGGATTCAAGGGCAGATCACTGCCACCATCTGGTATCTCGTCACCTCAGCATAGTGAACCTGATGTTGTAAGTAGGCCTCCTTTCCCGGTAACAGTAAAAAAGGGCGCAGGTGGCTAGTGGACAAATCGGGCGCCGCCATTCACTCCCATAATAATTATCGTTTACTGGGCGCCGAACAGGAAAAAAGGGCGCCCGAGAATAATAACGTTTACCAACGGCGTCCGAAGATTTTTTAACTGCTTGTGATGATTTACGTTCCCTATTTCAATAAAACATTATTTTAAAAGTTATCCCTTACTGTTTGTAAAACATTATTATTCACAAAATAAAGTGATCAGTACGTAACGTAAACTGTAATATATTTTATCCCTTACTGTTTTTAAAACATTATTCTACACACAATACAGTGATCTCTAAGGAGGGTCTTAGGTTTAGGCACCATCAGGGGGGTCTTAGGTTTAGGCACCAACAGGGGGGTCTTAGGTTTAGGCACCAACAGGGGGGTCTTAGGTTTAGGCACCAACAGGGGGGTCTTAGGTTTAGGCACCAACAGGGGGGTCTTAGGTTTAGGCACCAACAGGGGGTCTAGGGGTTAGGGGTAGGTACAGGTAGGGTTACTTAGTAATTTTTTTTGTAAACGTTATTATACGTTTCACTACTTAAACGGAAGATTAACGTTTTTACAATTGCCGATTTCATGGACATTATTTAATGATTTATAACTTTATAAAACATTAATTTTAAACGAAATACAGTACAATTCATTTTTAAACGTTATCCATGCTTATCGTTTAAAACCCCGTGCCCTTTTTTCCCAGCGCCCCTTTTTAACGTATGCTCCTTTCCCCCTCCTTCGTCTGTACAGAGAAGACTTTAATGTATTGAAGAGCTAAACTGTTGACAGTTCTGTAGAAAAAGAACAATAATGCTTTATCTGTATTCTGTCTTTGATGAGGAGCCAATGGAGGGACTGACTCTTGTTGTTGATCAAACTTACAGAAAAAAGTAGCATCTATGGAACAAGAAAACCAGTGAATTATTTGGATAGCAGAGTTTATGAGGGACTGAAATGGTGCTAACTGGTTTACTGGTAAACCACAGAAGTGGTTATAACCACCGTCTACTCTGGATATGATGAGAAGAGTTTAGCAGTGAAATTCACAGAATTTTTATAAGTCACATGCAATTTTATATTTGTGGAGAATGTGTCAAAAGTTATTATGGTATATTGATGACATTTTGTCAGTGTCATCATCATTGGTCCCGAAGTGCATGATGATGAGAAAATCAGCTAATTGTATAATTGTATCCTTTTTTTTCTTTACAAATTATACAAGAAGTGACTGAAGTGTGAGATGGAAAAGATTGCGGTTCGCAGCGAGATGACAGTGCACCAGCTCACTCACCTCAAGTTATGTTTGACAAAGCAAGAGCAGCATCTGTCTTTTTCTCCTGATCTCGTACCAAGTCAGGCCTGGATTTACATCACAGGAGCCTATAGGCAAAGATGTCCTTGCACCCCATATTTCCCCCTCCATGAACTTACAAACCCCTGCCGAACTGCACCACAAGTGTGTTGGCTGAGAAAGAAATGCTGAGAAAAAAATCTGGATAGAGACTACATAGAAAGGAGGTAACTACTAGTAGACCCCAGGCCAGACTTTAAACATGCCTGAGCTAGGCCTATTTTTAACACTGAGTCTCAAGCAACCAGGCAATACACTTATCCGGCACCAGCCAATCCCTGTAGGTGCCAGATAACCATGCCTTCTAAACCTGGTTTAGGCCACTCGCTGCCAGTTTGTATGGAATGTGCTAAGTCTGGTGATACAGATGTACTGTCTTCTTGCTCTGTCTATGAGGCTGCGTGTCCTTTCTGAAGCAGATCTACACCGGTCACTGATTTTCACATCATTAACCCCAGGCTAGTCTATGAAATGTATTCTGTCTGTCTGGAGATATTTACCGCCAGCCTACCCAATTAAAATTAACCTATTAGCTACTAGAAGGAAAGCAACAAGGAGTGGTCCAGACAGATGAGTATTTCAGCTGTCATATGAATTCATAACAGCTTCCATTCCTCCTCTACTCAGCCATTCAACCCTCCAAGCCAAGGATCAAATATTCCGACATATCTGGAAAGATATATTTAGAGAACAAAAAAATAGAGTCTGGAGGGCAACAGCAGCAGATGCAGCATCAGTCATAATAACAAAACTGGAGGAGCCTTGCTAAAACAGGGAAAAAAAGAAAATATAAAAAAAGGAAAGAAGGATAAAATAGTGTAATACACTAGAAAGCGTTTGTCTCATAAATGACTGGATCCTTTTCTTTGTTTCTTCCTTTTCAATGGTAACTTTACAACTACAATCTGTGAATTTGGTTTTAGGCGTAGCCATAATAAATATTGTACTTACCCTCAAAGTCCCTCACCATGAAAATCTACCTCAGTGTAGAGATGGCCCGAACAGTTCCCGGCGAACTTCGGTGGTTTGCGGAGAACGGAGAACTTTTCCGGAAGTTCGATTCGCCCCCATAGTGCATCATTAAGGTCAACTTTGACCCTCTACATCACAGTCAGCAGGCACATTGTAGCCAATCAGGCTACACTCCCTCCTGAAGCCCAACCCCCCCTTATAAAAGGCAGGCAGTGTCAGGCATTGGACTCACTCGTGTACCTGCAGTAATTAGAGAAGGGAGAGCTGCTGTGCAGAGACCTATAGGGAAAGCTTAGTTAGGCTCTTGTAGGCTTCTTAGCTTGCTCCTTGCTGATTCTTATTGATAAAAAAGCACTCCTCAACAGCTCTTTTGAGAGATAATCTTGTTCTTGTGATCTTTTTTTTTTGTGCATGTGTGTGTCCCACAGACACTTGTGTTGCATAGACAGCCTTGGTAATTCCTACTGTGTGTGCCACTGCCAGGCCCAGCACATTCAGTGACTACCTGTGTGTGTGACAGGTGCACATTGTAATACCCATCACTGCATATACCTACCTGATGTTCACTTCAGTGCACCCACCTACCTACGTAAGCACACGCAGTGTTACTGTGCCTGTCCGGTACCTGTCTGTGTGTGACAGGTGCACATTGTAATACCCATCACTGCAAATACCTACCTGTTGTTCACTTCAGTGCACCCACCTACCCACGTGAGCGCACGCAGTGTGATTTTCAATACCACCAGTCACTGTACCTGTTCATGGTACGTGTGTGTGACAGGTGCACATTTGTAATACCCATCACTGCATATACCTACCTGTTGTGTTCAATGCACCCGCCTACCTACGTGAGCGCACACAGTGTGATATTTAATACCACCAGTCACTGTACCTGTTCATAGTACGTGTGTGTGACAGGTGCACATTTGTAATACTCATCACTGCATATACCTACCTGTTGTGTTCAGTGCACCCACCTACCTACGTGAGGGCACGCAGTGTGATATACCACTCCGTGCATACCTGTTAACTGCCCCTGTGTAACTGCACATTGTATTTGTCAAGTCAGCGCATACCTTTCACTTCATCCCCCCCAATATGGACAAAACAAAAGGCAGAGGCAGGCCACCTGGCAGGTCTGTTCGAGGTCACGCTGTCGTGATTTTGTGTGGCCCTCGACCAAAGTATAGTGTTCAGAAGAAGGCATGTGCCATCAACCCCCAATATTGTCAGGACGTAGTTGACTATTTAACACAAAACACCTCATCTTTCTCAGCTTCCGCACGGAAGCGTGACATATCTTCCTCCTCCTGCTCTGATTCTGGCACCCCACTTAACACTCAGTCGGCCGCCACCACCAAAGTGCCATCACCCCAGGGCTCAGCGGTGTGGAAATTTTTGTGTGTGTCTGTAATGATCTGCTCAGCTGCCTGTGCAGGCAGGCAGCTTTTTGACCATTGTTTAGGTTTGCATGCTGCAGGACTCTGGAAAGGAGACCTTCTGTCAGTTTTGCAGCTTGTGCTTGCTGAGGAATTTGCATACGTTGTCATGCAAATTGCCTGGCCACATTCATTGGAGGCGTGTACTATAAGTACTATGTGTTTCCCACAATGCTTGGCTGGTCATAAGGATTCCTTCCTGTGAAACACTCCTGGAGGAGTGTCAGCCTTGCTCTTTGTTTGAAGATCAGCTTAGAGTAATTCCTGGGATTGCACTAGGCAAATTCCCTAGTGCAGTTAGGATTGCATATCTGTTTTGTTCGTCTGTTGCGATTGTCCTGTCTTAGCGGTGGTCGACAGGAAATCGTTCGGTGTGTCTGGGTGCTAACCGGAACAGCGGTTGTTACTGGTAGCCCCTTCTGATCTGTTTTCTTGGATCGCACTCGCCTTGCGCTAGTGCTGTGGATCCTTCTGTTTTGCCTTCCTGGATCGCACTCGCCTTGCGCTAGTGCTGTGGATCCTTCTGGTCTGCTACTCTGTTCTGTCTGCTTGGATCGCACTCGCTTTGCGCTAGTGCTGTGGATCCTTCTGTTCTGTCTCCCTGGATCGCGCTAGCCTCTTTTCGCTAGTGCTGTGGACCCTTCTGTTCTGTCTCCCTGGATTGCACTGGCCTCTTTTCGCTAGTGCTGTGGATCCTGTCTCTCGCTTGTTCCTGTTTTCATGTGTCTGTCTTGTCTGCTACGAACGCTTGCTGGAGGCTCGGTGAGGTAACCGTTAAGCAAGCGCTCGCATCCTCTGTTTTATGTTCATCTGTCGGTGGTTAGTTAGGCGTGCTTGTCCCTGTTGTGCTTATCACGTGGGGACCGCGCACGAACGCATGCACTGTTGCGAATGAGTGCGGTGTTCGCGTTCAATTAGCGTTTGTTATTTTCCGTATCTCCTCATTGTATGATTTGCTGTGCCTTTGCTACTCTCGTGCTCCGCCTTGCTGTAGCCTTGTGTCACGTCTGGCGATCGCACCTCTCGCGATCGCGTTCCTACTTCTTATCTGCTGTGGTGTGTGCACCGTCACGGGCTGACGACTAGTTTGGTGCACACACATACAACCTGTCCCTTTGCTCGTTCTCATTCGCAATCGCTTCTCTTGCGATTGCGTTCTGCGCTTCGTACAATTTCTGTCTGACATTTGTGGAGGTACAGAAGATTGGTTCCTCTGCACTCCACAACGCCATCTGCCGACAGGAATTTCCCTCTACAGGTGCATTGCACCTTTTGCTGGGTTCCTGCAATTATACGCTTGTGGAGGATTTCCGCCGTGTCAGCGCACGCGTTGTGCGCTGATCACGGAGAAAGTTCCACAATCGTTACAGTGTCTGCCTCAGATGAGAGCAATGCCATCTGTACTCTCTGCCACCGAAAATTGAGCAGTGGAAAGACCAAGACCCACGTAGGGACAACTACCTTACGAAGGCACATGATTACAAAGCCCAAACTGCAATGGGATGACCACCTGAGGAAAAGCAGCACACAAAAGCAAAGCATTGGGAAGCCTCCCCATGGCGCTCCTGGAAAGTGCTAATGAAGCATGAACTAATTCCCGCAGGGCAACCGCTTTGCGGTGTTGGTTTTTGACCCTGCATAGTTTAGCATGTGAAAGCAAATGCATTTTTGCATGAGCATTGCCTCAAAAATAGCCAATAGGGCCAAATTTGCAAAGCCAGATAAGTCAGGTGTTCACTTGGTGTTTAATGCACACATTCAATTTTTTGTGTAAGCAAAAGCAAAGCCACACACTGCAGTGGAAGATACCAGGCCGCAATTTTTTCTCAAAAAAGGCGATACCTAAACTGTACCGTGATGTTGAAAGGCAAGTGGTGACATCTCTGGCACACAGCATTGGGTCAAGGGTCCATCTGACCATGGATGCCTGGTCTGCAAAGCACGCTCAGGCCTGCCCGAAGACTAAGTAAGTCCCCACACACAGCATCTCTGCCTGCACGCCGTGTGACTGCTTGCCCCAAGACTAATTACTGGATTAGGATTGCAGCAGGTGTGCTGTAAGGTGGATGTGTGTTGCCTCCTGACTGAGCTGTGATTACAGAGTGGACAGCTTGCTTGACTTATCTGTTATTTTCCCAATCGCTCTCCACACAGAATCTCTGCCTGCAGGCCGGTTGACTGCCTTCTCCGCCACCACCAACAGGGTCCAGGACTCCAGGTGGATTCCTGAATTTTTAAGGCCGCTGCAGCGGCCACTATAATAATTTTTCTGGTGCGTGTACATGCCTGCCTAATTTTTCTGGCTGCACTGCAGCTGCAACAACATAACAAAGGGCATGTACATGTGCCAATTCCCTTCGTGATCATTACCTTGCCGCGGTGAAGGGGTTTGTGTATCACAATGAAGCAATGACCAACGGCTATATGAGTGTGTCGGGGGAGGGGGGGGGCACACCCACGATAATAAGGTCGTTGCTTCATTGTGGACAGACCAAATTTGATCAGCTGGACAGTCACTGTTCTGTCATTCAGCTACCTCAGCCCGGCGACCATATGGGCTGGAAAGCCACCATCACCTGCACTCTCGCCATGTTGCGCACCAGTCCAGCACGGCCGTCACTACACAAACAGCTGTTTGCGGTGTGTTACACAGTGAGTTTGGTGTGTCAGTGGGAAGCAGTACTCTAATTACACTCCCTGATTGATGTATATGTTACGGCCAGAACCCGAAGTGTGGCCACTTCTAGTTCTGGCCGACCACTTCGGGTTCTGGCCGGCCAATGCGCGAAGTGGCCGCAGCGCAGCGGCCAATGTTAGAAATGGAATGTTTCCTTTTAATATTAATATAGTTTTCCGGCAATCTCTGGCCAAAATGTAGCAAAACAGTTCGTTCATTGAATGAAATGAAGCTGGCGGCTCCGCCTCCTCTCCTCCGCCCCTGCCTCTTCTCTCTCTCTCTCTCTCTCTCTCTCTCTCTTCTTCGGGCAGCCGGCGGGGACACGCGTGTCCCCGAGAGTCGTTCGTGGCGCCAGGAAAGCAGAGCGGGGAGGCTGCAGACATTGCTTCTGCCAGCACCCGCTCTGCAGGGACGAACGACAGGATTGCCTGCCGCGACGAACGACTCTGGGGGGGACACGCATGTCCCCCCGCTGCCAGTATCGGGGAGAAGAGAGAGAGGCAGGGGCGGAGGAGAGGAGGCGGAGCAGAAGCCGGGCGGTTTCATCCTTCTACATTGCCGCCAGCTTCATTTCATTTAATGAACGAACTGTTTTGCTACATTTTGGCCAGAGACGGCCGGAAAACTACATTCATAATAAAAGGAAACATTCCATTTCTAACATTGGCCGCTGCGCTGCGGCCACTTCGCGCATTGGCCGGCCAGAACCCGAAGTGGCCGGCCAGAACTAGAAGTGGCCACACTTCGGGTTCTGGCCGTAACATATACACATGCAAGATGTTTTAAAGCACTTTAGGTCTGCAATTTAGCATTCAATGTGATTTCTGCCCTTAAACGCTGCTTTGCGTCAAATCCAGATTTTTCCCCGGGACTTTTGGCGTCTATCCCACTCATCCATGCAAAAACTCAGATTTTACACCCCTTGAAACATCTTTTCCATCACTTTTCTGGCCAGCATAAGTGTTTCTAGTTTTCAAAGTTCGCCTCCCCATTGAAGTCTATTGCGGTTCGCGGAAGTTCACGCGAGCCAAACTTTTGCGGAAGTTCGCGTACCCCGATTCGCGAACCGAAAATTGGAGGTTCGGGCCATCTCTACCTCAGTGATGTTTTTCTGCGGTTTCTATCCCTTCTCTTACCTTACAAATACCTGTGAGATAAATGTGGTAGATCCATGAATTTGAAATGTAATTCATAATTTGTTGATTAAAAAAAGATTTAGTATTGTAAAGTTTGACAGCTGCTGTCTGCTGAGTCCTATGTGATTATATTGCATAGGGGGAATGCATAATGCATTTCATTGACATATGAAGTTGTCATTTTTGAGGTAAGCTCTTTTTCATTCTAGTGGTTTTTAACTTAGTTTTATCTTATTAGTTTTTTTTTCTCTGGGTGCCTCTTACCCCACTTTGTATTTCAAATTCTAGAGGTTTTGTTTTAAGTGGTTCTCCTGAAAAAAAACAAAAAAAACAAACCCAGTTCAGGGGAGAGTAGAGAATACTAACATCCATCCAAGCAGTCTGACATGCTAGTGATGTCCCTTTCCTTAGCCTTGCAGTTTCCATTCACCTCTCTCATCTGCATTAGAGTGATCTCGAGAACCAGAGACTGTAATGTTGGACACAGACATTGAGGAACCTTTCTGCATTCACTCTGCCAGAAAGAGGACTAGTATACCCCATTCTATCCATGTGTTTGTCCAAGGATTTATACGTTTCTCCACATTGGTCAGCTTTCTTATGCATTCCCCATTTTGTATGCTGCCCTCCTCTATGTGCAATATCATATCTTTTTGCAGGAGCAGTCCTTATTATGTATAGCTCATATGGTATACTGTCTCCACTGTCAGCCCCTTCATCCATGTGCAGCTTACATGTACAGTGGCCCCTCTCTTCCTTGTGTAGTTTTCATGGTGTTCTAGATTTGCAGAGCATTCTTTTACATTTTCTCTTATCGTTCGTTCTTCTTGGTTTATCCTGTGGCGCTTGGTGAACCACGCTTAAATGCATCATAGGAAACTTCCTTTATTCAGATTTTTACATTGTATCAACCGCCTTCATCTTCTTTCCATTAGAATAACCACGGAGATATTCTCGGGGCTGGAGAACACTGGAACACACACAAAACATACTCAGACATCTGTTAATTTTTCAAGGATAACAATGAATTAATGTACTTTTCCAAGAAAAGCAGAGTTAATTTTAGGCAGAAAAGCAATGCGCCAGATGAGATTTTGGTTAGTAACCCACAACTTGAATTTTTGGTTCTTGTCAATGCATTTTATCTTTTAATAAAACAGATTTTGTATTTGTACTATGTGGCCAAGCCCATCACTTTTGCATTCCGTTGTCTAAATGTACATTCTTCTCTAGAAGTGTGCATCATGGGAACTAAACATTAACGTCACATTGAGGCTTAGAGGCAAATGGCAAATCTTGCATATAAAGCATAGCAGTTCAAGCAAGTTTATGTTGTTACCAAATTTTGTTTACTACAGAATGCCTGTATATTATAAAATTTTGGGAGAAAAAATACAGCAGGAAAAGTTCACACAAAGTACACACTGAGATATTGCTGTCACCCAGCAGGGAGCGAGACTTAATTCCTCAAATGACAGTGCATAGCTGATGCTGTGTAGATGTGTCACTAGCCTCTAGGCTAGCAATGTGTGTTTTTGGAAAGAGGGGGGAGGAGGGACAACGAGCAGCACATGACAGAGCAAATTCTCGTGAGTGGGGAGGATAATCTTCTCATTGCTCACTTGCGCATTGGGATCGCTAAAAATCCAGGATTCTCAGCCAATGCAGTCTTTACAGTGGGATGCGAAAGTTTTGGCAACCTTGTTAAACGTCATGAATAATATTCCTGTATAAATCGTTGATTGTTACGATGTCAGTTAAATATATCATATAGGAGACACACACAGTGATATTTGATAAGTGAAATTAAGTTTATTGGATTTACAGAAAGTGTGCAATAATTGTTTAAACAAAATTAGGCAGGTGCATAAATTTGGGCACCACGTAAAAGAAATGAAATCAATATTTAGTATATTATTATTATTTATTATTTAGTATTTATATAGCGCCGACATCTTCCGCAGTGCTGTACAGAGTACAGTCCTAGCCAAAAGTTTTGAGACTGTCAAAAATATTGGAAATTAGAAAAGTTGGTGCGTACGTTTTTATAATAGCAATTTGCATATACTCCAGAATGTTATAAAGAGTGTTCAGATGAATTGCATAGTCCATTTTTGCCATGAAAATTAACTGAATCCCCAAAAAACCTTTCCACTGCATTTCATTGCTGTCATCAAAGAACCTGGTGAGATCATTTTAGTAATCGTCTTGTTAACTCAGGTGAGAATGTTGACAAGCACAAGGCTGGAGATCATTATGTCAGGCTGATTGGGTTAAAATGGCAGACTTGACATGTTAAAAGGAGGGTGATGCTTGAAATCATTGATCTTCCATTGTTAACCATGGTGACCAGCAAAGAAACGCGACCAGCCATCATTGCGTTGCATAAAAATGGCTTTACAGGCAAGGATATTGTGGCTACTAAGATTGCACCTAAATCAACAATTTATAGGATCATCATGAACTTCAAGGAAAGAGGTTCAATTTTTGTTAAGAAGGTTTCAGGGCATCCAAGAAAATCCAGTAAGCACCAGGATTGTCTCCTAAAGAGGATTCAGCTGCGGGATCAGAGTGCAACCAGTGCAGAGGATGCTCACGAATGGCAGCAGATAGGTGTGAACACATCTGTACGCACAGTGAGGCGTAGACTTTTGGAAGATGGCCTGGTGTCAAGAAGGGCAGCAAATAAGCCACTTCTCTCCCAAAAAAAACATCAGGGACAGATTGATCTTCTGTAGAAAGTATGGTGAATGGACTGCTGAGGACTGGGGCAAATTCATATTCACCAATGAAGCCCCTTTCCGATTGTTTGGGGCATCTGGAAAAAGGCTTGTCAGGAGAAGAAAAGGTTAGCACTACCATCAGTCCTTTGTCATGCCAACAGTAAAGGATCCTGAGACTATTCATGTGTGGGGTTGCTTCTCATCCAAGGGAGTGGGCTCACTCACAATTTTGCCAAAAAACACAGCCATGAATAAAGAATGGTACCAAAACACCCTCCAACAGCTTCTTCTTCTAACAATCCAACAACAGTTTGGTGAAGAACAATGCATTTTCCAGCAAGATGGAGCACCGTGTCATAAGGCGAAAGTGATAACTAAGTGGCTCGGGGACCAAAACATTAAAATTTTGGATCCATGGCCTCGAAACTCCCCAGATCTTAATCCCATTGGGAACTTGTAATCATTCCTCAAGAGGCGGGTTGACAAACAAAAACAAACGAATTCTGAGAAACTCAAAGAAGTAATTATGAAAGAATGGGTTGCTATCAGTAAGGATTTGGCCCAGAAGTTGATTGAGAGCATGCCCAGTCGAATTGCAGAGGTCCTGAAAAAGAAGGGCCAACACTGCAAATACCGGCTCTTTGCATAAATCTCATGTAATTGTCAATAACAGCCTTTGAAACGTATGCAGTGCTTACATTTATACTTAAAGAGACACTGAAGCGAAAAAATATATATGATTTAGTGAATTGGTTGTGTACTATGAATAATTACTAGAAGATTAGCAGCAAAGAAAATATTCTCATACTTTTATTTTCAGGTATATAGTGTGTTTTCTAACATTGCATCACTCTATAATATGTGCAGATTACACAACACTCAGCATTCAAAATTAGTCTTTCAGAGCAGACTGTGAAGTAATGAACTCTCCTCTAGCAGAGAAAAAGTAAACAGTTCACTTACAGTTGAGATAATAAAAGTCAGATAACAGCCCTCTCCACGACTAACTTAGTCGGAGAGCTTAATGGCTTGTTTGCATAGAGATAACAACTGGAGTTTCTCAACTCTTCCTGTACTGGAAACAATTACACTGATGTAACTGATCTTAATGTTTTATTTCTTAGCTGTGCTACACATACAAATCATAATATCATCATTTTTTTTCCGCTTCAGTGTCACTTTAAGTACATCACATCAACAACTGAAACAAAGATCTAAAAGCAGTTTAGCAGCAAACTTTGTAAAAACGAATATTTTTGACAGTCTCAAAACTTTTGACCAGGACTGTATATATATTTTCTTGTCATTTAACTGTCCCTCAGAGGGGCTCACAATCTAATCCCTTCCATAGTCTTATGTCTATATATGTATCGTGTAGTGTAGTGCATATATCATAGTCTAGGGCCAATTTTAGGGGTAAGCCAATTAAAGTATCTGGTAAATTTGGAATGTTAGGAGGCGCCCAATTGGAATAATATATAGGTCATCGAATTGAGAGGTTGAGTCTAGGTGGATTCTCTCAGAAGAGATAAAAAAAAAAATTAAAATAAAGTTTCTTTATCGATATGGTAAAATATGATTTCATTTATTAATTGCGAACAGCACTGGGACAACGCGTTTCTCGGCGTAAGCCGCTTCCTTAGGTCCAATGAGTGCCGGCTACACCGCTATGAAAGGTTCAGAGGCGCCTGTGTAGAAAGATACACAGGCGCCTCTGAACCTTTCATAGCGGTGTAGCCGGCACTCATTGGACCTGAGGAAGCGGCTTACGCCGAGAAACGCGTTGTCCCAGTGCTGTTCGCAATTAATAAATGAAATCATATTTTACCATATCGATAAAGAAACTTTATTTTAATTTTTTTTTATCTCTTCTAAGAGAATCCACCTAGACTCAACGTCTCAATTCGATGACCTATATATTATTCCAATTGGGCGCCTCCTAACATTCCAAATTTACCTATCTTATCCTACTTAGTAGGAGTTTTTTCACTCTCTCTCACCAGGAGAGCTGAAAATATCTTTTCATTTTTGGAGTTGCGACCAAGAAGCTACGGAGAAAGGCCGAGTGGAGACGGTATTTCTCCATCTGCATGCACGAGTGGTTGCCTCTTTAGAGCAACCCACCTTTGTGAGTATAGTTTCACTAAAATTCTGTAATTTGAACCTATCAAGAGGGTATTACACCAGATCGGGCTCCCGGTGGCCGGGTGTTTCTTTGTGCTTGTCTTTTGCCAGTTTCTGTATCCAATTAAAGTATCTGTATGTTTTTAGAATGTGGGAAGAAACTGGAGTACCCGGAGGAAACCCACGCAGACACGGTGAGACCATACAAACTCCTTGCAGATGTTGAACTGGCTGGTATTCAAACCGGGGACCCAGCGTTGCAAGGCGAGAGCAATAGCCACTACCCCACGATAGTGGTTAGTGCTCTCCTAGATCCTCCTTTTGCAGAAATTACAGCCTCTAAACACTTCCTGTAGGTTCCAATCAGAATCAGAATCAGAATCACCTTTATTCGCCAAGTGCGGCGGGGACCGCACCCGGAATTTTTTGTGGAGACACGGCAATTGGCATACAACATCGACATGGCACAGATAATGCTACATAGACACAACAGCAATTTTGACAGACAGTACAGCAGTTAGTGTGGATCGGTGATGCAAAATAACAACCTCAACTTCAACCCGGTCCATGGAGTGATTAGGGGATGACAGTTGGGAGAGTGCATGAATTAAGTAGGACAACCGCTTGGGGAAAGAAGGAGTTTTTATGTCTGGTGGTTTTGGTGAGAATGGTCCTATAACGGCGGCCTAATGGGAGGGGGTCGAAGAAGCGGCTGCCCGGGTGAGAGGGGTCTTGAGTGATCCTGTTTGCCCTGGACCTCATTCTGGATGAATGGAGGATGTCCAGGGGTGGCAGGGGTGACCCTATAATCTTTTCAGCAGCGCTGATTACCCTCTGTAGTTTGTGCTTGTCCCTTGCGTTAGCCCCAGAGTACCAGACAATGATGGAGGAGCAAAGGACAGACTCAATGGTGGCAGAGTAGAAGCTGATCATTAGCTCCTGCGGCATTCCGAACTTCCTTAGCTGCCTGAGAAAGAACAGCCTCTGCTGGGCCTTCTTTTGAGTTACGGAGGTGTTCATTTCCCACTTCAGATTGTCTGTGATGGTGGTACCAAGGAACCGAGCGCTGTGTACCCTGGAGACCTCGGTACCGTCAATGGAGACAGGACTGGGGGACGGAGCGTTTCTTCTGAAGTCCACGATTAGTTCTACCGTTTTTGCCGTATTTAAAACGAGTTTATTTTCCTTGCACCACCCGAGGATCCGCTCGATCTCCTTGCGATATTCCTGTTCACCATTTCCGCCTATGAGGCCTAGTATGGTGGTGTCATCCGCGAACTTGATGACCTTGACAGAGTCCGCGGATGAGGTGCAGCTGTTCGTGTACAATGAGAAGAGGATCGGGGACAGCACACACCCTTGCGGGGCACCAGTGTTGGTGATTCTAGGACTGGAATAGCAGCTGCCAATCCTGACTACCTGCGACCTGTCAGTAAGGAAATCTTTGATCCAGGTGCACAGATTCGGGTCGACACCGAGTCTTACCAGGTCGTCATACAGGATGGTCGGACAGATGGTGTTGAAAGCGGAGCTGAAGTCCAGAAGCAGGATCCTGGCGTAGGAGTTGGGTTTGTCCAGATGTTCCATGATGTGAGCTAGACTGATGTTAATAGCATCCTCGACGGACCGTTAGCCCTGTATGCGAATTGCAGGGGGTCCGTTTTGGTGGCGGTGTGCCCCTTTAGATAGGAGAGAACCAGTCTTTCGAAGGTTTTCATGATAATTGGCGTTAAGGCAACCGGTCTGTAGTTGTTTAGATCTGAGGCACCTGGCTTCTTGGGGACCGGTATGATGTTAGCTTTCTTGAAGCAGGAAGGGACCTTGCTCATTGTCAGGGATTTGCTGAAGATTGAAGTCAGGATCAGGGCTAGCTGGCTTGCACAGGTTTTCAGGCAGGTCGGGGATATGCCGTCTGGGCCTGGAGCCTTCCTGGGGTTGAGCTTCTGGAGTTGCAGTAGTACGTCAGCCTCCCGGACGATTACCGGTGTCTGGGGGTCAGTAGCAGCTTGGGGAGATGTGGCGAGAGGCTCCCTGGGTGAGGATAGGAGTACTGGGTCCCCGGAGTGGGTGGGTTGGTGCTCGAACCTGCAATAGAATTTGTTGAGCTCGTCTGCTAGTGCAATGCTAGGAAGAGTGTGTTGGTAAGGGGGCTTGAAATTAGTGGCTGCCCTAAGGCCTTTCCAGACGTCTCGTGGATTGTTGGACTGCAGGTCCTGTCTTAGTTTGTTTGCGTAGTCTCGCTTTGCTACTTTCAGCTCTAGATTCAAGGAGTTCCTGGCTTCCCTGAACTCCTCTGGGGTGCCGGATTTGTGAGCTTCCTCTTTGATTTTCCGTAGGTGGCGTAACCTGCCATCAAACCAGGGTTTATTGTTTGGGAAGACTTTGACGTTCGACGTTGGGATGCAGGTCTCCTAACAGAAGCGGATATAGGAGGTGACATTCTCCGTCCATTCATCTAGGCAGGGAGCTTCCAGGACCGACCAGTCAGTGCTGTCAAAGCAGGCTTGTAGGTGACCCTTGGCTTCCTCAGTCCACTTTTTTACCGTCCTGACAGTCGGCTTTGAGGTTTGAAGGAGCCTTCTGTAGGTTGGGACCAGGTGTATTAGGCAGTGGTCGGAGTTGCCTAGGGCAGCTCGGCGGGTAGCCTTGTACGCATCTTTGAGGACCGTGTAGCAATGGTCTAGAGTGTTTTGGTTCCTGGTAGGGCAGGTGACGTGTTGCTTGTATCGAGGCAGCTCCTGGCGGAGGTTCGCCCTATTAAAGTCCCCTAAGATGATGAAGAGGGAGTCTGGGAGGGAGGTCTCCCACAATGTTATGGTGTCGCTGATAGTGCACAGGGCGTTCTTGGTGTCCGCATCTGGGGGGATGTAGGCACCTGCTAGGACATAGGAGGTGAACTCCCTTGGCGAGTACTGAGGCCTGCAGTTGATAAGTAGAAGCTCAGCATCAGGAGAGCAACTTTTGTGCAAGATGTCTGGATTCTGGATGAAGGTGTTTTGGACCATTCCTCTTTACAAAACATCTCTAGTTCATTCAGGTTTGATGGCTTCTGAGCATGGACAATTCTCTTTAACTCACACCACAGATTTTCAATTATATTCAGGTCTGGGGACTGAGATGGCTATTCCAGAACATACTTGTAACGTTTGCGGAATCGTTTCCGTGGTCAGCGCACCAGACGTGCGCTGACGCGGCGGAAATCCTCCACAAACGTGTAATTGGGAGAACCCAGGTTAGGTGCAATGCACCAGTAGAGGGCAATTCCCACCAGCAGATGGAGCTGTGGAGTGCAGACGAGCACAGCCTCTGCACGCCCACAGATGCCAGATGGGAGTTGTACAGATAAGGCAAAGTAGGGCAAGATGGCCCTCTAAGAGAGAGAGCACAGAGACCGACTAAATGTGTGTTCCCCAATCTAGCCGCCACCCAGCGATGGTGAACACACATCTGCAGAAACAAAAGCGGGAATGCAATCGCAGGAGAGAGGCGATGGCCAGAAGTGACACAAGGCTGAACAGAACAGAGCACGAGAGTAGCAAAGGCACAGCAACAATGAGAAGATAAGGAAAATAACAAACGCTAGCTAAACGCGAACACCGCACTCATTCACAACAGCGAACGCATTTCTGCATGATCACTGCGCGTTAGGCGCCCAATGATAAGCGTGCTACCCTAACTAACCAATGACAGACAAACACGAAATAGAGAACGCTTGCTAAACGGTACCTCACCGAGCCTACAGCAAGCGTTCGTGTCAGACAAGACAGACAAACAGGTGGGGCTGCCAGTAGCAACCGCTGCTCTGGCTAGCACCCCTAAGGCAGAGATACAGAAGGAGGCACTGCCACTACCACTAGGGCAAGTGCGATCCAGACAGATAAACAGAAGGGGCCACCAGTAGCAACTGCTGCTCTGGTTAACACCCCAAAGGCTGAGATACAGAAGGAGGCACTGCCACTACCACTAGGGCAAGTGCGATCCAGACAGATGGAGCAGCCAGCAGAAACCGCAGCTCTGGTCTACACTCCCAGACAGACAGAACGATTTCCTGTCGACCGCCGCTGGTGACAGGACAATCGCAACAGAAGGAGGCACTGCCACTACCACTAGGGCGAGTGCAATCCAGACAGATGAACAGAAGGGGCTACTAGTAGCAACCGCTGCTCTGGTTAGCACCCCCAGACAGACAGAACGATTTCCTGTCGACCGCCATTAGCGACAGGACAATCGCAACACAAAGATTCTACAGGCAAAACAGATAATACAATCTGACTGCACTAGAGGGAATGTCTAGTACAGTCCCAAGAATTACTCTAAGATAATCTTTGACAAACAGGCAAGGCTGACACTCTAGTAGTGTTTATCAGTAACAAACCATGAGGATGACCAGCAAAGGATTCTGGGAGAACATGGTATTTATACTGCCAGCCTTCAAAGGAGGCAAGTAGGCAATTTGCATAATGAATGTATGCAAATTCCACAGCAGCAGAGCAGGTCTGAAACTTGCAAAGCAAAGACAGGTCTCTTTTCCAGAGACCTGCAGCCCTCAGACTTAAGGAATGGTCAAACAGCTGTCTGTCTGTGCAGACAGCTGAGCAGATCATCATTACAGTACATCCCCCCCATCCTCTAGGGATGGATTCCAGACGTCTCTCAAAACTGGCGTTTCCAAAAAACTCTAACTGAAGACTCATGAAGGTCGGGACAGCCCAACAAGGCCCAATTCTAGAGTCAATCCTCCCGAAACCGACCTCGTCGGAAGCAGAAGGCACCGAAACATGCCCATCAGTACTACAAGCCTCAGCGTAACACCAATCAGAACTGTGAATGCCAGAGAAGAAGCCATCGACACCCTCCAGGCAATACCCACCACCTTCCACGGAGCGTCCGAAAATACCAAACCTGCCACAATACCTGTTCAAAGTGTCCCTTTCAACACAAAAAGCCACTGTTGATCCTATCCAGGGTACCAAGCAAAATTTCTCCCGGAATCTCCCAGAACCCTTTGAAGCTCCGCAGAGATCCCAAGAGGCCAGAACGCTCACCAGGCTCACATGGAGAACTACCAAGAACCCCTATGGAACCTATGATTATTCCGGATTCAGAATTACCAGGACACCCATCAAGATCAGGACTTTCAGGGACCACTTCTGGGCATGCAAGCAGGCAGACAATATCAGAACATGTCTCCACCGAGGAAGCATCTGAGCATGCTGGTAACCGAGGCACACTTGGGCTTTCTGGGTCACAGAGCACATCGGGGTACACCAGCACAGGAGAAACCTCGGGACATGTCGGGGAACTGCCAACCTCAGAGTCCGACACGACAAGACCAAAACCAGGATCGGGCAGAAAATCATCACGAGTAGAGGTCACAGGTACTGGTCTTTCAAAAGAAGACTCGGACTCAGACTCAGAAATTTCTGTGACTGTAATATCATCTAACCAAAACTCATCATTGACTACACATGAGTGAAGCTCCACAAGAGCTGCAAAGGTAGTCAGCACAACAGCAATGCCTACTGAAGTGGGCAAAACCTCAGACGGATCTGGGGTGCAGGAGGCATCTCCTAGAAGTTCTGCACCCTTTAGGAGGGACTTGGAAACCTCCAAAACATCAAACAAGACCTCAGAAGTGTCATTTTCCAAGTTTTCTGACAAGGATTCTGAACTATCCATGTTACAGGGCCGAACATTAAATACCTCCTGCGGACAGGGCAGATGTCCCAGGAATGGTTCTACCATATGCTGAGGCTGAATTTCATCATCAAGACAAGGATCATTGACTACACATGAATGAAGCTCCACAAGAGCTGCAAAGGTAGTCAGCATAATAGCAATGCCTACTGAAGTGGGCAAAACCTCAGATGGATCTGGGGGGCAGGAGGCATCTCCTAGAAGTTTTGCACCCTTTAGGAGGGACTTGGAAACCTCCAAAACATCAAACAAGACCTCAGAAGTGTCATTTTCCAAGTTTTCTGACAAGGATTCTGAACAATCCATGTTACAGGGCCGAAGATTAAATACCTCCTGCGGACAGGGCAGATGTCCCAGGAATGGTTCTACTATATGCTGAGAATGAATTTCATCATCAAGACAAGGATACACAGGAATAGCTAGTGAAACTAGCTCTGATTTTCTGAGTTTCGTTTCACTGGAGGCAGAATCCTCCATAGCAGTCAAACCAGACTGCAATTCTAAAATAGCAGAGAAACAGGTGAGAATAGTAGCAATACATAGACGAGCCTCTAGGGTCACTGCAGGAGATTTTATACAAGGCGATATTGACTCATCCAGAGTACAGGGTGGGAAATCATTACTTTCCTCAGTATCAGATTCGCAAAACCAAAGCGCTGTCTCACCCCTAGACTCGGCTAACAATGTCGAATCCGAGGAGACAGAACGCAAAATTTGTGAATCCAAGATCGCTTTAGGTTGCGAAACTGACGCTTCCAAAGCGCAAGCCTCAGCAATCTGTGGAGCGGACTGCAAGGTGTTCAAAGGGTTACTTTTGAGGCTGCATGGTTTAGGAATTTTCTCCATAGCAGGATTATGTGAAAAACAGGCATCAGATCGCACAGATTCAAACTCCAAACAAACAGAAGAGAATTTATCAGAATTCACACAGGTGTCCACAAACGAGGCACACCCATTCATTTCAGGTCGAACAGTGTTTAAATTCACTTGCTTTACCCCAGAAAGGCAGGAATAATCATGTGACAACGGTGTCTCTTTATTGGAATCAATTGGTTGGTGTGTTTGCATTGCAATTCATCCAAAATCGTCTGCCACACACAAATCACCGGATCCACAACACACTCGTCACACTCATCAGAATCAATCAAAATGTACATAGAATCAAGACAAGCATTCAGAATATCTTCGCTTTTTGCAATGTAAAAATCGCAAAAGGCCTTCCAATCAAACTCAAATTCCTCCATCAAAGCTCCCAACTCCCACGGAGCAAATGGAGGTTCAAACAACCCTGTATCAAGATAACATTCATATGGGTTGGACTCAGGAACATGCACAGATTTTTTAACTGCTTTAATATAATGTATGATCCTACCTATAATAGGATCCACAAATGCTTTTGCCTTAGGCAGTGACATCTGAAGCAAATCGAACATTCCCTCTACCCTGGGAATTTCGGTTTGGCTGGTCATCCTGTAACGTTTGCGGAATCGTTTCCGTGGGCAGCGCACCAGACGTGCGCTGACGCAGCGGAAATCCTCCACACGCGTGTAATTGGGAGAACCCAGGTTAGGTGCAATGCACCAGTAGAGGGCAATTCCCACCAGCAGATGGAGCTGTGGAGTGCAGACGAGCACAGCCTCTGCACGCCCACAGATGCCAGATGGGAGTTGTACAGATAAGGCAAAGTAGAGCAAGATATCCCTCTAAGAGAGAGAGCACAGAGACAGACTAAATGTGTGTTCCCCAATCTAGCCGCCACCCAGCGATGGTGAACACACATCTGCAGAAACAAAAGCGGGAATGCAATCGCAGGAGAGAGGCGATTGCCAGAAGTGACACAAGGCTGAACAGAACAGAGCACGAGAGTAGCAAAGGGACAGCAAACAACAATGAGAAGATAAGGAAAATAACAAACGCTAGCTAAACGCGAACACCGCACTCATTCGCAAACAGTGAACGCGTTTCTTCACGATCACCGCGTGTTAGGCGCCCAGTGATAAGCGTGCTACCCTAACTAACCAATGACAGACAAACACGAAATAGAGAACGCGAACGCTTGCTAAACGGTACCTCGCCGAGCCTACAGCAAGCGTTCGTATCAGACAAGGCAGACAAACAGGTGGGGCTGCCAGTAGCAACCGCTGCTCTGGCTAGCACCCCTAAGGCAGAGATACAGAAAGAGGCACTGCCACTACCACTAGGGCAAGTGCGATCCAGACAGATGGAGCAGCCAGCAGAAACCGCAGCTCTGGCCTACACTCCCAGACAGACAGAACGATTTCCTGTCAACCGCCGCTGGTGACAGGACAATCGCAACAGAAGGAGGCACTGCCACTACCACTAGGACGAGTGCGATCCAGACAGATGAACAAAAGGCTACCAGTAGCAACCGCTGCTCTGGTTAGCACCACCAGACAGACAGAACGATTTCCTGTTGACCGCCGCTGGCGACAGGACAATCGCAACACAAAGACTGTACAGGCAAAACAGATAATACAATCTGACTGCACTAGAGGGAATGCCTAGTACAGTCCCAAGAATTACTCTAAGATAATCTTTGACAAACAGGCAAGGCTGACACTCTAGGAGTGTTTATCAGTAACAAACCATGAGGATGACCAGCAAAGGATTCTGGGAGAACATGATATTTATACTGCCAGCCTTCAAAGGAGGCAAGTAGGCAATTTGCATAACGAATGTATGCAAATTCCTCAGCAGCAGAGCAGGTCTGAAACTTGCAAAGCAAAGACAGGTCTCTTTTCCAGAGACCTGCAGCCCTCAGACTTAAGGAATGGTCAAACAGCTGTCTGTCTGTGCAGACAGCTGAGTGGATCATTACAATAGTACTTGTTCCTCTGCATGAATGCCTTAGTGCAGGGGTACCCAACCTTTTTGAGCCCGGGGCCCACTATCCCGACCAAAACTTTCTCCGGGGCCTGCCGGGGGGGGGGCGTGGCTAGTGGCGGTGGTGCCCCCTCTTTTTTCCCAGATTCCACAGTATAGAAAGTATAGTTAGCCCAGTATAGGAAGTACAGTTAGCCCAGAATAGCAAGAACAGTTAGCCCAGAATAGCAAGTATAGTTAGCTCAGTATAGCAAGTATAGTTAGCCCAGTATAGTTAGCCCAGTATAGCTGCCCCAGTGTCACCAGTAGTTAGCCCAGTGTAGCCAGTAGTTAGCCCAGTATAGCTGCCCCAGTGTCGCCAGTAGTTAGCCCAGTGTAGCCAGTAGTTAGCCCAGTATAGCTGCCCCAGTGTCGCCAGTAGTTAGCCCAGTGTAGCCAGTAGTTAGCCCAGTATAGCTGCCCCAGTGTCGCCAGTAGTTAGCCCAGTGTAGCCAGTAGTTAGCCCAGTATAGCTGCCCCAGTGTCGCCAGTAGTTAGCCCAGTGTAGCCAGTAGTTAGCCCAGTATAGCTGCCCCAGTGTCGCCAGTAGTTAGCCCAGTGTAGCCAGTAGTTAGCCCAGGATAGCTGCCCCAGTGTAGCCAGTAGTAAGCCCAGTATAGCTGCCCCAGTGTCGCCAGTAGTTAGCCCAGTGTAGCCAGTAGTTAGCCCAGTGTAGCTGCCCCAGTGTCGCCAGTAGTTAGCCCAGTGTAGCCAGTAGTTAGCCCAGTATAGCTGCCCCAGTGTCGCCAGTAGTTAGCCCAGTATAGCTGCTCCAGTGTAGCCAGTAGTTAGCCCAGTATACCTGCCCCAGTGTCGCCAGTAGTTAGCCCAGTGTAGCCAGTAGTTAGCCCAGTATAGCTGCCCCAGTGTCGCCAGTAGTTAGCCCAGTGTAGCCAGTAGTTAGCCCAGTATATCTGCCCCAGTGTCGCCAGTAGTTAGCCCAGTGTAGCCAGTAGTTAGCCCAGTATAGCTGCCCCAGTGTCACCTGTAGTTAGCCCAGTGTAGCCAGTAGTTAGCCCAGTATAGCTGCCCCAGTGTCACCAGTAGTTAGTCCAGTGTAGCCAGTAGTTAGCCCAGTATAGCTGCCACAGTGTCGCCAGTAGTTAGCCCAGTGTAGCCAGTAGTTAGCCCAGTATAGCTGCCCCAGTGTCGCCAGTAGTTAGCCCAGTGTCGCCAGTAGTTAGCCCAGTATAGCTGCCCCAGTGCCGCCAGTAGTTAGCCCAGTGTAGCCAGTAGTTAGCCCAGTATAGCTGCCCCAGTGTCGTCAGTAGTTAGCCCAGTGTAGCCAGTAGTTACCCCAGTATAGCTGCCCCAGTATAGCCAGTAGTTAGCCCAGTATAGCTGCCCAAGTGTCGCCAGTAGTTAGCCCAGTGTAGCCAGTAGTTAGCCCAGTATAGCTACCCCAGTGTCGCCAGTAGTTAGCCCAGTGTAGCCAGTAGTTAGCCCAGTATAGCTGCCCCAGTGTCGCCAGTAGTTAGCCCAGTGTAGCCAGTAGTTAGCCCAGTATAGCTGCCCCAGTGTCGCCAGTAGTTAGCCCAGTGTAGCCAGTAGTTAGCCCAGTAGAGCTGCCCCAGTGTCGCCAGTAGTTAGCCCAGTGTAGCCAGTAGTTATCCCAGTATAGCTGCCCCAGTGTCCCCAGTAGTTAGCCCAGTGTAGCTGCCCCAGTGTCGCCAGTAGTTAGCCCAGTGTAGCCAGTAGTTAGCCCAGTATAGCTGCCCCAGTGTCGCCAGTAGTTAGCCCAGTGTAGCCAGTAGTTAGCCCAGTATAGCTGCCCCAGTGTCGCCAGTAGTTAGCCCAGTGTAGCTGCCCCAGTGTCGCCAGTGTAGCCAGTAATTAGCCCAGTATAGCTGCCCCAGTGTCACCAGTAGTTAGCCCAGTGTAACCAGTAGTTAGCCCAGTATAGCTGCCCCAGTGTCGCCAGTAGTTAGCCCAGTGTAGCCAGTAGTTAGCCCAGTATAGCTGCCCCAGTGTCGCCAGTAGTTAGCCCAGTGTAGCCAGTAGTTAGCCCAGTATAGCTGCCCCAGTGTCGCCAGTAGTTAGCCCAGTGTAGCCAGTAGTTAGCCCAGTATAGCTGCCCCAGTGTCGCCAGTAGATAGCCCAGTGTAGCCAGTAGTTAGCCCAGTATAGCTGCCCCAGTGTCGCCAGTAGTTAGCCCAGTGTAGCCAGTAGTTAGCCCAGTATAGCTGCCCCAGTGTCGCCAGTAGTTAGCCCAGTGTAGCCAGTAGTTAGCCCAGTATAGCCAGTAGTTAGCCCAGTATAGCCAGTAGTTAGCCCAGTATAGCTGCCCCAGTGTCGCCAGTAGTTAGCCCAGTGTAGCCAGTAGTTAGCCCAGTATAGCTGCCCCAATGTCGCCCGTAGTTAGCCCAGTGTAGCTAGTAGTTACCCCAGTATAGCTGCCCCAGTGTCGCCAGTAGTTAGCCCAGTGTAGCCAGTAGTTAGCCCAGTGTAGCTGCCCCAGTGTCGCCAGTAGTTAGCCCAGTGTCGCCAGTAGTTAGCCCAGTATAGCTGCCCCAGTATCGCCAGTAGTTAGCCCAGTGTCGCCAGCAGTTACCCCAGTATAGCTGCCCTCTCCCCCCCCCCCCCCCCCCCGCGGCCGCCACTCCTGTTATCTTATGAGCGGGCGGTCGCTTCCTTATATTCCCCATAGCTCCTCTCCTCTTGCAGCATCTCGTATCACAGCAGCGCTTCCCGCGCGGCTGCTGTAAGGAAGGGAAGGAAGCAGGGCAGCGGCTTCCTGTAGTGGCGATCGCCATTACCATGGGAACGCTGCCCCGCCTCCTTCCCTCCTTACAGCAGCCGCACAGGAAGCGCTGCTGTACGAAATGCTTCAAAGAGGAGGGGGGCTATGGGTAATATAAGGAAGAAAGCAGCCCTCCGCATAAAGTAACAGGAGCAGCGGCGGGGGGGGGGAAGAGAGAGAGCGGGAGAAAGGCCAGATCCGCCGCGGCCCCCCAGAAATCTGCTCACGGACCACCAAGGGTCCGTGGCCCCCAGGTTGGGGACCTCTGCCTTAGTGGATTTTGAGCAATGTTTAGGGTTGTTGTCTTGTTGAACGATCCAGCCCCGGCGCAGCTTCAGCTTTGTCACTGATTCCTGGACATTGGTCCCTAGAATCTGCTGATACTGAGTGGAATCCATGCGTCCCTCAACTTTGCCAAGATTCCCAGTCCCTGCACTGGCCACACAGCCCCACAGAATGATGGAACCACCGCCATATTTTACTGTAGGTAGCAGGTATTTTTCTTGAAATGCTGTGTTCTTTGTCCTCCATACATAACTTCCCTTGTTATGCCCAAATAACTAAATTTTAGTTTTATCAGTCAACAGCACCTTATTCAAAAAAGAAGCTGGCTTGTCCAAATGTGCTTTAGCGTACCTCAAGCGGCTCTGTTTGTGCTGTGGACGGAGAAAAGGCTTCCTATGCATACAGTATCTCCTTGTGTAAAGTGCGTCAAATGGTTGAACGATACACATGACTCCATCTGCAGCAAGATGATGTTGTAGGTCTTTGTTGCTGGTCTGTGGGTTGACTCTGATTGTTCTCACCATTTGTCGCTTCTGTCTATGCAAGATTTTTCTTGATCTGCCACTTTGAGCCCAAACCTGGAACTTAGCCTGTGGTCTTCCATTTCCTCAATATGTTCCTAACTGTGGAAACATACAGCTGAAACCTCTGAGAAAGCTTTCTGTATTCTTCCCCTAAACCATGATGGTGAACAATCTTTGTCTTCAGGTCATTTGAGAGTTGTTTTGAGACTCCAATGTTGCTGCTCTTTAGAGAAAATTAAAAGAGGAGGAAAACTTACAAATTTACCCCCTTAAATACTCTTTCTCATAATTGGCTTCACCTGTGTATGTAGGTCAGGGGTCACTGAGCTTACCATGCCAATTTGAGTTCCAATAATTAGTTCTAAAGGTTTTGGAATCAATAAGATGACAACAGTGCCCAAATTTATGCATCTGCCTAATTTTATTTAAACAATTATTGCGCCCTTTCTGTAAATCCAATAAACTTAATTTAACTGACATTTTTTATCGTAAAAAACAGCGAATTATACAGGAAAATCATGATGATTAACAAGGTTGCCCAAACTTTCGCATCCCACTGTATCATCCACCATGGCCAAGTAGGGATGAGCAGAAATTACGCCTATGCGTAATTACGCATCATACTTCGCATTTACTCTTCGTAATTGTAATGCAAATTTTTGGGGTAAAGCATAATTAGTTTCGTATGTAATTGTAAGCATTCATTATTACGCATGAATTTACGCGTAATTTAAGCGTAATTTAATGCCGATTTTGGTGGTGAATAGCAACACCCCATACATGCCATTGCTACCAAAATTGCTACGTATATTAACCACTTAGGTCTATCTGGACCTATCTAGATGGGGGTCTCAAAACAACTCTTAAATGACCTGAAGACAAAGATTGTTCACCATCATGATTTAGTGGAAGGATACAGAAAGCTGCCTCAGAGATTTCAGGTGTATGTTTCCACAGTTAGGAACATATTGAGGAAATGGAAGACCACAGGCTCAGTTCAAGTTAAGGCTTAAAGTGGCAGACCAAGCATAATTTCTGATAAACAGAAGCGACGAATGGTGAGAACAGTCAGAGTCAACCCACAGACCGGCACCAAATACCTAAAACATCATCTTGCTGCAGATGGAGTAACTGTGCATTGTTCAACCATTCGGCACACTTTACACAAGGAGATGCTGTATGTGAGAGTGATGCAGAGGAAGCCTTTTCTCCGCCCACAGCACAAACAAAGGTATGCTAAAGCACATTTGGACAAGCCAGCTTCATTTTGGAATAAGGTGCTGTGGACTGATGAAACTAAAATTGAGTTATTTGGGCATAACAAGAGGCATTATGCATGGAGGAAAAACAACACAGCATTCCAATTAAAAACACCTGCTACCTACAGTAAAATATGGTGATGGTTCCATCATGCTGTGGGGCTGTGTGGCCAGTGCAGGGACTTGGAATCTTGTCAAAGTTAAGAGACACATGGATTCCACTCAGTATCAGCAGATTCTGGAGACCAATGTCCAGGAATCAGTGACAAAGCTGAAGCTGCGCCGGGGGCTGGATCTTTCACGATAACGACCCTAAACACTGCTCAAAATCCACTAAAGCATTCATGCAGAGTAACAAGTACAACGTTCTGGAATGGCCATCTCAGTCCCCAGACCTGAATATAATTGAAAATCTGTGGTGTGAGTTAAAGAGAGCTGTCCATGCTCGGAAGCCATCAAACCTGAATGAACTAGAGATGTTTTGTAAAGAGGAATGGTCCAAAATACCTTCAACCCGAATCCAGACTCTCATTGGAACCTACAGGCAGCGTTTAGAGGCTGTAATTTCTGCAAAAGGAGTATCTACTAAATATTGATTTCATTTATTTTTTGTGTGGTGCCCAAATTTATGCACCTGCCTAATTTTGTTTAAACAATTATTGCACACTTTCTGTAAATCCAATAAACTTCATTTCACTTCTCAAATATCACTGGGAGTGTCTCCTATATAATATATATACTGACATTTTTTATCTTAACAACCCACGTTTTATGCAGGAAAATCATGAAAATGAACAAGGTTGCCCAAACTTTCACATCCCACTGTATATATATATACAGTGGTGTGAAAAACTATTTGCCCCCTTCCTGATTTCTTATTCTTTTGCATGTTTGTCACACTTAAATGTTTCTGCTCATCAAAAAACGTTAACTATTAGTCAAAGATAACATAATTGAACACAGAATGCAGTTTTAAATGATGGTTTTTATTATTTAGTAAGAAAAAAAACTCAAAACCTGCATGGCCCTGTGTGAAAAAGAAATTGCCCCCT
Organism: Hyperolius riggenbachi; assembly: GCF_040937935.1. NCBI lineage: Eukaryota > Metazoa > Chordata > Amphibia > Anura > Hyperoliidae > Hyperolius > Hyperolius riggenbachi. The sequence goes on from NC_090647.1 coordinate 122,229,142, forward strand.
GAACCTAATAACTGGTTGGGCCACCCTTAGCAGCAATAACTGCAATCAAGCATTTGCGATAACTTGCAACGAGTCTTTTACAGCGCTCTGGAGGAATTTTGGCCCACTCATTTTTGCAGAATTGTTGTAATTCAGCTTTATTTGAGGGTTTTCTAGCATGAACCGCCTATTTAAGGTCATGCCACAACATCTCAATAGGATTCAGGTCAGGACTTTGACTACGCCACTCCAAAGTCTTTGTTTTGTTTTTCTTCAGCCATTCAGAGGTGGATTTGCTGGTGTGTTTTGGGTCATTGTCCTGCTGCAGCACCCAAGATCGTTTCAGCTTGAGTTGATGAACAGATGGCCGGACATTCTCCCTCAGGATTTTTTGGTAGACAGTAGAATTCATGGTTCCATCTATCACAGCAAGCCTTCCGGGTCCTGAAGCAGCAAAACAGCCCCAGACCATCACACTACCACCACCATATTTTACTGTTGGTATGATGTTCTTTTGCTGAAACGCTGTGTTACTTCTACCTCAGATGTAACGGGACACGCACCTTCCAAAAAGTTCAACTTTTTGACTCGTCGATCCATAAGGTATTTTCCCAAAAGTCTTGGCAATAATTGAGATGTTTTTTAGCAAAATTGAAATGAGCCTTGATGTTCTTTTTGCTTAAAAGTGGTTTGCACCTTGGATATCTGCCATGCAGGCCATTTTTGCCCAGTCTCTTTCTTATGGTGGAGTCGTGAACACTGACCTTAATTGAGGCAAGTGAGGCCTGCAGTTCTTTAGATGTTGTCCTGGGGTCTTTTGTGGCCTCTCGGATGAGTTTTCTCTGCGCTCTTGGGGTAATATTGGTCAGCCGGCCACTCCTGGGAAGGTTCATCACTGTTCCATGTTGTTGCCATTTGTGGATAATGGCTCTCACTGTGGTTCGCTGGAGTCCCAAAGCTTTAGAAATGGCTTTATAACCTTTACCAGACTGATAGATCTCAATTACAGTACTTTTGTTCTCATTTGTTCCTGAATTTCTTTGGATCTTGGCATGATGTCTAGCTTTTGGGGTACTTTTGGTGTACTTCTCTGTGTCAGATAGCTCCTATTTAAGTGATTTCTTGATTAAAACAGGTGTGTCAGTAATCAGGCCTGGGGGTGACTACAGAAATTGAACTCAGGTGTGATAAACCACAGTTAAGTTATTTTTTAACAAGGGGGGCAATTTCTTTTTCACACAGGGCCATGTAGATTTGGAGTTGTTTTTTCTCACTAAATAATAAAAACCATCATTTAAAACTGCATTTTGTGTTCAATTATGTTATCTTTGACTAATAGTTAACGGTTTTTGATGAGCAGAAACATTTAACTGTGACAAACATGCAAAAGAATAAGAAATCAGGAAGGGGGCAAATAGTTTTTCACACCACTATATATATATATATATATATATATATATATATATATATATATATATATATATATATATATATATATATATATACGTGATTATATTTATATATTGCTATATATTGGTATGTAACCGTGTCAGTGATGACTGGGATATTTGGCTATGCAGCTTTCTGCCCAAGAGCACTCTGGGAGACAAGGTGTTGTTTCTGTTCACTTCAAAACACACAATAAACATTCTGCAGCAATGCTCCTTGCCAGCAGTAAAGATGTCGTCAAATTTAATAATGTAGATCAGGGCGGGGAAGGATTTTACAATGTGCAACCTTGATTAAATCATTAAATCATTTATAAATTAATATTGTGAAATATAAACAATTTTAATAATTAAGTTATATTCAGTTTCTCTTTAAATCTGCTGATTCCTTTTTTTTTTTTTTTTTTTTTTTTTTGCTTTCGACTAAGGAGGGAGCATTGGAAAAAAGGTAATTCCCTCATCCGCCCAGAGGATCTTCTTACCCTAGTTCATTCATGCCTTCATTACATAATGGCTGGACTATTGCAATGCCCTCTATACAGGTCTTCCAAGGATCTGTACCCCCTGCAGTCAGTACAGAATGCTGCCGCAGATTGGTAACAAACCAACCCTACCTTTGCCACACTGATTATTTTCTCACTCTACTGATTACGTATCTACTGTAAAAGAGTTATTGGAACTCTACCACACCTCCCACAACCTGGAATCTATAAGTTGATCATCCCCAGCTTTAGAGAATTAATGTAAAAAAGAAACCTGGAAAAAAGGGCGTGAGGGATTGCCGCTAGTAGAATATTGCTAAAACAATCAATATTCTACTACATAATTCCAATAGTAAAATATCGGTAATCTTTACCAATCTTTTACTATGTCTTAACCTAACCCTACTTTCACACAGAACCTTCCCTCTACCTATGTCTAACCCTAAGACCTCCCTCTACCGATGACTAACCCTAAGACCTTCCTTTACCAATGCCTAACCCTAAGAACTACCTCTACTGATGCCTAACCCTAAGACTTCCCTCTACCGATGCCTAACCCTAGGACCTTCCTCTACCGATGCCTAACCCTAGGACCTCCCTCTACCGATGTCTAACCCTAAGACCTCTCTCTACCTATGCCTAACCCTAACACTTAACACCCCCCTGGCGCCTAGCATTTAAACCACTCCCCTCCTAACCTCAAACTACCCCCATTTGGGCACCGGGAGGTGCCAACGCAATGCCTTGATTTGCGGCAAAGAATGTAAATGTGGGCATCCTGAGACGCACCCACACAGCCGCAAATTGCATCAGCAGGTACATTTGGGTGCCTATTTGCGCCCCTGATAAAATTGCAGGCACCAAGGCATGCCGATCTGCAAATAGCTGCATTGCATAGCGAATGCCAACATTTGCATATCAGCATGCCTCGGCACCCGCGATTTTGCGTAAAATGTGAAAAAATCTTATTTTTACTGCGAAAATTCACAAAAGAAGTGAAAATCATTTAATTTTAGTAAGAAAATTGCAAAAAAATAAAAACGTATCACTAAATTACCTTTGATGGCATTTTCGCTCAAAGGTCGAATTTTACATTATTTTCACAAAAATAGAATATCGACATTTTCGCTCCTCATTGCTCCTTATTTGACTTAACTCATGAATTATCTCTCCGTATTGGTTTATCTCATGCATAAGCTCTCCTCACAGTTAAAGGGAAAAATAGGTAAGCTTTGTGAATAAACCCTATAGACGGCAATAACAGCCTTAGGGCCGTTTTCTACTTGCGGCGATTGCGATGCTGAATCCCAAAATCACAAATCGCTAGCAATTTTTAAATCACTAGGGTTTGCATAATAACATACGAATTGCAGTAGGTAATTTCCACTACCGCAATTCGTTTTTTACCAAAGCGCGATCGTGCCTCGGATCGATTTTTACCGCGATTTTGCTATGCAATGCACTGCATAGCAAAATCGCAATCGCCAAAAAAAAGGGACTTTGCTGAAACGCAATCGCTAGCGTTTAGCACAAGCGCTAGCGATTGCTAGTGGATTGCTAGTGGAAATGGGCACTTACAGACATTCAAACCCCTTACCCACTTGGTGCATAGCATTTTTTTCCTTGACTTCACATACCTCTAGCTGTGCTGGTTTCCTGCAATTACCTAGTCATGCCATAGGAGAGATACTGCAGCTGCTTGTTTCATGACATGACTCCACCTTTCCAAAAATAGATTTGCTCCTGAATGATACAAAGTGTCCTTTTCTGCCTCCCAGATGAAACTTTTCACACTGCATGTGACCAAATGATTACATTATATTTTCAATATGAATTTCCACTTGCTAAGAAGTAATGGCAAATAATTTTGGAATGCTAAATTTAAACAGAACAGAAAAGAAATTGCATCTGTTATGGCCCATCAGAATGTTATTTGAGTGCTGCCAGCTGTTTTGCTCTATAAAAGTGTACATGATACAGTGATATCCAGCAGAATATTCTCACAGGGGCTTCTTTTGGGCATTCATTCCACTCCTGCTTCGAGGTGAGCTCTGCGCAGCCAGAGAAGGAGTTGGGATACACCACTGATGTGCCACCATTAGGGCTTTTGTAGGGCAAATTGTCATTTGGACAGCCTTTCACAGTATGGGAAACGCGAGAAGGCACCGATCAGCAGTCTGTCCTTTGTAATTGTTGTCCTCTCTCCTGGGATACACTGCCCAAAAGTACTACTCCAAATGATCTGTGAGCCCTAATAGCAGCACATTGTTGACCTCTTCGACATTGTGCTCAAGCTGCCTTGTCAAAGCACAAGAAAAAAAATCATTCTTTGTAACCACTGTGCACCACCCATAGTCTATGCCAAACTTAAAGTGTACTTGAACTGACATATGACATGATGAGATAAACACGGATACATATAGTCCAATGCTTACTTAGAGCTTGCCTATATTCACTTTCTATTTTATGGCATTAATAGAGCAGAGCTTTTTATCTATGCAAATGAGTGGTTGAGTAGCATTAATTCAGCCCAGCTCTCCTGAAAAGTAAATAGAAGGCAAAACACATTATTATTATTATTATTATTATTTTATCCATCTGCACAAAGACTCCTGTCCTGATAACAGTATAGTGCTGAAAACAACTGTGGCGAGGGACACACATGACTTCTAGAGGCTGGAAGAAGCCCCAGGTGACTAAAGATATATTTATTACCATCGCCTTGGATATCCAAAAGATCCAAAAGATGTATTTCATCATGTTGAAAAGAGTGTTCCTTCTCCTTGATGTGTAGGCAGACTGTAGAGTCTTGACTAGTAAGCCATCCTATATTGGACATGTTATTACTCAGGGTGGCCTTGTTTCACACAGTGCACAGCTAGCCAGCCCATTCCCCAGAGAGATTCCATACTAGCTGCAAATGGAAATGGAATAATTTTTAATACCATTAACCTTTGGCTACCACGCCCAAGTTATCTCGTGTGAGATAACTCAGCTGCGCCGACACTGCCGGCTTTACTCGTCCTGCCTCCCACAGTCAGTTAGCCAGCCTCCAAATGCAGAGTAGCACATGGAGCACTTTGATATTTACCTGATCTGGACACTGCATCAAGTCTTCTACTCCATGGAGTGGTGCTGTATGTACTCGGGACCTGGAGCATGATGTCGGCATACGGTGCTGCTTCCTGGAGGAAGAGAAGACCAGTCCAGTGAACAAATCAGGTAAATATCAAAGCACGTCCTGCTCTACTCTGCATTTGGAGGCTGGATGGCTGAGGGATACTGGACAAGTAAAGCCAGCTCCGGCTCTGCAGCATACAGAAAAAAATATTGGCAGCCAAAAAGTTATGTTACAAAGACATTGGAATTTCAAAACAATTCTGGTTATGGAGGAACTTGAATAAGCACAGAGAAAGCAACATCCTACTAGAGCAGGGTGCATCAGGAATATGAAATCAGATTTCAGGATTTTTTTTTTGTCCTAGGTTTCTGTACTATGGTAGCATTGATAATATGATGTTATCAAGGCCAGATTTCTGGAAAGACCGCAAAGGCCCGGGCCTTGGGCGGCTGAAGCCATAGTGGACACCCTTACATGAAAGAGGGGTTGCTATAAATGAAAGAGGAGGCTGAAAATTGGGAGAAACACATGAAAAAGGGAAACTGATGCCCAAGGGAGCTCTTCATAAAGTAGAGGGGCTACAGTACGTGGAGGATACACATCTAAGAGGGGGCTGCACATGGAATGGGAGGGGAGCAGCTGCACATGAAAGGGGAGCCAAAACTTACTTCACCCAGGGGCACGAATGCTATAAATCTGTCTTTGGATGTTACAGGTTCTCTTTTATTACAAATGAAAATCTATAAATTACTTTTTGAAAATACAACACGTGACGCAAGTATTACAATAAAAGTGTAATAATCCCCATCAATGCTGGTGACCTGTTCCCGAGAATGCGGATCTATAAATCCACTTTGTATAGGTAAAACATGTTTCCCATTCCTCCAGCAAGTGTAAAGCAGAGAAGGCTGAGGAATGCGTTTGATCAGCGTGTCATTCTCTGCGAACTGCGGAGGACTGGAAGACGGCCCTGTGTTTTCCTGCAGTGTTCCCCCATTTGTGTTTAACGTTCTGCAGCCAATTTCTCCCTGGGAAAACAAAAACCTGGAACAGTAAAGACAGATAGAATTAATGTGACAAAGATTAGTGAAAAACATTCCTACCCCCTAAAGAGATGGCGGATGGCCTAGAATATGAGTGGAGATTCGGAGGAAACATTCTGAGCAGGGGATCTCCATTTGAGGTTTGGGCCAGACTGCTATTAGGGTGGGGATATCCACAATACCTAAAGAGGGCGGCCAGCGGGAGACAGGCAATCGGGGGGCAAAGCCAGAAGTCAGTCTGTGATATAGAAACCATTTGGGCTGATACCAGATTGGCCATTCCTTGTGCAAACTGATATATTGCTGGCCTCACTAGTAAGGAAATGTTCAGCTTTTCTGGTTTCAGCCAACTGAATTATTTTAGACGAAATAAGTATTTGCTGAAAATAAGGATAGATCTGAATGGCATTTATTCTGCCCTGATATAACACCCTCCAACACGCGATTTTGGATCACCGACAATCGCCAGTGACTCCAAAAAACACTTTGCCAATGTATGGAAATGGCGGAGAGACCACTAGTGCAATTGTGATTAGGGTTAATTGCAATCGCAGGACATGCAGCATTTTGAGAGTGTTTGAGCTCAATGCTATGTATAGAAACTTTAGAATTTCAAATAAAGTTAATTATACTTACCCTGTCCCCTAGGCAGAAGAGTTCACAAGCGCTTCTGTGATTGGCCTTAGAGAAGCACTTATGACCTTATCCTTTGGGGGCGGGGCTACAGACAAAAGACGGATATCGTAACATCTGGTAACTATAATAAAGTTTATTTAAAAAACAAAACAAAAAAGGGAACGCTAATGGGAAGCACTGTACAGTTTACTGTACAGTGCTTCAAAACAGAGTGAGTGAGTGGCAATTGCAATCGCCCTAGGAATCGCTGTACATAGTGCTGGCGCAATTTAAAAGCGATTCCTAGTAGGTTCCAAACCAAATTCTAGCTCCATAGTAGTATGTGGAAATAGTGAGAAAAACAGAACAAGGACAATGCACTGTGTGAGGCAGGCAGGTGATGTTTGGTATATATCCCCAAGGCTTCCAGTATACTAGGCATAAAGGCAAATGGGAGTCAGTCCAAGGCAATTCATTCAGTTCAGTTATATATGTATATATAACAAAAACAGCTAATCCACAGTGTTCCTAAAAGTCTGTCAAATGGCAGTGCCAAACGTACTGTGGATAGTCACTAAGGTAGTTCAGGTATGGTAATGATTAGATAGGGTTCTTGTTCTGTGGGGCTATCTATTTATAAAGGAAGAGGTACATTTCTAGGCAGTTCCTACTCTGGAGAGAGTACAGATCCCTCACTTGTACAAAATTGTTTCATAAATTCCTAGTGGCTGCAGACTGCAATGGGAAAATCCTTTTTTATAGTACCACATTTTCAGACTTGTGCAGCACTACTGATCTATGTACAGTATATAGCAATTTTTATTAATGAAGCGCAATTTAATTTTAACACTTCCACTGTCAATCATTTCTCCAATTTCTCACTTTTATGAATAAATGCAAGCTATACACATAAAATCTAATACACACACAGTGAAAACAAGTTAAACTTGAGGGTTTGGTTTTTTTTAGTTTTCCATAAATTGTAACATAATTTTCCCCCATAAAGGTTATCATGCTGTGGCTAATCTTTTAGAGCAGGGAACAAGTTCTGAGTTTATTTCCCCTTTAAGTCTGAATGACCATGAACAGAATGATCTCAGAGTGATGAAATATATGAACTATTGACCATTTTATCTATCCCCTGCTCTCAGAAGCCCAGTTATTTGTCAGGAAAGTATTTTATGGCTGTAATTCCTTATTAGGGTAGGACTCTATAGTCGGACTGGGTCTCTACTGGAGAAAAACTGTTAGTTGTATAGCTGAATATTAACCCTTTGAGGCAGAGAATAAAGAAAAGCAACATAGCATAAGTATTTGTATACTTGGCACTGTACATACACAGGCCTATCTCATCATGTCGCATGTCACTCTCAAAGAGAGTCTGAAGCCATATACATTACCTATTTTTCTTAAAGAGACTCTAACAAAAAAAAGTTCCCCTGCGGGGTACTCACCTCGGGAGGGGGAAGCCTCAGGGTCCCAATGAAGCTTCCCCCTCCCCTGTAGCTGCAGGCAATCCGGTGCTGGCTCCCCCAAAGCGTCCCACAATCCTCGCTCAACAAGCCTGAAAAGGCTTGATATATTTACCTTCTCTGGCTTCAGCAGGGGAGCTGTTGCGGCTCTCAGCAGGAAGATGGGCGGAAATAGCCGATCCCTATCGGGTCCACTCTACTACGCAGGCGCAGGAGACTTGCGCCTGCGCAGTAGAGCAGACCGACAGCGATCGGCTATTTCTGCCTATCTCTGAGCGGAGAGCCGATACTGCGCCTGCGCTGAAGCCAGGAAGGTAAATATTTACATCCCCGCTGTTCGGAGGTGCACTGCGAGACCACCGTGGGACACAGGAGAACGCGGGAAGCCTCGATAGGATCCGGAGGTTGCCCCCACCTGAGGTGAGTACCCCCCAGGGGAACGTTTTTTAGTTACAGGTTAATCGCTGCAATCCCGCAGCAGAACAAGGTATTAATCCCCCCAAAATCCAAGGGCAAAATTCCACAACTTTTCAGGTCGTTGATTTTGCAGCACGGGGAGGCAGAGCTGTGTGCAGTAGCTCTGCCTCCAGTCCAGTCAATCTCTGCTGATCTCCGCTTCTCCCTGCCCCTCTCAGTGACAAAAGACTGAGAGGGGTGGGGAGAGGCGGAGATCGGCGGAGATTGACTGGAGCAGAGGCAGAGCTACTGTGCAAAGCTCTACCTCTTCCAGGAAGCAAAATTCCCCTCTGGTATTTTGAGGGGATACATATCTTGTTTTGCCGCAGGAATGCGGCAAATCAGCTTTGATCTTAAAGGAGCACTACGGCGAAACATTTTAAAATTTTAAATATGTGCAAACATACAAATAAGAAGTACATTTTTTTCCAGAGTAAAATGAGCCTTACATTACTTTTCTACTATGTTGCTGTCACTTACAGTAGGTAGTAGAAATCTGACAGAAGAGACAGGTTTTGGACTAGTCTATCTCTTCATAGGGGATTTTTAGGGATGTATTTATTTTCAAAAGCACTTCGTGAATGTCAGTTGCTCTGTCCAACTGCAAAAAACTGTGTAACAAGCAGGGGAGCTGGCCAGCATCATTAAGTCCTTTTTTAGGGAATATCTTTATAAAGAATAAAAGCCTTGCTGAGAAGCCCGTGTGAAGAGATGGACTAGTCCAAAACCTGTCACTTCTGTCAGATTTCTACTACCTACTGTAAGTGCCAGCAACATAGGAGAAAATCAATATATGGCTCATTTTACTGAGGAAAAAAACGTACTTTTTATTTGTCTATGTTTGTGTAACGATTGCGGAATTAATTCCGTGGTCAGCGCACAAGATGCGCGCCGACACTGCGGAAATCCTCCACAAGCGTGTAATTTGACAGAACCCATGCATAGCACCATGCACCTGTAGAGGGAAATTCCCACCGGCAGATGGAGCTGTGGAGTGCAGAGGAACACAGCCTCTGCACTGCCACAGATGCCAGTGGGAATTGTATGAGTTGAAGCAATGCAGGGCAAGATAGCCCTTAAAGAGAGAGAGCACAGAGACAGAATGTATGTGTGTCCACCAATCTAGTCGCCACCCAGCGACGGTGAACACACAACAGCAGAAACGAAGTGGGAACGCAATCGCAAGAGTGGCGATTGCCAATGTATGTGTGTCCACCAATCTAGTCGTCACCCAGCGACGGTGAACACACAACAGCGGAAACGAAGTGGGAACGCAATCGCAAGAGTTACGATTGCCAATAGTGACACAAGACCGAATTAGACAGAGCACAAGTGTAGCAAGACCTCACCAGAGGAGCTGGTGGGTACTTAGAGAACACAGTAACAATAAGTTTAGCAAGACTTCACCAGAGGAGCTGGTGGGTTCTTATAGAACACAGTAACATTAACCAAAACGTCAAGGAAAATAACAAACGCTAGCTAAACGCGAACTCCGCACTCATTCGCAACAGCGAACGCGTTAAAGACACGATCACCGCGTGTTAGGCGCCCAGTGATAAGCGTGCCACCCTAACTAACCAATGTAACACAAACACAAAATAGAGAACACGAACGTTTGCTAAACGGTTACCTCACCGAGCCTTCAGCAAGCGTTCGTACCAGACAAGACCGAGAAAAGGAGTAGCCAGCAGCAACCGCAGCTCTGGCCTACACTCCCAGACAGAGCACACTACCACTAGAGCGGATGCGATCCAGACAGGCAAACAGATGGAGCAACCAGTAGCAACCGCTGCTCTGGCTTGCACCCCTACAGACAGAATGATTTCCTGTCGACCGCCGCCAGCGACAAGATGATCGCAACAGATAGACAGTTACAAGGCAAAACAGATAATACAACCTGACTACGCTAGAAGGGATGCCTAGTGCAGTCCCAAGGAATTACTCTAAGATAATCTTAGCAAACAATAGCAAAGGCTGATACTCCAGGTGAGTTAGCAGTAGTGTTGGGCGAACATCTAGATGTTCGGGTTCGGGCCGAACAGGCCGAACATGGCCGCGATGTTCGGGTGTTCGAGCCGAACTCCGAACATAATGGAAGTCAATGGGGACCCGAACTTTCGTGTTTTTTAAAGCCTCCTTACATGCTACATACCCCAAATTTACAGGGTATGTGCACCTTGGGAGTGGGTACAAGAGGAAAAAAAAATAGCAAAAAGAGCTTATAGTTTTTGAGAAAATCGATTTTAAAGTTTCAAAGGGAAAACTGTCTTTTAAATGCGGGAAATGTCTGTTTTCTTTGCACAGGTAACATGCTTTTTGTCGGCATGCAGTCATAAATGTAATACAGATGAGAGGTTCCAGGAAAAGGGACCGGTAACGCTAACCCAGCAGCAGCACACGTGATGGAACAGGAGGAGGGGGGCGCAGGAGGAGAAGGCCACGCTTTGAGACACAACAACCCAGGCCTTGCATGAGGACAAGAAGCGTGCGGATAGCAATTTGCTTTTTGTCGGCATGCAGTCATAAATGTAATACAGATGAGAGGTTCCAGGAAAAGGGATCGGTAACGCTAACCCAGCAGCAGCACACGTGATGGAACAGGAGGAGGGGGGCGCAGGAGGAGAAGGCCACGCTTTGAGACACAACAACCCAGGCCTTGCATGAGGACAAGAAGCGTGTGGATAGCAATTTGCTTCTTGTCGGCATGCAGTCATAAATGTAATACAGATGAGAGGTTCCAGGAAAAGGGACCGGTAACGCTAACCCAGCAGCAGCACACGTGATAGAACAGGAGGAGGGCGGCGCAGGAGGAGAAGGCCACGCTTTGAGACACAACAACCCAGGCCTTGCATGCGGACAAGAAGCGTGCGGATAGCAATTTGCTTTTTGTCGGCATGCAGTCATAAATGCAATACAGATGAGAGGTTCCAGGAAAAGGGACCGGTAACGCTAACCCATCACAGATGTTCATTGTTCATGTTACTTGGTTGGGGTCCGGGAGTGTTGCGTAGTCGTTTCCAATCCAGGATTGATTCATTTTAATTTGAGTCAGACGGTCTGCATTTTCTGTGGAGAGGCGGATACGCCGATCTGTGACGATGCCTCCGGCAGCACTGAAACAGCGTTCCGACATAACGCTGGCTGCCGGGCAAGCCAGCACCTCTATTGCGTACATTGCCAGTTCGTGCCAGGTGTCTAGCTTCGATACCCAATAGTTGAAGGGGACACAGAGCACAATGCTATACAGTTGTGGGTGAGCGGTGTACTACTGTTCCCAGCAGAGACACAGAGTGGCAGTAAACACAATGCTATATACTGTGGGTGAGCGGTGTACTACTGTTCCCAGCAGCGACACAGAGCACAATGCTATACAGTGGTGGGTGAGCGGTGTACTACTATTCCCAGCAGCGACACAGAGCACAATGCTATACAGTGGCGGGTGAGCGGTGTACTACTGTTCCCAGCAGAGACGCAGAGTGGCAGTAAACACAATGCTATATAGTGTGGGGGAGCGGTGTACTACTGTTCCCAGCAGCGACACAGAGCACATTGCTATACAGTGGTGGGTGAGCGGTGTACTACTGTTCCCAGCAGCGACACAGAGCACAATGCTATACAGTGGTGGGTGAGCGGTGTACTACTATTCCCAGCAGCGACACAGAGCACAATGCTATACAGTGGTGGGTGAGCGGTGTACTACTGTTCCCAGCAGAGACACAGAGTGGCAGTAAACACAATGCTACATAGTGTGGGTGAGCGGTGTACTACTGTTCCCAGCAGCGACACAGAGCACAATGCTATACAGTGGTGGGTGAGCGGTGTACTACTGTTCCCAGCAGCGACACAGAGCACAATGCTATAAAGTGGTGGGTGGGTGAGCGGTGTACTACTGTTCCCAGCAGCGACACAGAGCACAATGCTATACAGTGGTGGGTGAGCGGTGTACTACTGTTCCCAGCAGCGACACAGAGCACAATGCTATACAGTTATGGGTGAGCGATGTACTACTGTTCCCAGCAGAGACACAGAGTGGCAGTAAACACAATGCTATACAGTGGTGGGTGAGCGGTGTACTACTATTCCCAGCAGCGACACAGAGCACAATGCTATACAGGGTGAGCGGTGTACTACTGTTCCCAGCAGAGACACAGAGTGGCAGTAAACACAATGCTATATAGTGTGGGTGTGCGGTGTACTACTGTTCCCAGCAGCGACACAATGACTGGGGGGACCCTGGCTAGCCTGGCTGGAGAGAGAACTACCCTGCCTGCCTACCCAAAGCTAAACCCACAGACAAATGGCGGAGAAATTACGTGGATCGGGTATTTATTTACTCGAACCACGTGACCCGTTCGGCGAATCAGAGCGTGTTCGGGTCCGAACCACGTGACCCGTTTGGCCAATCACAGCGCTAGCCGAACGTTCGGGGAACGTTCGGCCATGCGCTCTTAGTGTTCAGCCGAACTCGAACATCACCCGAACAGGGTGATGTTCTGCAGAACCCGAACAGTGGCGAACACTGTTCGCCCAACACTAGTTAGCAGGAACAAACCATCATGACCAGCCAGGAATTCTGGGAAGAAATGGTTTTTATACTGCAAGCCATCAGAGGAAACAGGTAAGCAATTTGCATGACAAGTGTATGCAAATTCCTCACCAGCAGAGCAACTCTGAAACTTGCAAAGTGAAGACAGGTCTCTTTTCCAGAGACCTGTAGCATTCAGACCTAAAGAATGGTCAAACAGCTGTCTGCCTGTGCAGACAGCAGAGCAGATCATTACAGTTTGCATATATTTTAAATTTAACAATTTTTCGCCATGGTGCCCATTTAATGCTTAAAATAACTGTGCAAGAAAAAGAGGTAATTTATATGGCTTCAGACTCTCTTTAAACTTTAATCAAGCTGATTATGTACATCATTATACGAGAGGTAAAATCATAATAATCACTAATAGCTGTAGAGTATATGTAAAAGCAGACAGAAAGCTTTGTGCAGTGATACCTCCAGAGGCTATCCATAGCCCATAATACATAGAAAGTTAAAGTGAAACTTAAACCAACCATATTGCATGTTCCTACACAACCTAGCAGTGATCTCCACTTGATCCTTTGTTCCTTTTTTTTGCTCTTTTTTGTTATCAATTATCTCCACTCTGCTGAATCGTGAAAACTGATCAGGATAAGTAAGAGCTGCACCTTTAGCTATTAAGCAGTTAATCTCCATTCCCAAAATGTGCGTCTACACTTTCATTACATTGTGTAATACAGTGATGAGAGATAAATAACAGAGTTCTCTGTCTCCAAGGGAGGGATATCTATGTGCGTAGGAGAGACACTCGCTCGATAAACCAAAATATGCCATATAAAGACAGCAGCTCCCATGGATAATTTCAAAAACACGTGTGATCGCAGGATCAAAGCTACAAGTGGAGAGCTTATTCTGTTAGTCTGCAATACCCCTCATTTTAATCACGCAGGTTCACTGAGATCCCACACTCTCCATACTAACCACAACATCTGGGAGAACGACAGACGCAGCTCGTTGTGCTGACAGTGACCGTGGCTGTGCTTTATCAAGTGATAAACAATCGGAATGAGGCAGTGGAGATTCACGAAAATGTTGCCATTGGCCACAAATCAAACAGCTAATAAAGGTGGTTTTAACTTCCTGATGGTCTTATTGGTTGGTTGGTGGAAAACACTGATTTGTTTCCAAATTCAACAACCACTAACTCCAAACCTTTGCCTTTGTTCAGTGCCAGTTCAAGCTCTAATGGGGCCCTGGGGTAAAGTTAAATTGCACCCCCTCCTTGCAGCAAATTCAGCCGCCAGGGACCTCAACCCAGCTGTTGCCGGCCCTTGATCTCTCTTTCTTAACTCTACTGTGCTCTGCAGGGCCCCTGCATGATTTGTAACAGCACTGCAACTCACCTGTCCCGGCACACAGATCCGCCGGTGCTTTCCATCTTTGTCCCCGCTGGCTGCCTCTTCTCACTGACCTGGTGCATGTTATTGCGTAATGATGTGTGACGAGTCATGGAAAAGATGCAACCAGTGAAGATAAAGACAAGAAGCATGGATAAAGCAGCTTGCTGGGATAGGTGAGTTGCAGTGCTGTTATAAACCCTGCATTGGCCCCGGAGAGCACAGTACAGTCGAGAGGAGAGACCAGGGGGTGGCAACAGCTGTCTCAGAGGACTCTGCTCTCAACTCTACTGTGCTCCCCGGGGGCCCTGCACTGTTAAAGCAATTGCAATTCACCTTTCCCAGTGCTCTGCTTCGTTTATGCTTCCAATCTTCAACTCCGCTGACTGCCTCTTCTCAGTCACCCGGCGCATGTTATTGCATAACGTCGTGCGGCAGATCATGGAAAAGAGGCATCCAGCAGGGACAAAGATGGGAAGCTCGGATTAAGCAGGGGTCCCAGGGAGCACAGTTTGGGAGGGGAGGGCATTAGCAGCCCAGCAACATTCGGGGGGCCCTAGGGGCAATTTCCTACTTTGACTTAATGGCAGCGCCGGCCCTGCTTTTTCTTTAATCCAACCTTCGCATGAAAATGTTTAACTCTAAAACCTTTACTTCCCATATATACACTTGATCCTAGCCTTTAGGACCCCCCAGTAATAACCCTACAGTTATCTTAACCCTAGCTCTATAGTTATTGTACTGATATTTTCACATGGAACACAGTACCATTGCGTGAACGCAAGACCTGTGGTGTCATTGGTCCAAAAGAAAATACTCTTCACTGAACCACCAAGAAAAGATCCTGCTGATCCCTTCGCTCCCCAGGCCATGTACTTTGTTAGGCCAGTTCTAGGAATCCATTGCTTCAGAGTATGCTGAGCACTAACTACTCCACCAGGTGGGTCAGAGCAAAGGTAGGTTTACTGCAAATAGCACTCTATACAACAAATCAAAGGATCAACTCAAAGGATATCTTTGTAAAGGCCTTGCAATGAAATTCAGGTTTATAGAGTCTCATAGAACAAATAGAGACAAATACTACTACCTGATTGAGCATGTCGGCCCAATATTTTCCAGCATGTTCGATCGATACATGCAACCAATTTTGGTATTAAACTGGTTGAATTGTCGATCTAGCATGCTCTTGGTGGCACCGACTTTCATCAGATTCAATAATAATTATTGAATCTGATGGTTGACTGACTGCCAAGTCTAAAGATGTATGGCCAGTTGGCCACCTTTTGAAGGCCCCTGAACCCCCTCCTTTTGTCTTCCAGCTCTGTGAGGTCTGCATATCTCAACAATGAAGTATCGATTTAAGGTAAAAAGTGAAGACCCAGATAAGAAATCCAAACCCCTCCTTCCTACACCAATTTCTCAGCCACTTATTTAACTCCCTAAGCTCCCTCTGTCTCTCAGATGTAGCACGTGGGACTGGCAGTATTTCAGAAAACACCACCTTGGAGATCCCTGATTTAAGTTTTCTCCAAGTACCTGAAAATCATTTTTGAGGACCTTCCATCTCCCACTAACTGTGTCATTGGCGCCAATGTGTGTCTTCCCCAGCCCCACCCAATAATCTGTCAATTCTTTCCGCTACATGCCAAACCCGTGCACCCAGGAGACAACAGACTGTACGGCATTCATGGTTTCTTCGACAGATTACCCTATCTGTGTGCCTAATAATTGAATCCCCTACCACCAGTTTCTGTCTAGCCTTAGCTTCACTCCTATTCCCTTTCTCATTGCAGCGGTCTGCCTCTTGGTTGCTAAGAGACACATCCTGCTGCAGCGTTGCCACTCCAGAATCATCCTCTCCAATATTACACAAACAAGCATACTTATTAGAGAGGAACAACTCGGGACTAGCCTCCCTGCCACTTTTCCCCCTATTCCTTCTAACTGTGACCCAACTAGCGGCTACCTCTGCTTCTTGCTCTGGCTCATCTTCACCGGTTCCCTGCAGTGTCTGGATCGTGAGATCTAAGCTCTTCTCCATGTTGTGTATGTGTCTCAGTGTTGCGAGATGCTCATTTAGCTCTCTGACTTCAGCCTCTAATTGAGCAACACGCACACACCCAGGGCAACATTAAACACCCTCAATTCGCTGATCAAGGCATGCATACATGTTGCAGAATGTACACTGTACTGAATTGCTCAACATGATGACAATTGTGTGGGGAAAAATTACTTAAAGTAAGCTGTGGTGGTAAAAGATGAAGCGGGAGAGTGAGTGAAGCTGCAGTGGAGGAGAGGAGAGTGAGTGAAGCTGGGGTGGAGGAGAGGGAGAGTGAGTGCAGTGGGGGTGGAGGAGAGGCAGAGTGAGTGAAGCTGGGGTGGAGGGAGAGTGAGTGAAGCTGGGGTGGAGAGTGAGTGCAGTGGGGGTGGAGGAGAGGCAGAGTGAGTGAAGCTGGGGTGGAGGGAGAGTGAGTGAAGCTGGGGTGGAGAGTGAGTGCAGTGGTTTAGTAGGAGAATATATTTATTACAGTCTCCTAGAATACTTGACGCAGGGAGAGCTATCTCTCAGCTTCTCCATGTGTCCATATTACAGCCCGCCAGAACAGTCGTATGCAGAATGTGTGTTGTGTCCCCAACATTATGACAAAGGTGTCTTGAGAGGGGGGAAGATTAGTTCCCACCACCCAAGTGAGGTACCCTTCAATGTTGAATGCTGTGCCACCACATACTGTCTGGCTCCTCCCTCGTAGCCGCCCAACCTGTATGGGTGACTAAAGATTTAATAAGGCTCATGTGGAGGAGTGAAAAGTACTACTCGGTTTTTCTTCTTTTTTTTCTTTTTACAGAAAGCACAAGTATTGCACAGCAGGACAGTTGCACAACATTTCATGTATAGTGTGCTGCCTGTGGCCAGGGTAGTGTGATATTAATGAACAAAAGGAAGGCAGCCAGCATCCCAGTTGCTCAGCACATCATGGGGGCACCACAGGCCAAGCAGAAGACATCCCACCAGTCATCACATCAGCCATGTTGTACTAAAGCCAATGGATCCCAATTTACAATCCTTAGCGTAACAAATCAAGCCCCCTGTGTCACATTAGCTCTACTCCATTAAAACATATCCAGATGCTACAGAGTATTGTTTGTAAAGGAGTCAATCTGTCAGCACATATGCTTTGTAAATAAAAATTGTTTTTGTTGCATGTTTATTAAATAAAGTTTGATTGCTGAATTCATCCATCATCCATCATCTGTTTCTTTGTAAATAGGTGCCAGTGGCGCAGCAATAGGGGGTGCAGAGGTTTAGACCCTGGACCAGAGGGG
This sequence comes from Hyperolius riggenbachi, assembly GCF_040937935.1. NCBI lineage: Eukaryota > Metazoa > Chordata > Amphibia > Anura > Hyperoliidae > Hyperolius > Hyperolius riggenbachi. The sequence goes on from NC_090647.1 coordinate 122,247,007, forward strand.
CCCACTAGGGGCGCTCCTTCATCCAACTTATTAGCTTTTCATTGGTACTATGCATTCATACGTCTTTTTGCAAAAGACAACCTCTGGATATGATGATGGACACCATAGGCAAACGCAGGGGATTGCAGCTGCCCAGACTCCCCCTCTCAGATCAGGGCCGGTTTCTGGAGACAGGCACAAGTTGAGACCCCAGAATATCTGCAGGTATCCTGCAGCTTACAGCACTGCCCCCTTTCTTTCCTTGCTACAGTTGACTTTGAATGGAGCAGCAACGTGTGTATGGAGCATGGAGCAGCTCTGGGGAACTTAACAGAGTCAAATATGAGCACAGCCCTGTGCCCTGCTGTGTGAATGTTTCACTTTCCCCTTCATTACCATGTCCTCATTACTATCTGTATTCAAACTGCTCCTGATCGATCCCATTGTCGATCGGGAGCAGATCTGACATTTAGGAAATAGTTGTCAGATCCTGCCAGTCAGACGGGATGTTGTATTATGTGTACCAAGCATGATGTCCTACCATACTATTATACTGTATTGTGTGTGGCTGAAGGAATCCTTTCAGGAATCCCCCACTTGAAAATCCTGGCTTTGCCCCTGAACACGACCCTTGGTCAACCATGGTGAGATCTGTTGTGAGTGGAACCTGTGAAGTTAAATCTCTGTAAGATCTTGTCCACCATGCTGCAGCTCAGTTTCAGGATGTTGTCAATTTTCTAATACCATAGGTCACCTTTATGTAGAGCAAAAATTATTTTTTTAATAATCCTCAGAGAGTTCTCTGCCATGAGGTGCCATGTTGAACTTCCAGTGACCAGTATGAGAGAGTGTGAGAGCAGTAACACCAAATGCAACACACCTGCTCCTCATTTACCCATGAGACCTCGTAACATGACCCCAGGAATGGAAAAAGTCTAATTGGCGAGAATTTTGACATTCTTTACTTAAAGTGACCCAGAGATGGAGCCACAGAAATAAAATATACATACCTGAAACTTCCTCCTGCCCCCTCTGCCCTGATCATTCCCACGCCGTCTCCTTCCGACGCCACGTTCTTCTGCAATCGGCCCAGGAAAGTCCCGGGGCCAGTTGCGGGTGAAGGAGAAAGTGACTGAGGACAACAAGTGAGCAATCAGGCCAGAAGGGGCTGGAGGAAGTCCTAGGTGTGTATACATTTTTTAATGGACCCCATCTCAGGTACACTTTAAGGGTGTGCTCACTTTTGTTTCCAGTGGTTTAGACATGAATGGCTGTGTGTTCAGTTATTTTGATGAGAAACAAATTTACACTGTTATATAAGCTGCACACTGACTACTTTACAATTACATTGTATCAATGTGTCATATCTTCAGTGTTGTCCCATGAAAATATATAATAAAATATTTTTAAAAAGTTACAATCCTACTCACTTTAGTGAGATACTGTAAATGAGATTATTTGGGAGCTACGTTTTTGCCTCAGAAGAGTGTCTTGGGCAGGGATGGTCGTAGTCAGCCAACTTCGCTACGCTGGAACTACGCGTATTTTTACGCAAATACGCTTCGCAATCTACGGCTCCGAAATCAGCCACTTCGCTACGTTAGCATACCGTAGACTACGCATTAAATTATGCAAGCTTCACGTATTGCGTAGGGTAGTTGATGCGACCGCTTATGCCCTTATGCGGAAAAACTTCCGCAATAATCTGCTAACTATGCGCATACACAAACTAATATAAGCATACATTCCAACATCCAATGCGGAATTGTATGCGTATAAAGGGCAATAAAATTTCTGCGCATGCGCAATGATCCATATAAATGCAGTTACCGCACGCGTAGTTGACTTCGCAATACCTACGTCAACTACGCGTAGCGGGCGAAGCTACACATATCGGGACTACGACTACGCGGAAATGCGTACGTGTAGTTCTTAAACTTCGCCTACGAACTATGATGCGTAGTTGCGTACTACGATGCGTAGATTCGCGCTGGCGTAGTTTACGAGCAACCCTGGTCTTGGGCACTGATAATGTGGCCTGTGTATGAGGCTTTAGAGGCATCAGAACCTATTGTTGGGGTGCGCGGGATGGCATGCCGGATAGCACACTCGCTTTGCAGCACCAACATCTCAGCTTCAAATCTGAGCCAGGTCATTATCTATCTGGAGGTTCAGAGGGTTTTGCTTCTCTTTCCCCAGCCTTGGATATACAGTTATGGGAAAAGGTGAGGAGTAGAGGAACAAAGCTACCAAAAACTATAAACTTGGCCTTGGGTGAGGGTTAGAAGGCCTACCCACACTTTTACTGGTGGACTGGTAAACTCTACTTACCTTCCTGATGACATGCTCACACACAACTGTCATCAGCCGCGATTGGAAATGAATTGCTAGAGGGACACTTCTGGGCACAAGCACTATACACGTCCCTCAGCTGCAGAAGGCATTGTTGCTGATCGGAGATGGTGGACACTACGGGCACTAGACGGGTTTGAAATGAAAATGGGCGTGGTTTGAGTAAACATGATGAAGCACCTGTGTATTGGGGGAGGGGGGCACAATTTGCCATGTCAGCCTTTGGCACTGGAGGTCCTTGTCCCTGCCCTGCAGATACTGTAAATTAATTAATGCCTCCACAAATTCACCTTATATTAGGGATTAGATTCAGAAAAGGATTAAGAAGAAATGGGGCCCTAGGTAAGATGGCAGTTTTTGCCCACCGCTGATGATCACCTGGCTGTTTAGATTTGGTGGGGGGCTAGCACACACCAGGCCGTTAGGCTCTCTCCAGACCCTCAGGCAACTGCTTAGGTGTGCCTTGTAGACGGTCCAGCTCTGAATAGATTGTGAGCTCCTCTAGGAGACAGATAGTGACATGACTTTGTACTCTGTAAAGTGCCACAGAAGAAGTCAGCAACACTATATACAGTAAATACACAATAAAAAAAAATTGTTCTGTAGCTAATATTCCATTTAAACACAGAATAAAAGTCTATACTACACATAGTCATGCACACATATTGCTTTTTTTTATCAGATTATCATTGTAAGCCATCTTAAAGAAAACGTGTACTGAAAATAAAAGTCAAAATAAGCATACACAAGTCATACTTACCTTCCATGTAGTCTACTCCTCAGTGTCTTTCTCCTGTCCCGCGTCCTATTTGTTCACTATGATCAAGGGAATTTTCCGTCCTCCATTTTGAAAATAGCCATTACCCATAACAGCTTTATGGTCAGAACACAGTTAAACTGTAACATCGCCCACTTGAGCCATAGGGAAACATGGACATTACCTGGTACATCCGTTTTCCTCTCAGCTATAACTGACAGCAACTGATATATTTTAGATCTGACAAAATATTGTCAGAACTGGATGGGATTATTGTCAGAAGAAAATGGTGAGCTTCTGAGAGGAACTGATGGCAAGGTAACTATGTAATGTTCATTTGAAGTTACCTCATGTGTGTATTTTAAAGGGACTCCGAGCAGTGCAGAAACTATGGAAAGATGCATATCATTTTAAAGCTCTCTTTCTCCTCTTTCCAATGATATATAAACCACCACCCTACGTCTTTTAGTTTTCGCTATTTTCGCGATTGAAATTGCGACCGCGATTTTGATCGCGGAAATAGAGAAAACTAAAAGGTGTAGGGCAACGATTTAGGTGTCGCCAGAAAGAGGAGAAAGAGAGCTTTAAAATGATATCCATCAAGCCATAGTTATATTGTATTACACAGGGCGACACTTTCCCCAGTGTCAGCAGCTCCATTCTGCTGAATGCAGCTGCTGACTTTGACAAAAAGTCGCCCTGTGTAATACAATATAACTATGGCTTGATGGATATCATTTTAAAGCTCTCTTTCTCCTCTTTCTGACGACACCAACATCGTTGCCCTACGCCTTTTAGTTTTCTCTATTTTCGCGATCGAAATCACAGCCGCGGCAATTTCAATCGCGAAAATAGCGAAAACTAAAAGGCGTAGGGTGGCGGTTTATATATCATTAGAAAGAGGAGAAAGAAAGCTTTAAAATGATGTGCATCTTTCCATAGTTTCTGCACTGCTCGGAGTCCCTTTAAGCACACCTAAGTATAACCGTGTCAACATTATGTACTTTTTATATCTGCTTATAGTCCTCTGGCTTCAAATGTAATTTTTACCCTTCTCTAAAGATTTTTTTCATTCCTGGTACTTATTCCATACTTACATTCTCTAGTGATTTGTTGTTACACTGATAAATTATATTATCAACACTGAATGTGACTTTTTAAATTCTTAGCAGTCACACAATAATTTATCACACTAATTCATAACAAACGTGTAATTTCTAAAGAGGGAAACCAGTATTAAAGAGGGAAACTAAAGAAAAAAAAAAGAAAGAAATTGGCCTCCTTCACTCTGCAGCAATGTAGAAATCTAAATATATCATTGTTCTGGAATTTCTGAAATTCTTTACCAGATGACCACAGGTAAGCAGTGTTTTGAGCGAGAGCACCACCTAGTGGTTGTATAGAGAATTCTAAGAGAAAGTGCTAATATAATTGTATCATATTTGTGCATAAGCTGATTAGAGCAAAGCTTAAAGATAATAACTTAGGTGTTCTCTGCTGCAGATTATTTTACAGGGTGACCCATTGTTTAAAAAAAAATGTCTGTGTGAAAAATATTTTAAAGACATATTGTAGCTGTGACTGTGTAAAGTTGAATATAGAGTTTGTTGATACCAGCCATCTAACAGCTACCAATCACTACAAGAAGACCATGGGAAGTGTAGTCATGTGTCCAACAGTTAATTACTACAGGATGCAGGTTAAAGTGGGACATACCTTTTGGTACATAAAAAAACATTTGAAAGCATTTCCTGTGTGTAGACAAATTTCTGTGGCAACAGGATCACTTCAGCAGAGTAGGGAGGGGGAGTAGAGTGAAGAGGCAAGACAGAGAGCTTATCCAGGCCAGCAATCAATACATTTGCCAGTAAGCAGGGATTAGACGAGCAGTATAAACTTTTACTGCTCTCTGCATTGCAAAAATGTTGACAGGGAATGCTTGCAAATGCTCTTTATGTATCTAAGGGTAGGTACCTAAATTTTTGTTTACGTAGTTTAATTAATCCTACTCTCTCTCAGTAGCCTTAGTGCCGGTTTAATGCAGCATGACTAGAATAAGTTGGATATCAAAAGCTATTACAATTGTCTACATGTTTAACTTTACTTTCTGCTTTTAGAGTTTTAAAGTAAACCAAATAAGAGGAGGACTAAGAATGTACATGACAAACTAAGCAGTCTTCAGAGTACCTATTTAATCTTCAGGATGAAAATATAATACTTTGGACCAGCAGTTGAGAATGATGGACATTTTTATAAGGGAGGATCGCTTTCAGGTCAGCGGTTGGGGGTGGGGGCTACTGTACACACGCCTGATTATCGGCTGAGGGGGTCTTTATCGTCCACCTCAGCCGACTTTTATCAAGCATGTGTATGAGGCTTAAGGACAATGCTATAAATGAGCACAGCAAAATCGACGTGAAGGCAGCAATTATTACCTTCTGCTTTGTGCAGACATTAGCACCAATTCAAAAGAGTGAAGACAGTTCTAAGTGCCTTTTTTACACTAAACTGTATAGTGTTGCCATGATTTTCAGCAAGTTTCCTAATACAAAGTTACAGTAGCGGCAGGCAGAAATTGATAGGTCCTATTAATGGCATTGACGTACAAAACGACTTGCACAGTGATTATATAGGTTATATAAATGTTTGTAGTAAAATGGAGTAACCCTAGAAGCTAAAATATACAAGCTAATATATATAAAAAGCTAAAATAGATTTTGATTGACTGAACTGTAGCATGTAGATGGATTTTGCTGCTCTCAAGCTGAAACATTCTTTGTTGCTTCACCTAACGCATCCCCGAAATGGATTTGCTTTATAGTGTGCGCTTCGACCACAGCAGCTGCTTGGCACAGAACATGAGCCATTCTCATCTGATAAGGAGAGGTGCATCCTCCAGGTGTGCTCAGCCGCTTTGCCCAGTGTGATAAGGAACGCATGTGAAAGGCAGGCTGTGGTAAGAGTGTGGTAAGTGCACAGCATCATTGTATAACCAGAGACAGCACTGCCTGCTTTCATTACACTTCACTGTCATCACTTCAATGTTTTACAAGAGCCAGATGATTATCTGTTTAGATTTCCTGGTGCTTCCAGGTTACAACTGAAGTGTTTGTTATGCAATGCAAACCCATTTTGGATTTTGTTTATTTTCTTAATACATTTATTTGATGTTCTCTTATAAAGCTTTGATACTTTTTAAACAAGACTTTAACCTTTTAACATCCACTCCATGACAATTGGCATGGACGCGGTGGTAGCCCTAGGACCGAGTGCAGTCCTGGGGGCGTGTTTTGCAGAAGATCGCGCACGTCGATGCGCAAGCATCTCCACTTGAATGACTGAGCTCAGCTCAGTCATCAGTCTTCCAGCTGCGATTGCCGACAGGAAACTGTTAGACGGTATTTACAGTGTACAGCGCTGCAAACTACAGCAGCGCTGTACTGGGGACAGCCGTGCGACACTGCTGTCCCCCTGGGACCCACAGGAGTGATCAGCTGCCATAGGCTGATGCCTATGACAGCTGATGATGGTGATTGGCTGGCGGGCTGGGAAATTAAAAATAAAAAAAGATAAAATGTATTTAAAAAATAATCATAAATAAACAAATAAACATGCCACCGGGGATCAGACCCCAACAACAGAAAGCTCTGTTGGTGGCAGAAAGGAGGGGGGGGGGGGGGGATCCAGGGGCGTAGCAATAGGGGGTGCAGAGGTAGCGACCGCATCGGGGGCCCTTGGGCCAGAGGGCCCTCAACTACAGTATTAGCTCACTATTGGTCCTGTGCTCATAATAATCACTTCTATAGATGCTTTGAATCTGGGTAATCATTAACAAGCTGTCCCCCATCCCCTTCTTGCACCATTGATACTGTAGTTGCCATTGGCAGGTTTTTGTGAGCCGTATCAATTATTATGTATAGAGTGCTTGGGGGGCCCCATTGTAAACTTTACATCGGGGCCCACAGCTCCTTAGCTACGCCACTGGGGGGATCACTTGTGTGCTGAGTTGTGCGGCCCTGCAGCGAGCCCTTAAAGCTGCAGTGGCCTAAATTGTGAAAAAAAGCCTGGTCACTAGAGGGGTAAAGCCTGTGGTCCTTAAGTGGTTAAGCTACTTTCACAGGGCTGCATCGTGTTACAATGTGCAGTCAACGTAATGCATAATGACACAAAGTGATATTTGCGTTTTGATGCGATCTAACAGAGACAATTGAAATGATGTTCAAAACTGTCAACAGTGCACATGTGCAACATCTTTCTCATTTACTGCCATTCATCAACATTGTGTGCATCAAAGAGTGTTATTCCCGTTAATTGTGTTGCCATTGAACTGCATTGAATTCGGTACCGTGTGCAATCCTAGCAACACACTGCAATTATGTGTTGGCCATAACTGACACAATTAGATTGTACTGCATTTGTGCAATATAAACAACTATATAAACATTTAAGAAAATAAGAGGTCTGAAGACTTCCTGAAGCACATAGGCTGATAGTAATACAACAGCGGTTTGTCTTCGCATGCTGTCACTTTGTACTCCTAAATGGAAATAAGGAGTCACACAATTCTGTCTCTCCCACGGACCTTTTAATCCCCTTACATGTGTGCCTTTATGCAAAAACAGGTTTGAGGTACTTTCATCCAGAGGCGTAGCTAGGGCTTTCAGCGCCCGGGGACAACGACTATTAATGTGCCCTGTAAGGAGGGACCTGTGGCGAAAAAAGGGGTGTGGCCATGCAACAGAATGTGGGCCAAATATACATGACCTTAGCAGTGGTGTAAAAGGTCTGCCAGGGATGTTTGAGCTCTGCCATAGTGTCCCCCCAAAATACATGTAATCTGACAGCATTTCACCAAAAATACATGTAATTTGCCAGCGGTTCCTCCAAAATAGACATAATCTGGCAGCAGTGGCTCCCCCCAACATACATATAATCTGGCAGCTGTTCCCCAAAATACACTTAATCTGGCAGCAACGGTTCCCCAAAAATACAGTTAATCTGGCAGCAGTTCCCCCAAAATAGGGGCCCCCAGTATAGGTAACCAGGTCTATAGGTGTCCCCAGTGGAAGTAACCAGGCATATTGGTGTCCCCAGAATAGGTAGCCAGGTGTATATCTGTCCCCAGTATAGGTAGCCAAGTGTATATGTGTGCCCACCCAGTATAGGTAGCCAGGTGTATATGTGTGCCCAGTATAGGTAGCCAGGTGTATATGTGTGCCCAGTATAGGTAGCCAGGTGTATATATGTCCCCAGTATAAGTAGCCAGGGGTATATGTGCCCAGTATATGTAGCCAGGTGTATACATGTCCCCAGTATAAGTAGCCAGGTGTATAAATGTCCCCTGTATAAGTAGCCAGGGGTATATGTCCCCAGTATAAGTAGCCAGGTGTATACATGTCCCCAGTATAAGTAGCCAGGTGTATATATGTCCCCTGTATAAGTAGCCAGGGGTATATGTCCCCAGTATAAGTAGGCAGGTGTATATATGTTCTCTGTATAAGTAGCCAGGGGTATATGTGCCCAGTATATGTAGTCAGGGGCATATATCCCCAGTATATGTAGGCAGTGGTATATGTGCCCAGTATAAGTAGACAGGGGTATATATGTCCCCTGTATAATTAGCCAGGGGTATATGTGCCCAGTATATGTAGCCAGGTGCCCCCCCTCCCCCCAGCGGGAGCGCAGAGAAGAGGGAGAGCTGTGGACACAGTGATGGGGAAGGGGGGGAAGTCTCCCCCCCCTTCCCTCACCTAAGGGCTAACTTTCTCTCTCGCTCCCCCTGCAGATATCAGCGGCAGGAGGGCGGGCGGTAGGACACTTACTCCATTCGCGTGGAGAAGACAGATCTGTGCTCCGCTAATCTGGTCTAGTGTAGACCAGATCAGCGGAGCACAGATCTGTCTTCTCCGTGTGAATGGAGTAAGTGTTCTGCCGCCCGCCCTCCTGCCGCTCATATCTGCAGGGGGAGTGAGAGAGAGGGTGAGCCCTAAGGTGAGGGAAGGGGGGGGGGAGACTCCCCCCCCCCCCCCCTTCCCCGCTGTGCCCACAGCTCTCCCTCTTCTCTGCGCTCCCGCTGGGGGGGATAAATAAATAATAATAACAAAAAAAACAAAGGTCACAGCAGGGTGCCCCTAGGGACCCAGCGCCCGGGGGCACGTGTCCTACCCCGCCCACCCTAAGCTACGCCCCTGCTTTCATCTCTGATTTGAGTATTTAGAAGTTACATGCTGGAACATTACCATTTATTATTGTGGTGATAAGGAAATTGTATGTTAAGTTTACAGCATTGAAAAGATAGGACGTGATGTTGTTTATCAGGTCCAGTATCTCAAATAACCCTCTCAGGAAAATGAAATTCTGATTATAGGGCATTGCTTAAAGGTAGCCATGCATCTAGTGATTCTGATTCAACTGACAAAGCGTTCAACTTTATTGGGCCATCAACTTCAGTGTGGTTGATATAAGGTGGATTGATTAGTGGCCCACACACTACAAGTGATATCCTATGCGGTTCATCTTCAATAGTCGATCTGACCGATGTTGTGCCTTCATGCTCTGAATGCAAAAAAAGGTCGATTTTGATTCCATTGAATGATATGTGCACAGTAGCAGATTCCTGTGAGATCAACCGTTGTCTTCTATCCTGTTCAATCGGCTACGTTAGTTGATCCGACATGATATCGGCCACTTTTTTAGCGATTGAGCATACTAGAATACAGTCAGTTCTCTCTCGATTGATAAAGTGATTGAATTGAATGGTCGATCATACAGCCAAATCACCCACATTAATGGACACCTGAGCCCAAAGCCGGATTTACCATACGGCACTGTAGGCACGTGCTTACAGGCACCTGCTGATGAAAAGGCCAAACTCCCCTACCCAAACACCTCCCTCCTTCCCTATGCAGAGTCCTGATGAGAGTGTATATGAGAGGTTACTCATCCTGCTCTCTGCATTCCACTGACCAGATCTCCCTTCAGTCAGGGGAACCTCTAGCTACTTAATACTGAGGTTCCACTAGCTACCTAATACTTGGGGGCACCTCTAGCTACTTAATATTGAGGGTACATCTGGCTACCTATTACTAAGGGACACCTGTAGCTACCTATGATAGACAAGGCAAGTAAGGGGAGTGCATATTGTTTTGGCACCGATCAGTTCGGCGCGGTGAGAGCCGAATGACGGCTCTCACCGATGCCGCTAAACTCCGAGGCGGCGTTAAAAACCATTCCCCCTCCGAGTTGTCGCAAGTTGTCATAGCTTATTGTTAAATAACGATAAGCGGCAAAAAAAAACCAGCGGCATCACTGTGCGCCATTTTTCATATGCGCCATTTTTGACTGGACCCCTTCATTGGTGCTAGGCTGTTACTGAACTTCTCTGTTAGTGCTTTAAATAGTGGCACTCGTTAGAGACTGTCAATCAGGTGCAAATAATTCTGTATTGATGAAGGGCTATGCAAATGTATGCAAATTTATGCTGCTTGAAAATGGACCAATCTAATTCCACCACAGTGGAATTTGATTGGTCTATTTTCAAGCAGCATAAATTTGTATACAAAACTTTCATAATCGTGCATCAATGGTCAATTATTTGCATCTCATTTACCATCCCTAGTAATCATTAACAAACTATTCCATTTACCTGTTTAAACCTCCCTGACACTGTGGTTGTCTGTGGCAGGTTTTGGTGCTTTATTTCATTTGCTGTGTACAGAGTCCTTTGGGAACCCAGACTCAGAGCCCTTTCACACTGGGCGGGGCAGTACTTTTACCGCACCCACCGCCGTGCAATGAAAGTCTACAAAGACATCCATACTTCCGCGGTAAGGCACAACCCGACAGAAGTGAATTTTTGCTGCATCCCCGACGCAGGTCCAAAACTACGTTACCGCGCATCTTCTGTGGTGAGCTGCGGCAATCTGTGTTGGCCCGAAAGTCATGCTAGTCTATGGCGACTTGGGGTAATATAAAAAAATGACCAACCCCTCGTCGCAGTGTGCATACACGGAAGCGTTTTTTTTTTTTACAATACGCTTCCATGTACTTTCGCATACCCGAAGCAGAAAGTGAGGGCAAGTGCGCGTCATTTGCTGCTTGGCCCAATGCCGATGAAGAGCGCCACACCACATCGCTGCCGCCAGTTTACAATGTGAAACCGGCCTCAGGCTCATAGCTCTCTGAATATGTCAGTAATGGAGAGGAGCGTTTGGATGTAGTAGTATGAAGGACACTCAATAGTGCTGTGTGCAGCATTTCTGTTGCTGCTAAAAGGAAAGTTCTTGTAAAAAAATACTTTAAGCAATACTAATACTCCTATATGTAGAGGGAGAGCTCTGGATCCTATAGGGCCTTCCTGGTCCTCTCTCCATGCCCTCATTCCACCGCTGTTCCTCTATTGAAGTTAGTCGACCAACTGGTGGAATACACCTTTGGAAGTCCTCGTAAAGGCTGCAGAAGTACTCCCATCCCCAAGTACTTCAGAAGACAAGCGGGTCCATATTGCGCTCGTGCGACTGGGGGCTCATGCATGTGCAGTACAGATGCGCCATCTTTGGAAGCACTCGGAGACGCGATTGCTTCTGAAGCCTTCCGAGGAGTCCTGAAGGAGCAGAATTTCAATGGAGGAAAGCAATGGACCAATGACACGAAGTGAGCATCGGGGTGGCTTTATGGGATCTTTACATAGGTAAGTATATAACTCAGCGTCACTTCAGTATTGCTTTAGTATTTCTTTTATTTTTGGGGGGTCTCAGATCACTCCAGGGCATCAAAATCAGTCATACACAATAATTGTATTTTGATCAGGCAGTAATGTCAGATCTGCACTTAAAGGACACCTGAAGTGAGAAGCAGAGCTGTAACAAGGTCTTCCAGCAACAAGGCTGTGACACCAAAGTGCGCCACTCCATCCCCCCCCCCCCCCCCCAGCTGTCACACATTGGTTGCTGTTAGGCTAAAAGGCCCCCCAGGGCCCCCAACCCCCGAACACCTTACTCTCTAGTTATGTGGCTTGCAGTCACTGCCATGTATCCCCTTTTCTCATTTCTCTCTGCTTCAAATGCAATAGGGTAATGATAGCTGAGTAAATTGTGCGCCCCTTCCTACACTGCGCCCTGAGGCTGGGGCCTCTGTCGCCTCTGCCTTGGCCTGGCCCTGGTGAGAGTTACATAGTTACGATACATAGTTATTTGGGTTGAAAAAAGACATACGTCCATAGAGTTCAACCAGAGGGATATGGAGGCTGCCATATTTATTTCCTTTCAAGCAATACTAGTTGCCCAGCTATCCTGCTGATCCTATGCCTGTAATACTTTTAGTCATAGACCGTGAACAAGCATGATCAGGGGTTTTTGACATTTTTGTCAAATCTGACAAGATTAGCTGCATGCTTGTTTCTGGAGACACTACTGCAGCCAAATAGATCAGCAGAAATCCAGGCAACTGGTACTGTTTAAAAGTAAATAAATATGGCAGCCTCCATAAACTTCTCGCTTCAGGTTCCCTTTAAGGCTGTTTGTAATATTTAAACTGTGGCCAGTATGTATGAGATGACTGCGTTCTGTTACATAAGGAAGGAGGGCACTCCTTCCTTATGTAACATATTTTTAAACAAGCTGGTTGTACTTTAAAAGATGAATGGATATTATGTACAATAGAGACAGGTAGGAATATCTCTACATTACTACATGCAGCAGCAATGACCTAAATATCCTTCATGGGCTATCCATATGGGAAGCACATTGTTCTGGTGGTCTGATGTCTAGATAGAATTGCTGACTTTGCATTGAATTTATGCACTGCTGTTCGCTTTTTTTTTTTCTTTTTAAGTTTCTTTAATGAACTCAGCCGACCTAATCGTCAACTGGAGGCATATATATAAGGACCTGTCTGTCTGTTCAGTGATTGTTCTTAACCACCCTGGCGTTCTATTAAGATCGCCAGGGTGGGGCGGCGCAGCAGTATTTTTTTTTTAAACCATGTAGCTAGCCTAGCGCTAGCTACATGATTCCCCCCTCCCGGCGGCGTCTTACTCACCTTTCCGATCGCTTCCGGCGCATTAGCCCATCCGAAAATCCTGTTTTGAACGGGATTTCCTGGAGGGCTTCCCCGTCGTCATGGGAACCATAGTGATGACGTCACCGACGTCATCGACGTGGTGATGTCATCGGGAGTCCCAATCCACCCCGCAGCGCTGCCTGGCACTGATTGGCCAGGCTGCGCAGGGGTCTCGGGAGGGGGTGGGCCTTACGCGATGGGTAGCGGCGCATCGGCGGCGAGCAGCGGCAATCGGCCCCCACACGTAGCTAGCTGCGTGTTTTTTTAAAAAAAAAAAAAATTAAATCGGCCCAGCAGGGCCTGAGCGGCGCCATCTAGCGGTCATGGACGAGCTGAGCTCATCCATACCGCTAAGATGGTTAAAGGACACATCCAAGGAGGTTAAAAAAAAAATTTAAGCAGTGAATGCAGCTGGCCACTAGTATATTTACATTGAACTTGCACAGCAGGAAACATGGCAGTGCTTTCAAACAAAACTTATAGACCCCAACAATTGGACTACATCACACACCTAGCACTCACTACAGGCAAAAGGGGGGTAAACTTATCCCTGAATGATTTATCTGCATTGATGTGTAGAGCCCCACTGGACTGCATTACACACCTAGCACTCACTACTAGAGATGGCCTGAACGGTTCGCCCGCGAATGGTTCCAGGCAAACTTTAGATGGTTCGCGTTTGCCGGCGGAGGCGAACTTTTGCAGAAGTTCAATTCACCCCATAATGCTCCACTGAGCAGAACTTTGACCCTCTACATCACAGTCAGCAGGCACATTGTCACCAATCAGACTGCACTCACTCTTGGAGCCCCACCCCCCTTATAAAAGGCAAGGTTCTCCTGTCGTTTTACTCACTCGTTTGCCTACAGTAATTAGTTAAGGGACAGCTGCTGACAGACTCTGCTAGGGAGAGTTTAGTTAGGCTCTTGTAGCCTTGTTCCTAGCTGATTGATATTCCTTATATTACCCTCTCTCTCCCTCCTCCTGGAGGGAGGAGGGTCTCGTCTTCCAGGGAATTGTAGTTTTTCAAAAGCCTGCTTACATACCGTGGCTGGGAATAGAACCCAGGTCTGAGTGTGTGGTAGGTAACTCACTTAACCACTATACCACCACCAACACTACATGCTCAAGCCAGCCTAGCATGTACCATTATGATCAATCCAGGAGAAAAATTAGCTTGCTTAAGGATTTGTAGCATGTCAAAAGCCAACTGGCTGGATGGTATAATGGTTAAGGGCTCTGCCTCTGACACAGGAGACCTGGGTTCGAATCTTGGCTCTGCCTGTTCAGTAAGCCAGCACTTATTCAGTAGGAGACCTTTGGCAAGTCTCCCTAACACTGCTACTGCCTATAGAGCGCGCCCTAGTGGCTGCTGCTCTGGTGCTTTGAGTCCACCAGGAGAAAAGCGCAATATAAATGTTATTTGTCTTGTCTTATGCAAGCTAATTTTTCTCTTGGATTGATCATAATGGTACATGCTAGGCTGGCTTGAGCATGTAGTGTTGGTGGTGGTATAGTGGTTAAGTGAGTTACCTACCACATACTCAGACCTGGGTTCTATTCCCAGCCAATGTAAGTTGGCTTTTGACATGCTACAAATCCTTAAGCAAGCTAATTTTTCTCTTGGATTGATCATAATGGTACATGCTAGGCTGGCTTCAGCATGTAGTGTTGGTGGTGGTATAGTGGTTAAGTGAGTTACCTACCACATACTCAGACCTGTGTTCTATTCCCAGCCAATGTGAGTTGGCTTTTGACATGCTACAAATCCTTAAGCAAGCTAATTTCTCTCTTGGATTGATCATAATGGTACATGCTAGGCTGGCTTCAGCATGTAGTGTTCAGGGCCGGGCCGAGGCATAGGCTGGAGAGGCTCCAGCCTCAGGGCGCAGTGTGGGAGGGGGCGCTCAAATCATTCAGCTGTCATTCCTAATTGTGTATGAAGCAGAAAGAAATAAGAAAAGGGGATACATAGCAGTGACTGCAAGCCAGATAACTAGAGATTAAGGTGTTGGGAAGATTGTGGGCCCTGTGGCCCTCTTAGTCTAATAGCAATCAGTGTGTGACGGCTGGGGAGGCAGGGATGGAGGGGCGCACTTTGCTGTCTCAGCCTTGGGTGCTGGAGGACCTTGTCCCGGCTCTGGTAGTGTTGGTGGTGGTATAGTGGTGAAGTGAGCTACCTACCATGCACTCAGACCTGGGTTCAATTCCTAGCCAAGGTATGTAAACTGGCTTTTGAAATACTACAATTCCCTGGTAGACAAGACCATCCTCACTCTTGGAAGAGGGAAAGAGGGAGGGAGGAAAGATTCCTGGTGTCATAAAGCAGTGTAGACCTGCAACTGAACATTCAATGAAATTTCTGACCTTAAAACACTGCTTTGTATTAAATCCAGATTTTTTTCTGCGACTTTTGATGTGTATTTCACTCAACCATGTCTTCATCCAGGTATTACACCCCTTGAAACATCTTTTCTATCATTTTTGCAGTCAGCAGAAATTGTTCAAAATTTTTAAGTTCGCCTCCCCATTGAGAACCTTCCGCAAAAGATCGCGAACCGAAAATCGGAGGTTCGCGACATCTCTACTCACTACAGGCAAAGGGGGGGGGGGGTGTAATTCTGCAGCGATGCGCCTACCAGCAGTAAAGATGTCACCACCTGTGATACATTTAAAAATGTAAATCGGGGAGAGGAAAGATTTTACAATGGGCAAACAGTGACTAAATAATTAATAAAATAGTTTTATTAAAAATAAACAATTTTATTCAGTAAATTTTCTCTATAACTTATTTACCTTGTTCAGTTAACAATAGCAGTAATGTTTTAGGATCCTTTAAAGTGGATCTGAACTCTTGCACAGGACACAAGAAAAACATAACTGAAATGCACCCTGTATGTATTTAAAGAGTTTAGCCTGTGTAGTCCCCCCTCATTTGTGTCTAATCACAAGTTATAATTTGATCTCCCCCTGTGTCACATGACTGCCTATGGCAGATAAGCAGATAAGCTCATTTGAAAGCACAGACTGTAAACAATATGTCTGCTTCCATGAAAGCAGGAAGTAGAAATTGTACAGATTTATTCTAGGATTTGTATCAGCTGTAACAAAATAAATGTTTTTTTTGTTTAAAGGTTATTATGCTGTTGTGTATATTTTAGAGCAGAGAGAAGTTCTGAGTTCAGGTCCACTTTAAAGTCCATAGGTGGAGTTACCATAGAGGAGCCCAAACTTTTTATCCTCCTATCATGGCTGCCCGGTATTCCGAGTGGACAAGGGATTCCCCAGCCCTCTCATTATCACTCTGAATCAAACAAAAAAATATATATTTGTTCTGTATTCCCCTTAGCTGAGGGGCCATTTACATCACTTACACATAAGCCGAGCCGTCAGGGGCCGTGATATTTTAACAACATTCAGGCAGGGAGCATTGATTGGCTGTGGCTCTACATATTCCTATTGTTGATTATAGAATGTGAGAGGTACATAATCCCCTGTCTCCATTTAGAATAATAAATCTTGCCTGGAAGTAAGGTTCTGTATGCCATATGTTTTGAGTTTCAAAGAGGGCAGCTCATTTCTTGTGAAAATAGCTCTCAATGTCCCCTTAATGGTTCTCTTGTGCTTGAGATGTAAAATCCATTCATGTAGTTTGCAGGCCCAGTTATGCAAGAGTGTGGTGACAGAACTCCCAGCTGATTACAGCTGGACAGCAGTGTGGGTGTGATAAAATAAAAACACGTGTGAGCCACAAAAACACTACACAACATTGCACAGGGATTTCCTTTCTGAGAATTATACTGGATTGTAATAGCAGAGGACTCCACTGCACATAGTTTGGGGCAAGAATTGACTTGACGGTTAGAATCAATCATTACCACTGTTTATTTGGAGAGGGGAGCCTGGTATAGTTCATGAGTTGGTGCTCACAAGCTGCTGCTTAGTGTAACCCTTGTATAGAATGTGTTCTATGAAAATTAACACGTCTGTTTGAATCAAAATATGGAGTCCTTCTTGCTATAATACCAGGCCTTGGGGCCAGATTTATGGGAAGGCACGTAAAGGCCTGGGCCTTGGGCAGAAAAAAACAAGGGGCGGTGGGATTCAGAAGAGCAAAAGAGTCATGCTGTCAAAAGAAATTATCTCTCCTGGTCCACAGTTGCCCCCACTGTGGTGTGCTGCTGCGGCAGCCTGTGGGCAGCTACAGACAGGCTGATTTCCTTACCTGATCCAGTGACCCAGATTTGCTCCAGCAAGTGGTGGGCAGCTTCTCTGCTTGGGCCAGAAATGTTCAAGAGGTTCTCGCTTCAAAGTCAATTTGAACATGCAAGTGCGAGTACAGAGAGGGTGCAGGGACGGCCAATGCATGGAGGTCCGACCAGTTCTGAACAGGGCATACAGAAGGAGCAAGACAGAGCGGAGGCAGGGTGCAATAATGGGCATGGAGAAGTCCGCAGAGCTCATAGATCATGGAGGTCAGTACATTTAAACACTTTTTCCCCTTTCCGTTTTATAAAAATCTTGAAAATTTGACTTGTGTTGGGCACTTATGGCCTGGATCTGAAAAACACTGCAGTGTAGTTACTAAAAAAAATATTATAGGTTGTAGGTGATAGAGCTCTACTATAAAGTAGAGGCTGATCAGATGAGGAAATATTAGTATTAATAGCTACACAATTAAATAGGGCTGAATGTTTTACTCTGCCTGTAGCCCAGCTTAAAAGCAAAATTAAAGAGACAATTTTAGGAGCATGCATGCAATGAAAACCACATCAGTCTCAGTTTAGAATGCGTAAGGAGAAGGGATTGTCAAACACATGTTAGTGCAGGCTTTCCCTAAAGAACATATGTGTGACATGCGGCAGCCAGCTACAGTGGCTTGCAAAAGTATTCGGCCCTCTTTAAGTTTTCCACATTTTGTCACATTACTGCCACAAACATGAATCAATTTTATTGGAATTCCATGTGAAAGAACAATACAAAGTGGTGTACACGTGAGCTGAGAAGTGGAATGAAAATCATACATGATTCCAAACATTTTTTACAAATAAATAACCGCAAAGTTGGATGTGCGTAATTATTCAGTCCCTGTCCCTGCTAAAGAGAAGCACCCCCCAAGCATGATGCTGCCACCACCATATTTGACAGTGGGGATGGTCTTGTCAGAGTGTTGTGCAGTGTTAGTTTTCCACAACACATAGCATTTTGCATTTTGGCCAAAAAGTTTCGTTTTGGTCTCATCTGACCAGAGCACCTTCTTCCACATGGTTGCTGTGTCCCCCACATGGCTTGTGCCAAACTGCAAATGCGACTTCTTATGCTTTTCTGTTAAAAATGGCTTTATTCTTGCCACTGTTCCATAAAGGCCAATTTTGTGCAGTGCACGACTAATAGTTGTTCTATGGACAGATTCCCCCACCTGAGCTGTAGATCTCTGCAGTTCGTCCAGGGTCACCATGGGCCTTTTGACTGCATTTCTGATCAGCTCTCTCCTTGTTCGGCCTGTGAGTTTAGGTGGACAGCCTTGTCTTGGTAAATTTACAGTTGTGCCATACTCCTTCCATTTCTGAATGATCGCTTGAACAGTGCTCCGTGGGATGTTCAAGGCGTTGGAAATCTTTTTGTAGCCTAAGCCTGCTTTAAATTTCTCAATAACTTTATCCCTGACCTGACTGCTGCTGCCCCACACAGATACACATCGCTGATAGCGAGTGTTTTAGAGGAGCCAGACTCCCGAATTCCTATGTAGAATTTTTTGCAGCAACAAACAGATCTTTGCCTCAGAGCAAATATTGCCTTGACAAAGGGGCCCTACGCGGCTCCAAAACGTTGGCCATATTTTTACATGAAACTAATAAAGATTGATTTTGGATGTGCCAGCTTTCCTCCTTGTTGAATACTGCATAGAGGGCGTCATCCCTCTTTTTAGCTGTTGCACTCCCCTTAAAGACTTTGGGTTTGATCCATTAGTGAGTGCGAGACAATACTTCCAATGTGATGTTTATCCCTGACCTGTCTGGTGTGTTCTTTGGACTTCATGGTGTTGTTGCTCCCAATATTCTCTTAGACAACCTCTGAGGTCGTCACAGAGCAGCTGTATTTGTACTGACATTAGATTACACACAGGTGCACTCTATTTAGTCATCAGCACTCATCAGGCAATGTCTATGGGCAACTGACTGCACTCAGACCAAAGGGGGCTGAATAATTACGCACACACCACTTTGCAGTTATTGATTTTTTAAAAATGTTTGGAATCATGTATGATTTTCGTTCTACTTCTCACGTGCACACTACTTTGTATTGGTCTATTACGTGCAATTCCAATAAAATTGATTCATGGTTGTGGCAGTAATGTGACAAAATGCGGAAAACTTCAAGGGGGCTGAATACTTTTGCAAGCCACTGTATGTGCACTGCTGTACTAACAATTATTATTATTTAGTATTTATATAACACTGACATCATCTGTAGTGCTGTATAAAGTATATAGTCTTGTCACTTAACTGTCCATCAGAGAGGCTCACAATCTAATCTCTACCATAGCTAGGAGTCTGTCAAAGTTTAGGGCAAATTTGATGTTTAATGTAGTTTATGTATCATAGTCTACGGCCAATTTTAGGAAGAAGCCAATTAATTTATCTCTGTTTTTGGGATGTGGGAGGCAGAGGCGGGACAAGGTCCTCCAGCACCCAAGGCTGAGACACCAAAGTGCGCCCCTCTATCCCTGGCACCCCAGCCATCACACACTGATTGCTATTAGACTAAGAGGCGCCACAGGGCCCACAACCTCTCCAACACCTTAATATCTAGTTATCTGGCTTGCAGTCACTGCTATGTATCCCCTTTTCTTATTTCTTTCTGCTTCAAACACAATTAGGAATGACAGCTGAATGAATTCTGCGCCCCCTCCTACACTGCGCCCTGAGGCTGGAGCCTCTCCAGCCTATGCCTCGGCCCGGCCCTGGTGGGAGGACACCAGAGTGCCCAGAGGAAACCCACACAGACAGGGAGAACATACAACCTCCGTGCAGATAGTGCCATGGCTGGGATGCAAACCCGGGACCCAGCACTGCAAGGCGAGAGTGTTAACCACTACGGCGCCCTGCTGCCCATATACTATAAAACAAGTCTTGGGAGTTGGGTGGGAAACCTTTTGAAGGCAAATTTGCAAGAGCAGCATTAGTATGTTTTGTTTTATCTTAAGCATTCCTGCTCATCTTTTTATTGAATTTATTCCCTTTCTTTTATTGTTGAAAATAGATAACATCAAAGCATAAAGCTTGAATGGTGAGAAATGTCTCTATAGCTGGATTGAATTATAAAGCCCAAGTGTACTTAGAGTAATTTTTAACAATAAAAAACATCTGATTATTGTGACCTTCCCACCCAAGGCGAACATTAATGCCGAGACGGACAGCCACTTCCTGTTTTCTCCAAACGTTACCATCTATTTTGGATACCGTGGAAACTATTCGAGAGAAAGATCCGGTCGCTTTTGTTTTATTCATAAACCAAACTGACTTGTTTGTCTGGCTGAGAAGAAACTTAAATATACCAAGAAAACTATAAAAGAAAAACATGTGAGACATGCAGCATGTGGCTTATTTGTGTTGCTATGATGAAGAAACATGGAGACAATTTTATCCTGCGGCTTGACATTTGTCACCGAGAGCTGCCTCTCTTCACCTGGGAATTTGAAGAAGGCCTCTGACAGGAAAGAGGTGAAACTGAAGTAAAAATGACTTGTTTCATGTCTCCCACTGATAGGCCACATGCCTAGGTTCCCCATGTTGCCTGAAAGCCTGGAAGCAATTGTATGCTTGGAACTGAATCAAGCCAGAAGTTCATCATAAACACACTCTGTACCAGGCCCCAGAATACATTTGGGTGTCTAAAAGAGAAAGGTTGGAACTGCAACACATTTCAGGTCAGTGACATCATCTTCACAGGAAGGTGTCAAGTCTGTGCAAGAAATGAGCTATAAAGACAAAGATCAACAACTCTAGTTGGGTAATTTGAAACTGGCTTTTGACCAGTGTTGCATTTATACACACACACACGCACACGCACACGCAAACGCACACACACACACACACACCTTGAAGATTCGCTCCATTAATTCATGGCCTATGTGGCTTTTAATGAAATCCAGCTAACTTAAAGTGGACCTGAGCTCTTGTACAGGGCAGAAGAAAAATGTAGAGAAATACACCCTGTACGTAATTATAGAGTATACAGGGAGTGCAGAATTATTAGGCAAGTTGTATTTTTGAGGAATAATTTTCTTATTGAACAACCATGTTCTCAATGAACCCAAAAAACTCATTAATATCAAAGCTGAATATTTTTGAAAGTCGTTTTTAGTTTGTTTTTAATTTTAGCTATTTTAGGGGGATATCTGTGTGTGCAGGTGACTATTACTGTGCATAATTATTAGGCAACTTAACAAAAAACAAAAATATACCCATTACAATTATTTATTTTTACCAGTGAAACCAATATAGCATCTTAACATTCACAAATATACATTTCTGACATTCAAAAACAAAACAAAAACAAATCAGTGACCAATATAGCCACCTTTCTTTGCAAGGACACTCAAAAGCCTGCCAGCCATGGATTATGTCAGTGTTTTGATCTGTTCACCATCAACATTGCGTGCAGCAGCAACCACAGCCTCCCAGACACTGTTCAGAGAGGTGTACTGTTTTCCCTCAATTCAATTCAATTCACTTTATTGTCATTGTGTAACACAACGAAATTACTTTTCATGACAACCCCACGGTGCATATAGGGAACATAGTGATAGTAACAAGGAAGAGAAGAAATTATACAAGTATGCCAGGTATTACAGATGTTTAAACAATTTGCACACAGTGTTAATTATTTCAGAGTGGATTCAGAGTTCATCAAGTTTATGGCGGATGGGAAAAAGCTGTCTTTCAGTCTGTTTGTGTGTGTGTGCGGATTGATCTAAAACGTTTACCTGATGGAAGGAGCTCAAACAAGGCATTTCCAGGGTGAGTGTTGTCCTTGATAATGTTTTTGGCCCTTCTCACGCTGCGAGTATTATACAAAAGTTCCAGTGATGGTAGTTCAGTGCCAGTAACGGCTTCTGCTGTTTTAACAACTCGCTGCAGGGCTTCTCTAGTAGCCTTTGTGCAGCTGTTGTACCAGGCCGTCATGCAATTGGTCAGAACGCTTTCTATAGTGCATCTGTAGAAATTAACCACCAGCTTCTGTGGGAGGTTAGCGCTCCTTAGTTTTCTCAGAAAGTAGAGGCGTTGTTGTGCTTTGCCAGTTAGAGCTAAAGCATTGTATAATAATGGATAATAGAGGCGCCAAATCAGGATAAAATGGGTTAAAAACCGTTTAAAAAGAGGGGGTGGGTGGAACCGCTCCCCTTCGTAAATGACCAGGCCAAATTTAGCCGTAAATATTGTAAAAGATATTTATTTTACAAAGCAATATGTCTCCAAATAAAGTGCAACGCGTTTCACGGGCAAAACTCCCGCTTCATCAGGCAATAAACAAAGGAGAACACAAGTGTGGGTCAGCATAGAGCCAGAGCGCCTCTGTAGCTACCTACAGAGACATATTGCTATTTGGAGACATATTGCTTTGTAAAATAAATATCTTTTACAATATTTACGGCTAAATTTGGCCTGGTCATTTACGAAGGGGAGCGGTTCCACCCACCCCCTCTTTTTAAACGGTTTTTAACCCATTTTATCCTGATTTGGCGCCTCTATTATCCATTATTATACATATCTTGTCCACCCTTGGTGGAGGGGTGTTTCCCCCATTTTTTCCTGTCTATAGAGAGCGACTTTTTAACCTGAGTGGGGTCAGGTAATAATTCTCCCCACCTGTCTTCACAGTGGTCGCCTGCGTGGTGACCCACACTTGTGAGTATATACTCAGTCAAATACATTTGCCATATTTTTGAACATACTACACTAGATTCGGCTCTCGGTTCTTTTTTCCTGTTTTCCTAGAGCTAAAGCATTGTCAGCCCAGGACAGGTTCACTGCGATGGTGACTCCCAAACATTTGAAGCTGGAAACTCTCTCCGCAGCCTCTGCATTGATCATTAGCGGTAGGTGAGTGGTCTTTTTGGTGGTCCTAAAGTCCAGAATAATTTCTTTGATCTTCTTTGTATTTAATAACAGGTTGTTAATGTCGCACCATGCAGTCAGGTTCCTAACTTCTTCTCTGTATGCAGCTTCCTCATTGTCTGATATAAGCCCAATGACAGTCGTATCATCTGCAAACTTAACAATTACGTTTGAGGTATGGATAGGCTGGCAGTCATGGGTGAAAAGTGCATAGAGGAGAGGGCTTAATACACAGCCCTGTGGCATGCCAGTGCTCAAGGTAAGGGTGGTGGATGTCTGTATTCCTAGTCTGACAGTTTGAGGGTGATTAGTAAGGAAGTCCAATAACCAAGTACATATGGAGGGAGCAAGACCTAGTGCATGGAGTTTGTTGGTCAGCTGGCTAGGTACAATGGTGTTAAATGCTGAGCTGTAGTCAACAAAGAGCATCCTAACATAGGAGTTGGGCTTTTCCAGGTGTGAGAGGGCAGCATGGAGAGCTACACAGATGGCATCCTCAGTCGATCTATTTGTTCGGTAAGCAAACTGGTGTTGATCTAGATTTTCTGGGATGGAGGCCTTGATGTGTGTGGCTACCAGTCGTTCAAAGCACTTGGCGATGACAGGGGTTAGAGCAACTGGTCGATAATCATTAAGACAGGTTATCCTAGGATTTTTGGGGACTGGCACAATGGTTGTAGATTTAAGGCATGATGGGACTACACCCAAGAACAGAGAGAGGTTGAATATTTGTGTAAAAACTTTTGCTAGTTGACCAGCACAGGCCTGGAGCACACGTCCTTGCACACCATCAGGACCTGCAGCTTTCCTGGTGTTGATATTTGTGAGTGCTTGCTGCACTTCATGTATGTGAAGGATTAAAGGCTGTGAGTTTGTAGTGGGCCCAAAGTTGACTGGAGGCCGATTGTTGTCTTTTTCAAATCTAGCAAAGAAGTTGTTAAATTCCTCTGCTAGGCTGGGGATGTTATTGTCCAGTGTATGTTGAGTGCTATTCTTCTTTTTGTAATCTGTGAATAGTTGAATGCTTTGCCACATCCTCTTTGGGTTTGAGTCATTTTCAAAGTTTTCCTCAATCCTTTGTTTGTATTTAAGTTTTGCATTTTGTATGCCTTTTTTCAGACTTGCTCTGGCTGAAGAATATGCTTCTTTGTCCTGTATTTTAAAAGCTTTGTTTCTATTCTTTAGAAGTTCCTTGAGTTCTTTTGTTATCCATGGTTTATGATTTGGGTAAACCGTAATTCTTTTGTTGACAGCGATGGTGTCCACACAGAAATTAACATATGACAATACAGAGGAAGTACTCGTCTCCAGGTCTGTTTCATGAAAGAAAATATCCCAATCTGTATTTTCAAAGCAATCTTGGAGCTGAGAGATGGCAGTCTCAGGCCAGACTTTAACAGACTTGCAAATTGGTTTAGCAGTGTTGATAATGGCTTTGTATGCGGGAATAAGAAACAAAGATAGATGGTCAGACTGTCCCAGTGGGGGGCGTGGGGTGATCTTATAGGCACTTTTTATGTTTGTATAGACATGATCCTAGGTGTTTTCTCCTCTGGTTTTACAGTCCACATGCTGATAAAATCTGGGAAATCTCACATTTTATGATGGACCGCAGGTTCTCAATGGGGTTTAGATCAGGTGAACAAGGAGGCCATGCCATTAGTTTTCTTCTTTTATACCCTTTCTTGCCAGCCATGCTGTGGAGTACTTGGACGCGTGTGATGGAGCATTGTCCTGCATGAAAATCAAGTTTTTTCTTGAAGGATGCAGACTTCTTCCTGTACCACTGCTTGAAGAAGGTGTCTTCCAGAAACTGGCAGTAGGACTGGGAGTTGAGCTTGACTCCATCCTCAACCCGAAAAGGCCCCACAAGCTCATCTTTGATACCAGCCCAAACCAGTACTCCACCTCCACCTTGCTGGCGTCTGAGTCGGACTGGAGCTCTCTGCCCTTTACCAATCCAGCCACGGGCCCATCCATCTGGCCCATCAAGACTCACTCTCATTCCATCAGTCCATAAAACCTTAGAAAAATCAGTCTTGAGATATTTCTTGGCCCAGTCTTGACGTTTCAGCTTGTGTGTCTTGTTCAGTGGTGGTCGTCTTTCAGCCTTTCTTACCTTGGCCATGTCTCTGAGTATTGCACACCTTGTGCTTTTGGGCGCTCCAGTGATGTTGCAGCTCTGAAATATGGCCAAACT
This sequence comes from Hyperolius riggenbachi, assembly GCF_040937935.1. NCBI lineage: Eukaryota > Metazoa > Chordata > Amphibia > Anura > Hyperoliidae > Hyperolius > Hyperolius riggenbachi. The sequence continues at coordinate 122,272,475 of NC_090647.1, forward strand.
GGTGGCAAGTGGCATCTTGGCAGCTGCACACTTGACTTTTCTCAGTTCATGGGCAGTTATTTTGCGCCTTTGTTTTTCCACACGCTTCTTGCGACCCTGTTGACTATTTTGAATGAAACGCTTGATTGTTCGATGATCACGCTTCAGAAGCTTTGCAATTTTAAGAGTGCTGCATCCCTCTGCAAGATGTCTCACTATTTTTGACTTTTCTGAGCCTGTCAAGTCCTTCTTTTGACCCATTTTGCCAAAGGAAAGGAAGTTGCATAATAATTATGCACACCTGATATAGGGTGTTGATGTCATTAGACCACACCCCTTCTCATTACAGAGATGCACATCACCTAATATGCTTAATTGGTAGAAGGCTTTCAAGCCTATACAACTTGGAGTAAGACAACATGCATAAAGAGGATGATGTGGTCAAAATACTAATTTGCCTAATAATTCTGCACTCCCTGTAGCTTGTCTAATTCCCCCTCATCTCTGACTAATCACAGGTGTCATTTGATCTCTCAGCTGTGTCAGCTGGCTGCCTTAGCAGAGCAGCTAATTTGTAAACACAGTGGGCCCTTATGCAATTCACTTTTTCACCCAAGTTTTCTCCTAGGAGATAATTTTCCTTTTTAACCCATTCGCGTTCCGTCATTTTCACTTGAGAAATGTTCACCTCCCATTCATTAGCCTATAACTTTATCACTACTTATCACAATGAACTGATCTATATCTTGTTTTTTCCGCCACCAATTAGGCTTTCTTTGGGGGGTACATTTTGCTAAGAGCCACTTTACTGTAAATGCATTTTAACAGGAAGAATAAGAAAAAAATGGAAAAAATTGATTATTTCTCAGTTTTCAGCCATTATAGTTTTAAAATAATACATGCCTCCATAATTAAAACTCACGTATTGTATTTGCCCATATGTCCCGGTTATTACACCATTAAAAATATGTCCCTATCACAATGTATGGTGACAATATTTTATTTGGAAATAAAGGTGCATTTTTTCCGTTTTGCATCTAGCACTATTTACAAGTTTAAAATAAAAAAAAATATAGAAATATTTCATCTTTACATTGATATTTAAAAAGTTTAGACCCTTAGGTAAATATTTACGTTTTTTTTTATTGTAATGTTTTTTGTTTTTTTTATATTAAACATTTTATTTGGGTAGTTTTGGGAGGGTGGGAGGTAAACAATAGGTTTATAATGTAAATGTGTGTTGATTTTCATTTTTTTTTTACTTTTAGTTGTAGTATTACTTTTTGACCACAAGATGGCGGCCATGAGTTTGTTTACATGACGTCACTCTAAGCGTAACACACGCTTAGGGCGACACATGGGGGAGGTAACAGCCAGAAAAGGCGCAGCTTCCGAGAGAAGCTGTCGCTTTTTCAGCGTGGGAGAGGAATCAGTGATCGGGCACCATAGCCCGATTCACTGATTGCCTGGCTAACGAACCGTGGGCCGGGAGCACGCGTGCCCGCGCGCGATCGGCCTCGGGAGCGCGCGGCAGCGTGCATGGTTCCTGGACGTAGTTTATACGTCCAGGAACCAAAATAGGTTTGTGAGAAAACGCGGAAAAGCCGCCATGGGTACTCAGAGCAAGGCGGCTGATTCCGCATCCAACACGGCAGGTTGTGCGCGTGGGCCTGCATCTACTAGCATGACGGAACGTGGAGAAACCGCCGCATGTCCTGAGAACAAGACGGCGGATTCCGCGTCCGATGCGGCGGTTTGCACTCATAGGCCTACATCTGGCAGTATGGCTGAACGCGGAGGAACCGCCGCATGCTCTGATAGCGGTGCGGCTGGTTCCGCGTCCAGCACAGCGGATGTTTTACAGCACAGGTCTGGTGTGGCTGGGACTGATAGTCCACACAGGTTCAGAAGGACGCGCGCGTTGAGAGGCAGAGCTTTTATGACAGCCAGAAGGGAGTCAGCTGACCAAGCCGGTCAGCTGACAATTCCACCACTTCCCATTGGTCCAGCACTTAGGGGAGGCACTGGAGAGCGCCTTGCTATATATACTGGGTGCTGGTCATTCTCTGGTTGTCTGCCGTTGCGATCACTACGTGGTAGCACTCAGACCTTTTGTCAGATTCTGTGTGATTCTTTAGACCAGTTCCTGGGTGTTGATGATCAAGGACCTCACACCCCAGATTAGGAATTCTGTATATCATTTGTGTTATTCTCTAGACCAGTTCCAGGGTGTTGATGACTACGGAGCTCACACCCAAGACTAGAAATTAGCTTTATCATCCTGTTATAACTTCAGACTAGCTCCAGGGTGTTGATGATCAAGGAGCTCACACCGTTAGACTAGACTATTGTTGATTATTTGTTATGACCTTCAGCTTTCCTGACTTCTCTTCTGATCTCTGATTTTGTACTTCACTATATCTGATACTCCGTTGCCAAACCCTGCTTGCCTTAGGATTCCGTATCAGTCTCTTTCCTCTGTATCTGTTCTGTCTGTCTGTTACCGACCTGGCTTGTCCGACCTCGAGAACTATCTCCTCTGTTTAGAGATAGTTCACAGATCTGTCAGTGACACTCCACCATTGGTGTCACTTACACTCTGGTCCTTCCCACTCTCAGCCTGACTCCTCCCCTTGGGGAGCCTCAGGCCATTGGAAGGAGCCTGTTCTTTGGGCAGTATCTTACTGCCTTGCACCCTCTATACGGGGAGCTCTCCTCAAAGTATTACTGTTGCACCAAACACTCATATTACTCAGGTGTCCAGAGGTTAGAGATATATCTGATTATCGGTGATACTGCAGATCATCAATAATCAGGTATATATCTGTATTGTCGGTGATACTTCAGATCACCGGTAATCAGATCCTCTCTGTGTTACACCGATCGTTACAGAACAGCAGACCAAAAATGCAAATGGACGCTCTCACTGGCCGTCTGGGCACACTTACCACTTCGGTGGATAACATCAACCAAGTGCTGGGTAGTCACCGGGCGTTAATTAACGCATTGTCCGGGTCTATACAAACCCTCCAGACGGCTGTGGATGAAGTGCGATCTCCTCCAAGCACAGACATACGTAGTGTTGCTCCACCACGAATATATGCTTTGAATAGCAAGCCTGTTGTGTGCCGCCTCTTCACTGTATGTAAGTTTCAATTTCCCCAGGGGGGTGACCTGGGTGAGGCGCAGCACCGGCAAAATCAGGAATATTCTTCCTGAAGTTGTTCCAGGACTGTGATCTACTTCCCTGCATGTTGTATGTTCACCCACCATGGCTTCTGGAACCAGTGGAGCAGATGAGAATAACACCAACACTACCACAGAAAACATCAAGCAACAAGCATGTACCTTTGCCTATGACGACCAGGACATCCAAAGGATCCTAAGTGAGGTACCTGAGATGAGTGTGGAGACTGGAGGTAACGTCAAACAGGCTAAGGAAGTGCTGTATGACCTAAAAAGAAAAGAGTTAAGATATAATCTACACCGCATGTTTTTGGCTGACTATGTTAAAAACAGAAGAATACCAAGAGGATATCGAATTGGACTGAGGTCCACTTTGTTGAATGACGACCCGATTTTCATACAAAGATTCTTTGAAATATTGAACAAAAGCAGCATTGATGTGATGGCGCTGACCATTGAAAGATTATCTGTGCATTTGAATAAACTTAAGGTGGATATATCTACTGCAACTAATGATCTAGAGAGTTGTGCCAATGATTGTGAATACATTGATATAATGGAGGAACTTGATAACAACATAGAGGACGAAAAGATTGCCATCTCGGATAAGAAGAAGAAAAAGATATTAAGAGATGTTGAAGATTATACCTTAGATCAGGTCTACTCATGGAAGCAAGATAGACGCCAAAGGAGAAACCGTTATCAACGTCCCGCCGGAGTAGAGGATGAACTGGTTGACCAGAGTTACGCCACATCCGGCAGGGGTATGCGACCCGGAAGCACAAGGGACGAGTACCCACTGAGGCGCCGCTTTCCGCAGCGGCAGAATAGTGGAGAGAGACCGGGCAGAGGACGCGGAGGAAGCCGTGGACAGCGCGAACACCGTGGGCGGCGTGGCCGCGGTGGCGCAAGAGACTTAGCCTATAGATACACGGCATCCTCAGACTCAATGACGGACGACTCAGGCAATGAGCATACAAGACCTACGCAAGTAAACCAATCAATCCGGGACATTGCGGGCACCAGCACTGATCACAATGTGGCACTACCACCGAGAGAGGGTTATAACACGCGCAACCGGCCGAAGGTGAGCAATGTGATAAACATTTCGAACTATGTGTTATCCCCAGCTGAGTTATCAGTATTGGAAAAAGGATTAGGTTTTGTCCCTGTGTACAGTGATCAGTTATTTGAATGGGAAGTTGCTTTCTATAAATTTATTCGCACACTGAAATTGAAAGTACACTTTAAAGACCAGCCCCGCAGTAGTGAGCACAAGCATGTTAATGTTGCAAGGTACCTGAATAGATCAGATTGGACTCCTGATGTGTGTTGCCCAGCAATAGATGCATTTGAAAAAGCAGTGAAAAATGAGGTGAAAGCAAAGTGGGACAATAAAAAAGTACGTAGTAATCTCACGGTAACAGAAAAGCAGGCACTTAGTGCACTTCGTGACAATTACAGCATCATTATATTAAAGGCAGACAAGGGGGGCGCAACAGTTGTGCAAGACAAGGACAGCTATGTACAAGAAGGATTGAGACAAGTGGGTAACATCGAGCACTATGAGCGGTGCGAGAGTGATCCAACTAACGAGGTAAAAGCGAAAGTGGACTTCCTGTTAGCGTGTGCAGTTGAGGATGGGACTATTCCACAACAAACAGCAAAGGGATTGACCACTGATTATCCTTGTGTCCCATTGCTTTATCTCCTTCCTAAGATCCATAAGGGGCTGCAGGACCCTCCAGGCCGCCCCATTGTGTCCAGCCGTGGGAGTGTATTGTATCCACTGGCGGGTTAACTGGATGGCTATTTACAAGAGATTGTAAAGACTTTTACACATTGCCTCAAGGACACCACCGATCTACTATGTAGATTGGGGTCTTTGAATGAACTTCCTGATGATTTAATTTTTTGTAGTCTAGACATTCAGAGTTTGTTTACTGCCATTCCACAGGAGGAGGCCATTAGCTGTGTCGAATCGAATTTGCTAGATATGAATTTGACAAACTCAGAAGTGTACTTTTTGCTGGATGTATAAGAGTTAATTCTCAAGTTCAATTATTTCAAGTTCCATGGGGAGTTTTATTTTCAGAAGCAAGGGGCAAGTATGGGTTCACCAGCTGCCCCTTCGGTGGCAAATATATTTGTGGAGTCCCTCGAGAAAAAGTTTTTTCTTAACAACCTGAGGTACAAAGAATACATCTACCAGTATTTCAGGTTTGTAGATGACGTATTAATTTTATGGAAGGGACCCATGGCTACATTGGAAGAAATGGTGGGGGAGGCCAATATAGGCCACAGCACCATTAGGTTTACAATGGAGACGTCGAGTGAGATGGTCAACTTCCTGGACGTTTCCATTTCTAAACAAGAGAACAAGTTTAGTACAAAATTATTTAAAAAGCCCACCGATCGTAATAACTTATTGAGAAAGGATACTTATCATCATCCACATACCACAAGAGCCATCCCCAAAGGCCAATTCTTAAGAGCCAAAAGAATTTGTTCCACGCCTGAGGATTATGCTCGGGCAGGGCATGAGTTGGTAGACAAATTTGTTACCAAGGGTTACCCACGGGATCACGTAGTGAGAATCCAGGAGGAAGTGGGTAGGTTGGAAAGAGAGAAGTTATTGAGAGGCAGCAACAGAACAGGGGGAGGTGATAAACGGATACCATTTGTCATGCAGTTTGGTAAAAATACCCCATTGGTTAAAAAAGTAGTGAGAAAGTTTTGGCCTGTACTTAGCAGCGACCAAGGGGTGGGAGGCCTTTTTCAGGAGCAACCTGTGTTCGCCCTCAAAAGAGGAAGGACTATCCAAAACACTGTCAGGAAGGTGGATACGGACACCAGTCCTACCAGACACAATCAACAGAAGAATGGTACGTTTGCCAGCCGTCTGAGCCATAAGGCAAGTATAAATTTCTGCCTAGAGCGCAGGAGAAGGCAGGAGCGCAATGCAAGGGGACTACTCGCTCCTACTGCAGAGTGCTTTTTTCTTTCTGTCAGCTAGCACAGCTGACACGTTCCCAGTGTTCTGCCTACTGGACCGCCATCTCTCTCCTTCAGTGCAGTGGAGTCTCCTGAATACAGCTCAGCCCAGCCTTTGTCCCTCCCAGCCTGCCCAGTCAGACTTCGTCTCCGCCTCCAGCCCTCTGTTGCCACCGCAGAAACAGAAGCAAGACAGCTCGATTCTCGAGCAGAGCAGAGAGCAGCCAGCATGACAAGTGACAGCTAGATCAGTGTCCCACAGTCCCAGCACAGAAAGGTTTGTGCTGCTGAGTCTCTGCACTCCTCTCATGTTGTGTGTACTTGCTGGCTGCCTTATCCCACGTGCTGAAAGCATGTGATGCCAGCAGGTCTCTCTCCCTGGGGACAGGCAGGAACTGTCCCTTCCTGTGAGTCTCTCTCCCCCTGGATTTGTTTTTGCTGCATCCACTGTCTGAGCTGGTCCGCTGCTAAACAGACAGGAGTCATGGGGGAAGGGAGCCTTTTTATCAGCACACATACTCCCTGTCCAGCTATGACCTGGGGTCAGCCTAATTAGTCAGCTCCCCTCCTGCCCTTGTCTTCCTCCAGTTCATTTCTAATAACCCTAAAGGCACATACCCAAGATGTAACTTTGGTGTGAAATTTTCTCACAACCAGCGATTTCTCGTTCGTGCCCGTCGTGTGCCGTGCGCTAGGAATATAGATTAAGAAATGCTTGTTTGTTGTGTTGCCGTGGGTTACCTGATCCATCTTCCAGCGAGTATGTACCTTTAGGTTTCTTTTAAAGGATACCAGAGCTCAAAGCATTAGGAGAAACTGGGGGAGCGAGCAGGCATGAATAGTGAGCTGTCCTGACGACCACCATTTCTCTGCCCCCTCCTTTCATACCTAAAGCCCCTTTGACAGCCTCTTCCGGGTCGCTGGAGTCGGGCATGAAAGGAGCGGGGCAGAGGAGAGCAGAGGGGGGGGGGGGGGAGCAGTGGGCATCAGGATAGCTCACCATTCATGCATCCGTCTCTCCTAATGCTTTGCGCTCAGGAAACCTTTAACTAGAGGCACGGTGGCATAGTGGATAGCTCTCTCGCCTTGCAGTGCTGGGTCCCTGGTTCCAATCCCAGCTATCCCGCTATCTACACAGAGTTTGTATGTTCTCCCCTTGTCTGTGTGGGTTTCCTCTGGGCACTCAGATTTCCTTCCACATCCCAAAAACATATAGATAGGTTAATTGGCTTCCCCCTAAATTAGCCCTAGACTACAATACACACACTACATGATACATACATAGACATAGGACTATGGTAGGGATTAGATAGTGAGGCCTTCTGAGTAGAGTTGGGCCGAACGGTTCGCCGGCGAACGTGGTTCGCGCGAACGTAGGTGGTTCGCGTGCGGGTACCGCACGCGAACCTTTTGCGGAAGAAGTTCGGTTCGCCCCATAATGCACTGAGGGTCAACTTTGACCCTCTACATCACAGTCAGCAGGCCCAGTGTAGCCAATTAGGCTACACTAGCCCCTGGAGCCCCACCCCCCCTTATATAAGGCAGGCAGCGGCGGCCATTACGGCCACTCGTGTGCCTGCATTAGTGAGAGTAGGGCGAGCTGCTGCAGTCTCTCATATAGGGAAAGATTAGTTAGGCTTAACTTCTTCCTGGCTGCATACCTGTTCTGTTCAGTGAGCCCTCAGCCCACTGCATACCTGTACTGTGATCCTGCCACTGCATACCTGTTCAGTGATCCTGCCACTGCATACCTGTTCTGTTCAGTGAGCCCTCAGCCCACTGCATACCTGTACTGTGATCCTGCCACTCCATACCTGTTCAGTGATCCTGCCACTGCATACCTGTTCTGTTCAGTGAGCCCTCAGCCCACTGCATACCTGTACTGTGATCCTGCCACTCCATACCTGTTCAGTGATCCTGCCACTGCATACCTGTTCAGTGATCCTGCCACTGCATACCTGTTCTGTGAACCCGCCACTGTATACCTGTTCTGTTCAGTGGACCCGCCACTGTATACCTGTTCTGTGAACCCGCCACTGTATACCTGTTCTGTTCAGTGGACCCGCCACTGTATACCTGTTCTGTTCAGTGGACCCGCCACTGTATACCTGTTCTGTTCAGTGGACCCGCCACTGTATACCTGTTCAGTGAACCCGCCACTGCATACCTGTTGTGTTCAGTGAACCTGCCACTGCATACCTGTTCTGTGAACCCGCCACTGTATACCTGTTCTGTTCAGTGGACCCGCCACTGTATACCTGTTCAGTGAACCCGCCACTGTATACCTGTTCTGTTCAGTGGACCCGCCACTGTATACCTGTTTAGTGAACAAGCCACTGCATACCTATTGTGTTCAGTGATCCTGCCACTGCATACCTGTTCTGTGAACCCGCCACTGTATACCTGTTCTGTTCAGTGGACCCGCCACTGTATACCTGTTCTGTGAACCCGCCACTGTATACCTGTTCTGTTCAGTGAACAGTTTGGTGTGTCAATGTGAAGCAGTACCTTAATTACACTACCTGATTGATGTATACACATGCAAGATGTTTTAAAGCACTTTAGGCCTGTCATTTAGCATTCAATATGATTTCTGCCCTTAAAACGCTGCTTTGCGTCAAATCCAGATTTTTCCCGGGGACTTTTGGCGTGTATCCCACTCCGCCATGCCCCCCTCCAGGTGTTAGACCCCTTGAAACATCTTTTCCATCACTTTTGTGGCCAGCATAATTATTTTTTTTTTCAAAGTTCGCATCCCCATTGAAGTCTCTTGCGGTTCGCGAACTTTAACGCGAACCGAACGTTCCGCGAAAGTTCGCGAACCCGGTTCGCGAACCTAAAATCGGAGGTTCGGCCCAACTCTACTTCTGAGGGACAGCTAAGCGAAAAGGCACTGTACAGCACTGCGGAAGTTGTTGGTGCTATATAAAATAATAATAGTGCCTCCCTCTGTGTTCTTCTGAGCCACTCCGTTCTACCGCTGTCAGCCCCAGAAGTCAGGAACTACAGCACATGCGTGGCCCTGGCCATGCGTTTCCTTGGTCACACTGCTGTGGCGAGGAGTGTACTGCACCTGCAAAGTTAATTAAAGCTTATAACTATAAAGGCGCAGAATGGTCCTGTCCACTAGAGTGCAACCAAGGAGATGCATGGCTAGGGCTGCGCAAGTGAAGTAGTCCCTAACTGGCTCAGTGTGGAACTTTACTGGAGTTGGCTGCAGGAGAATGGACCAGACCAGATGGACACTAAAGGAACATATGGACTGCAGGGGCCGAGAGGAAGCCCCAGGTAAGTAAAATCGATTTTTTTAGGCCAATTCAGGGGTACTTTAAGTATTGCAGATAATGAACAGGGTCGTAATCTGCACTTAAGTACCACTGAATTGGCACCCAAAAAAGTAGATTTTATTTACTTGCCTGGGGCTCCTTCCAGCATCCTGTAGCCTGTCAGGTCCCTCAGTGTCCCCCCGGTCTGCTCGCTTGTGTTGCAGCCCCCTCTGAAAGCACTAGTTGCAGCTACTGCACATGCCCAGTCTTGGCATCTGTGGGCCTCCTTGATTGTGCTCCCATCACCTGTATTTTCTGGTGAACCCATGCCGCGATAAGTGTATTTTCTGATTTTATGGTAAAACGCTGCTGCAATACAATTATTTTTTTTCGGGGGGGGGGGCACAGGATTTCTCGCCTGGAGTGACAAAATGGCTAGAGGCACCCCTGAGTTGCAGCGTGTGTTCAGCAATAATAGGAGGCAATTCCATCTCTCATCCCCATACAGGAAAGAAAGTACAAATTAGAAAGAGGTATTCTTGTGCAAGCACATATGTTGTTTATGGTTTAAAATGTCAGTGTGGCATGATGTATGTAGGCATGACCACACGGGCAGTAAGGGTACGAATTCAAGAACACAAGCGATTTATTGGCAGATAAGGGAAAGAAAAATATGAGACTTCTGTGTCTAGACATTTTCGTGATGCTAGACACAGAGTCCCACAATTAAGATGGATGGTGCTCGACTCCCTGGATTTACAGAGTTGTAGGGGAGATAAAGAGAAGTTACTGCTCCAAAAAGAAGCACGATGGATAAATTACTTGGATGTTGTGCATCCAAGAGGGATGAATGAACATGTACAGTGGAAATGCTTTTTATGATGCTGTGTAGAGGGTCTTTTAGAAGGTAGCTAAGTGAAGTTAGCGGTAAAATTGATTATACAATTGATTATTGATGTGACTGGACATTGTTACAGCCTTCACCTTTCTTTTTTAGGTCGGTGTCTACGGGTTGCCCTAGTGGAGTGCCCTAGGATTACGGTCAGTCAAAATTTATTAGATGGGTAGCCTGATACAGGAGTGCCCTTATGAAGATAGGTTTTAAAAAAACAAAAAAACAAATAAAGTTAAGAGTTGTGGTAATTTTGTACTATTTATATGCATTTATATTTCATATATATTTATGGAGAGCCGATGTAATGGGCTAGCATTGGATAGTAAGGTGTGGTTATTGTATAGTTAATGACCAACGCCCCTAGGTGAAGGAGTGTGGTCTTGGTGCTATTATAAATGTGGGTGTTGTGTTTTGTCTCATTATACAACTGATGAAGAACCGCGAAGGTTCGTAACATGTAGTGTTGCTCCACCACGAATATATGCTTTGAATAGCAAGCCTGTTGTGTGCCGCCTCTTCACTGTATGTAAGTTTCAATTTCCCCAGGGGGGTGACCTGGGTGAGGCGCAGCACCGGCAAAATCAGGAATATTCTTCCTGAAGTTGTTCCAGGACTGTGATCTACTTCCCTGCATACGTATGCCTGTACCTGAAAAATTTTCCGGTCACAGATCTGACTTCCGAAATTTTAGGAGTAGAGTGTTATCATACTTTGAGTTGAGACCTAATTCTTCAGGAACTATGGCCCAAAGGGTTACCTTTATTAAAACCTTGTTATCTGGTGATTCTCAGACCTGGGCGTATAGCCTTCCCACCAGTCACCAGGCCCTAACCTCTGTAGAGGAATTTTTTTAAAGCCATGGGTATAATTTACGATGATCCAGACATTGCCTCGACTTCTGAACAGAAGCTCAAACTGTTACGTCAAGGCAAGAGTCTGGTTGAAGAGTACGTTGCTGAATTTAGGAGGTGGTCAGTATCAGCCAGGTGGGATACCTTTACCCTTTTAGATTGTTTCATATCAGGGTTGTCAGATGAGGTCTCCGATCTTATGTTAAGTCAGCCTGAACCTAAGTCCATCGATGAGGCCATTTCATCGGCCATCAGAATAGATCACCGGCTGTGTTATCAGAGACAGACCCGGGGTAGGAACTATGCGAGAATGGTATCTCACGCTGCGCCCCCTATGACTCCACCTCCTCCCGTTTCGCCTCCACCTGAACCAATGCAGATTGGTCGGTCAAAATTGTCTCAAGTGGAGCGGAAACGCAGGATAGCAGAGCAGCTTTGTCTTTATTGTGCAGAGGGGGGTCATAGAGTACAGAATTGCCCTAAGAAATCAGGAAACGCTACTGCCTAGGAGTAGTTGGGGGTAATATCCTAGGCGTGCAATTTTTACCCCTAGATGATAAACGTTTGCTTCTTCCTTGTACTATTTCATGGGAAGATAAGTCTGAAGTCACTGAAGCCTTCATTGACTCGGGCTCAGCGGCTAATTTTATGGATTATTAATTTGCAAAAAAATTGGGTATTCCGGTCACCCCGGTAAAACCTCCTATTCAAATTACGGCAGTAGATGATTCCCCTCTGCAGGGTAACAGTCCTCTGTCACAGACCCCTGAGGTGGGAGTCGCTATTGGGGTGCTGCATAAGGAAAATTTGATTTTTTTGTGTGTTACACATGACAACCTCCACGATCATCCTTGGCATGCCTTGGTTACAACTTCACTCCCCTCAGATAAATTGGGCCACTGGTCAGCTAACGAGCTGGTCGTCCCATTGCTTTCATCATTGTTTAGCGAAGGTAACCTTGGGCCAGACCAAGATTCACATGGAGGGAGTACCAGATCAGTATTCTGAATTCTCAGACGTGTTTTGTCCTAGATCAGCTGATAAACTTCCTCCACATCGCCCTTTCGATTGTGCCATTGATCTCCGGTCTGGTTGTATGCCCCCCTAGAGGTCACCTCTACAATTTATCTGGGACGGAGAAATTGGCCATGCAGGAATATATCCGCAGAAACTTAGCTAAAAGGTTCATTCGCCCTTCCCGGTCACCTGCTGGAGCAGGTTTCTTTTTTGTAAAGAAAAAAGACAGAGGCCTTCGACCATGCATTGATTATCGGGGTCTGAATAAAATCACAGTAAAAAATCGCTATCCATTACCTTTGATAGACGATTTATTTACTCAGGTCACCAATGCTAAGATTTTCTCAAAATTGGATTTGCGGGGTGCATACAACCTGGTACGGATCAGAGAGGGCGATGAGTGGAAGACGGCCTTTAACACACCAGATGGGCATTACGAGTACCTGGTGATGCCCTTCGGGTTGTGTAACGCTCCGGCCGTCTTTCAGGAACTCATCAATGAAGTGTTCAGGGAGGTTTTGGGTAAATTTGTCCTGGTATATCTAGATGATATACTAATCTTCTCAGCTAACCTCACGGAGCACCGGGCTCATGTCAGATTTGTGTTGCACAAGCTAAGACAAAACATGCTTTATGCTAAGTTGGAGAAATGCATTTTTGAGGTAACATCTGTCGCCTTTCTGGGGTATATAATTTCTACCTCGGGCCTTTCTATGGACCCCGCCAAAGTCTCTGCTGTCCTGGAGTGGCCTCAGCCAGTGGGACTGAAGGCTCTCCAGAGATTTTTAGGGTTCGCAAATTACTATAGAAGGTTCATAAAGGGGTACTCCACAGTCATTGCACCCCTCACCAGTCTCACAAAGAGAGGGGCAGATACCAACCACTGGTCCCCCGAAGCTCTGGCTGCTTTCTCCACTCTGAAAGAATTGTTTTGTTCAGCACCCATTTTGAGACACGTCGACACCTCCTATCCCTTTATCGTAGAGGTGGATGCCTTAGAGGTCGGGGTGGGGGCTGTGCTGTCTCAGCGTTCTGGGTTGCAGGGAAGATTACACCCGTGTGCCTATTTTTCACGTAGGTTTTCACCAGCAGAGAAAAACTACGATATAGGCAACAGGAAGTTCCTAGCCATTAAATTGGCCTTTGAGGAATGGCGTCATTGGCTAGAAGGAGCAGAACATACGATTACAGTTTACACTGATCACACAAATTTGGAATACATTGAGGGGGCTAAGAGATTGAGTCCCCGTCAGGCTCGGTGGTCACTGTTTTTCTCGAGATTCAGATTTGTAATTACGTATACTCTGGGTAGTAAAAACATTAAAGCAGATGCTTTATCCAGATGCTTTGAGCCAGAGACAGCACAGTCCTCAGACCCAGAGACTATTATCCCACAGAAAGTGGTATTGGCTGCCACAGAGACCTGGAAGAACTGGATGGAGACTTTAAGTCCCTTCCAGCCGGATGTCCCTGGGGGAAAACCTGAAGGGGTCATGTTTGTACCATTGCCGTTTCGTCTCCAGATATTGCAGATGTTCCACTCCCACAAAAATGCTGGACATCCTGGGGCCTCCAGAACACAGGACCTTGTTGCTAGGTGTGCTCGGTGGCCTTCTTTGGCAACTGACTGCAAGGAGTATGTGAGAGAATGTGCAGTATGTGCAAAATGTAAACCCTCCCGTCTGGCACCTGTGGGAACATTGCAGCCTTTGCCCACCCCGAATGAACCATGGACCCACTTGTCCATGGATTTTGTGGGTGAGCTCCCGAGGTCTGAGGGCATGTCGGTCATTTGGGTGGTAGTCGACAGATTCAACAAAATGGCCCATTGCGTGCCTCTGAAAGGACTCCCCTCGGCCCACGAATTGGCCGATCTTTTCATCATGCACATTTTCCGGCTACATGGCATTCCGGAAAATATAGTGTCAGATCGGGGAGTCCAATTTGTTTCTAAATTTTGGAGGGCATTCTGTCATCAATAGGGCATGGAACTGTTGTTTTCGTCGGGCTACCACCCACAGACCAATGGTCAGACCGAGAGAATGAATCAGTCACTGGAACAGTTTCTAAGGTGTTATGTTGCGGATGCGCAGAATGATTGGGTCAAGTTTTTGCCATTTGCAGAATTTGCACACAATATTTTGAAAAGTTCTTCCTCTGGATTCTCTCCATTTCAGGTGGTAACCGGAAAGTTGCCTAGGTTCTCCCCACTGCCAGTAGCTTCTACTCCATTTCCAGCTTTGGAGGCTTGGCAAAAGTCATTTAGGAACATTTGGGGAATCATGAAGGAGAATCTACAGAAGGCTTTTCAGAGTCAGAAAGGTCAAGCTGACAAGAAACGTTCCATTGAGTGGAAGTTCCAGCCAGGAGACTTGGTCTGGGTGTCCACTCGTCATTTGACTTTAAAACAGCCTTCGCCCAAGTTAGGACCCAGATTTGTGGGTCCTTTCCCAGTAACCAAGAAAATCAACAATGTTACTTATGCCATTGACCTTCCTGCCAGTATGCGTGGGGTGAGATCGTTCCATGTGTCCCTGCTTAAGCCAGCAGTGCATGTAGATTCCACTCCTCCTCTCCCTGTGATGGTGGATGACCAACCTGAGTATGAAGTGGAAAAGATTTTAGACTCACGTATTGTACAGAACTCAGTACAGTATTTAGTTCACTGGAAGGGTTATGGCATTGAGGAGAGAACATGGGTACCTGATTGTCGCATGCATGCGGACAAATTAAAGAAGGAATTCCACGCCCTACATTCTGAGAAGCCGGGTAGGAGCTTTCCGGAGTCCACTCCTCAGGGGGGGTACTGTGAGAAAACGCGGAAAAGCCGCCGCGGGTACTCAGAGCAAGGCGGCTGATTCCGCGTCCAACACGGCAGGTTGCGCGCGTGGGCCTGCATCTACTAGCATGACGGAACACGGAGAAACCGCCGCATGTCCTGAGAACAAGACAGCGGATTCCGCGTCCGATGCGGCGGTTTGCACGCATAGGCCTACATCTGGCAGTATGGCTGAACGTGGAGGAACCGCCGCATGCTCTGATAGCGGTGCGGCTGGTTCCGCGTCCAGCACAGCGGATGTCTTACAGCACAGGTCTGGTGTGGCTGGGACTGATAGTCCACACAGGTTCAGAAGGACGCGCGCGCGCGTTGAGAGGCAGAGCTTTTATGACAGCCAGAAGGGAGTCAGCTGACAATTCCACCACTTCCCATTGGTCCAGCACTTAGGGGAGGCGCTGGAGAGCGCCTTGCTATATATACTGGGTGCTGGTCTTTCTCTGGTTGTCTGCCGTTGCGATCACTACGTGGTAGCACTCAGACCTTTTGTCAGATTCTGTGTGATTCTTTAGACCAGTTCATGGGTGTTGATGATCAAGGACCTCACACCCCAGATTAGGAATTCTGTATATCATTTGTGTTATTCTCTAGACCAGTTCCAAGGTGTTGATGATCACGGACCTCACACCTCAGATTAGGAATACTGTATATTATCTGTGTTATTCTTCAGACTAGTTCCAGGGTGTTGATGACTACGGAGCTCACACCCAAGACTAGGAATTAGCTTTATCATCCTGTTATAACTTCAGACTAGTTCCAGGGTGTTGATGATCAAGGAGCTCACACCGTTAGACTAGACTATTGTTGATTATTTGTTATGACCTTCTGCTTTCCTGACCTCTCTTCTGATCTCTGATTTTATACTTCGCTATATCTGATACTCCGTTGCCAAACCCTGCTTGCCTTAGGATTCCGTATCAGTCTCTTTCCTCTGTATCTGTTCTGTCTGTCTGTTACCGACCTGGCTTGTCCGACCTCGAGAACTATCTCCTCTGTTTAGAGATAGTTCACAGATCTGTCAGTGACACTCCACCATTGGTGTCATTTACACTCTGGTCCTTCCCACTCTCAGCCTGACTCCTCCCCTTGGGGAGCCTCAGGCCATTGGAAGGAGCCTGTTCTTTGGGCAGTATCTTACTGCCTTGCACCCTCTATACAGGGAGCTCTCCTCAAAGTATTACTGTTGCACCAAACACTCATATTACTCAGGTGTCCAGAGGTTAGAGATATATCTGATTATCGGTGATACTGCAGATCATCAATAATCAGGTATATATCTGTATTCTCGGTGATACTGCAGATCACCGGTAATCAGATCCTCTCTGTGTTACACTGATCGTTACAAGGTTAAAATAACTTTCCAGCACTTTTCAACTAAAAAAGTACCTAAAAGTAAATGAAAAAGTATTATTAAATTTATTTTGAGCCTTTTCTTGCTTGCTGGTGGCTTAAAGGGCATTTTATTGACAAATTTAAAAATGTCACCTAGGAGTAAACTCCGGAGAAAAATGTAATTGCATATGGGCCAGTATGTTAACCCTATGTCTGCTTCCATGAAAGCAGGAAGTAGGAGATTTATTGCAGGATTTGTATCAGCTATTACACAGAAATGTTTTCTTTAAAGGTTGTAATGCTGTTGCTTATATTTCAGAACTGAGTTCAGGTCCACTTTATAATGTACCCGAGACGACATTTGACAGGATGAGATAAGCATGTGTTCGGTATGTACAGTGTCAAACATATAAATAACTAGGCTGTGTTCGATTTTTATTTTTCTGCCTTCAAGAGTTAACCTTCAGGCTGTAACAGTGTCACTCTTGTCAGAACCTTTTCAGATTATAGCGTAACCCTCACTGATAAGGAATTACAGCCATAAAACTCTTTCATGCAGAGAACAACTTCTGAGTACCAGAGATAGATAAAAAAGGTCAATAGTTCATAGATTTTTAGCTCTGGGACACTTTATAGACTGCCATAGAGCAGAGACAACAAAACATTAATTTACTTTGTAAATGTTTAAACAGAAAACAAAACCATGGATTATATATAAAAAAATATTTTTTAAGAGTAGGAGGAGGATAGATACAATGCTTGTCTCATCAGTTAATTTTAACCTTGGGTTCACCTATATTGTTTCCTTCTTATAAAGTGTTACAGAAGTTTAGCTATTTCACTGAATGTCATCCAAACAGACCCCTGGGAACGCATGGGACTATTATGGCAGGTTTCTACAGTAAATATAGCCATAAAGAAAGCATTGCAGACTGTATTACTGCACCTTCAATAGAGAAACGAAAATAATACTTACTGTATCTCATTATCATTCACTAGTAAAAAGGCCCACCCATTAAAAAACGGGCGCTAGGTCACAGCCACTACCCCCTGCAATGCGCGCACATACGCGTCCCGCTTGCTTGTTCCCCACCACTGTCTGAAGTATATGCACATAAGGAGCTGCTTGCTTGGCAGTTGGAAAAAGCTGTTATTTCCCACAATGCAATGAGAACCTCTGTGAACCACACACAGCAAACTGTCAGATCCGGCCCTGTGTCCTAACTGCCCTAGCTGTGCACATGCTCAGTACAAAACAGCCAGGGACACACAACCATTCAGTTGATGACGCAGGGACACTTGCATTTTATTGTATAGGATAGATTTAGAAGAGATGTTTCACATTAGTATATTACTGTGGTTTTAACCACTTGAGGACCCACCCTTTACCCCCCCTTAAGGACCAGCGCTGGTTTGATTGATCTGTGCTGGGTGGGCTCTGCAGCCCCCAGCACAGATCAGGGTGCAGGCAGGGAGATCAGATTGCCCCCCTTTTTTCCCCCCTATGGGGATGATGTGCTGGGGGGGTCTGATCTCTCCTGCCTGCTGTGGGTGGCGGGGGGGGCACCTCAAAGCCCCCTCCGCGGCGAAATTCCCCCCTCCCTCTCCTACCTGCTGCCTCCCCCGGTGATCGGGGCTGCACAGGACGGCTATCCGTCCTGTGCAGCCAGTGACAGGACGTCCCCTGTCACATGGCGGCGATCCCCGGCCGCTGATTGGCCGGGGATCGCCGATCTGCCTTACGGCGCTGCTGCGCAGCAGCGCCGTACAAATGTAAACAAAGCGGATTATTTCCGCTTGTGTTTACATCTAGCCTGCGAGCCGCCATCGGCGGCCCGCAGGCTATTCACGGAGCCCCCCGCCGTGATTTGACAGGAAGCAGCCGCTCGTACGAGCGGCTGCTTCCTGATTAATTAGGCTGCAGCTGGCGACGCAGTACTGCGTCGCTGGTCCTGCAGCTGCCACTTTGCCGACGCACGTTATGAGTGTGCGGTCGGCAAGTGGTTAATACAGGTTATATTTACAGTGACAGTCTGTCCGTTAATTAGGACAGGTTGGAAATACTATATAAAAGCACAAACTCATGTAGATGAGTGAGAGAGAGAGAGACAGAGAGAGAGATGGACAGAAACAATGGAATGACATAAAGGGATACATGGAAAGTATATCACTGTGTTTAAAATGCTGGTGGTTCATACATAATAATGCTCCCATAAATGGAGGCAGGGCCAGATTTCTGGAAAGGCTACAAATACCTCGGGCATGGGCGGATGCAAGCAAAGGGACATCTGGACATGAAGGAGGGGGTAATACATATGAAAGAGGGTGAAGATGGGGAGAACACATGAAAAAGGATGCCCAAGGGAGCTCTTCATGAAAAAAGGGGCAGCTGTACATGGATGATACACATGGAAGAGGGGGCTGCACAGGGAATGGGAGGGGCACTGTGGCACAAGAAGGGGGAGTCACAACATACTTGGCCTAGGGGCACAACAATTATACATCCGCCTTGGATGGAGGAAAGAACACCCAGATTGCTAGAGGTCTCTCCTGACCTTGCTGACCTTGAGCATGCAGAAAAGAGTTAAGAGGCCACATACTGTATAGATTTAGATAGCTAACAAAGCAGATATAGATAAGGATCTACAATAATGTTCATTCTCACTTTTAACCCACCCTGAACTCACAACATTTAGGAAAATCATTTTCTGGTCAGTGGTTCCAAAATCAGGATTTTGAAGCCAAGAAAAACACAGTGGGAAAATTTAGGGAAACTATGGATTTTACTCTGTTATTGTTGAATACAGATAAACATATGTTCATGTTCATATAAAAAGTATTTTCAGTATGTACTATTTTAAAAATCAGTTTTAATATATGGTTTCCTATTACATTCCTGGTGGCTTCCAGTGATTGGCTGCTTTGTAAACTTGAGTTTGTCTGGCATGGAGTATATATTTACAGAATTAAAGTGACACCGTAGCGAAAAAAAAAAACTTATGAGATGATGAATTGTATGTGTAGTACAGCTAAGAAATAGAGCATTAGTAGCAAAGATATGAGTCTCATATCCAGTAGTTTCCAGTACAGGAAGAGTTAAAAAAAAGACTTCAGTTATCTAAGCAAAAGAGCTTCTCTGAGCTCTCCGACCCAACTTGGATTGGAGACAGTCCTACCATATTTTCTGAAGCACTTATACAGCAATATAAAAGTAAATTGCAAATATGACAGAACTATGCAATGTGATAAAAAGCTATATATATGAAAATAAAACTATCAGACTATTGTCTTTGCTACTAATGCTCTATTAATTATCCGTACAACACATACAATTCATTATATCATACGTTTTCGTTTCTGTTTTTTTCTGCTTCGATGTCACTTTAAAAGCACACAGTGTCCATTTTAGGAGCTGCCACTGTTACTGGTGCCTCTATATTCCTCACACTGCAGCATGTCTATAGTAATTCTGACTTCTGAATGAATGGTGTTGGGCATAGATCATACTGCCAACCAACCTAGACAATTCAGGTAGACTGTACTTTCAATCAGGGCCGGCGCTCTTTGTAGAGGCAATGGGGGCAACTGCCCCGGGGCCCCGACCACTGCTGAGGCCCCCGCAGTGCCGAGCCTGCTCCATTCTGCCTGCTCCTCGGGGCCCTGCAAGTATAATAGCCATATTTACCTATACATCTCGGTGGGTGAGCGGATGGGCAGCGGCTGCACTTTGAGACATCTCCCAATGATGTCCAGCATAAGTTCCCCAAGTGGCTCCGGCACAGCAATGCATGATGTAGCGGGCTTCATTTACTTCTGGGTCCGCGCTGCCGAGACTCCGATTCAGCCTCTGTCGCAGTCTTATCTCCCCCTGCAACGGTGCATATAATAGGAGGTGTCACTAGAGGGCATCATAGAGATGAGACTGGGTTGTGACTGAGGTCCTGCGCAGGCTCAAAATGCTCCCAGCCACGGGAGCACAACGGGACAGCGCACGCGGCCAGACTGCCCCTACTGGAGAAAAGAGGCATCTACTGGAGGATCTTGGTGGCGGAGGAGGATGGCCAGGGACGACCGATTAGCCTGAAGGGGGCTGGAGGAAGCCCCAGGTATGTATAACATTTTTATTTTCATTGTCTCAGGTAATAACTTACAAACACATTTAATATACAATCTCCCGGAAAGTAACCTGTTTGTAAGTAGGGGACCGTCTGTAGTCTGAATTGCCTCTGATAGCAGTCCAAACTTAAAGCGGAATATAACCCTGCATTTCAACTTTGCTTTAAAACATTATTTACAGCATATTATATGCAAAAAGCATTTTTTTTACTAGACCAGCATTGGAAGGGTTAAACACAGAGATTTAAAGTTCCGTGGAGAGATATGCAGAAGATCAGATAGATACATTCTATTTAGTTAAATGTATCTATTGATAAATGTTACACACTCTTTGGCTGTCCTCCAAGCTCCTTCTCAGTCAGAGACAGTGAGTCACATTCAACACTTAGATACATTTATGTAAACAAAATGTATCTATGTCAGCTTCGGATGCGTCTGCAGAAATCTCCAGGAACTTTAAAGCCCTGTGTAACCCTTCCAATGCTGGTCTAGTAAAAAAAAAATGCTGGTTGCATATAATATACTGTAAATAATGTTTTAGAGCAAAGTTGAAATGCAGGGTTATATTCCGCTTTAATAATATAAATACTGCTACATTTATGAGAAAAGGTCTATTTCTTGAAGTGAAGCTTGGTATCTGCTGATGTAGTGGAAACATAATGTAAGGATGCACACATCACGCGGGCTGTAAGTATGTGTTGTAAACATACAACCTCTCGGATTCACATACGTATTTTCTCTTCTGTTGTAGTTTGTGGCTGTCCTGGTCTGGACAGCATGAAAACCACAGCTTGCAATACACACTGCTGACAGTCCAGATGAGGAGGGTGTGGAAGCATTTCTTGGTATCTTAAAGGAAGTGAAAAGGACCATCCCTAACCCCTTTATTCTTATCAATAGCTGAAACTTATCACAGGTTCACAAGAAGCCCGACTGGCACGATTCTAACTGAATTTACTAGTGTGCACACCATTAACCCACATGGGAGAAAAAAGCTTTACAAATGTTATTGTAGTGTATTGTATAAAGTATTGCTGGGAGCTGTCCATTGATTACATACAGGCTTTATTTTCAATGAATATAACTTTTACTGGGTTTCAGAGCAATAATTAGATGGAGATTAGTCAGCATCAACTACATTAAAAAGATGCACAGTTTTCCTACAATGTAGTCAGTTAACGCAAACCAGAATGTAGTCAGTTAATGGTAACCAGTGTGGCTGCACTGCGCAGGAGGTGCCAGTAGGGCTTGTGCTTACAGAGTAGCATGCAGACATTCCTGCATGGAGAAAAAAAACATGCATGGGCAGCTCAGTGCTACTGGGCAGACGCAGGCTGTCCTTTGCACCTGCACAGACAGTGCAGCCACATTTGTACATGGAGGGGAGTGCCACCGAACGAATATTCAACCTATGAATATTTTAAAAAGGGCCCCAGCAGAGGAACATTGGGTCATTGAAAGATCATAGAAGCCAGGTCCGTTTTTAAGCAAAGACATTCCATACTATTGCCTGGAGTGCCATTCATCCTGGGGCACACCATGCCCCTGATTTAGCCCGCCCCTCAAATGAAGCCACCCCCTGAATGAAAGAAAAAGACTGGGTCTCTACCTGAATAAATGCAATTGTAGCACTATTTTATTGCACCATAGTGACAAAACCACACGACGTTTCGGCCATCAGGCCTTTATCACACTTGATAAAGGCCTGATGGCCGAAACGTCGTGTGGTTTTGTCACTATGGTGCAATAAAATAGTGCTACAATTGCATTTATCCAGGTAGAGACCCAGTCTTTTTCTTCTGTTGCTGTGGACTTTTTGCACCGTGAGGGATCCGGGTGTGGACTGGTTGACTCCCTGGCTCAATTATATAATCACAGTTGAGCTCCTGGGACTGCTTCTTTTTTCTTGCCACCCCCCTGAATGAAGCCATGCCTCCAGGAGTGTTTGTGCCTCCTTATGTCCCCCTTTGTGCTTCCTTCAGTCCTCTAGTGCCTTTTTCAGTCCCCCGTGCCACCTCTGCTCCCCTGTGCCTCCTTCTGTCCCCCCTTTCTGTCTTCTAGTGCCACCTTCAGTCCCTTTGTGCCACCTCTGCCCCCTGTTTGTCCTTTGCGACTACTTCTACTCCCTGTGCCTCTTTTTGCTCCCCTATGCTTCCTTCTGTCTCTTGTGCCTTATTCTGTCCCCCTTGTGCCACCTCCCTGCGAGGGGGGGGGGGGGGGGCAGCTGTTGACTTAGGACTTCTTGCCTGGGGTGACAAAAAATGTTAGAAACGGCTCTGATAGAAGCTTGTGGGCTATCCAGAGGCTTCCCCTATTGAGGTAAGTATTTAACTTTTTTTTCCCTAACTTCAGATTGTTTTCAGTGGACCTGATATGCAGATAACAGGTGACTCTGTCACAGACAGCCATGGGCAGCACTGAGTGGTTTTCAGAAAGCAGATAGAGGCAAGGGAATCTGTGAATACTGATTTACAATCAGAATTTAGAGGAACATCTTCTAAGGTGAAGCAGGACATTTTGGCGCTTGTTACCCTCCCCGCTGCGCTGGATATGGACACCGCTATAGCTCTATTACTAATAGCTCTGCAGCCCAAATGGCAGTTTAAACACTGTGATTTGGGTGCCGGCATTACCTGGACCCCAAATTACGTGTCCTGAGGTCAAACAAGGTAATCAGTAGGGGAATGTATTTGATATACCCGAGAATAAACTTGGGCTGGGGGAGCCGTCCCTTTCCCTCTTCCTGAGCCCAAAATCAATCGCGCCATGATAATTAGTACTCTTCCAAGGTATTATGTAATGTCCCATCTTCAGTACTTGTCTCCATGGAAGATCTTCACCTAACTCCTGTACCAGTGACAGCCATAACTTTTTGGAATTCATCTTGTAACTCTTTGTCCTGGTGCCATCTGTCACAGGGATGGATATACCTCCCAGCATTTTTGAGTTAAGAATGAGGGACAGTTTATGTCACACCCCTGCCACACCGCTAGTCACGCCCAGCCACACCCCTAGTCACACCCAGTCACACCCCTAGTCACACCCAGCCACACCCCTAGTCACGGATATAACAAAGAATTCAAAGGCAGAAAATGTTGTTTTATCATTCAAACCACAGTGATCCTATCTATCTATCTATCATCATAAATTTTATTTCATAATAACATTTAAAAGTAAGAAAAATATTAATTTTAAAGATGAGAAAAAACTTTAGAGTCAGTTGAAAGCATTTTTTTTTCAAGAGAAAAACACATATTTACATAGATTTATACATCAGTCCTGAAAGAGGGACCAATGAGGAAGAAAGAGGGACAGAGGGACTAGGTTCCCAAAAAACAGCATAGTGGGAGCTATGGGTGGAGCTATAGGGATAGGAAGTAAGTGGAAATTTCCTTCCAAAGAGGACACAGAGCATAGTAAAAACCTTTCCAACTCCCCTCTGTACTTCCCATGCCTTGGCCTCTACTTTACTTCATCTCTGTTCTATAATTACTGATGGTGTTCCTGAACTGGCCTGTACAGTGAATACCTCAGATATTTCTGCTCATACTAAGATGTCCATTTTTTGAAACTTTTCTGAAGTTTTTTCATCTGTTTTGGAACATAAATAGAACCATTTGTCATTATCCAGGTTGTCTTGAGTTTTTGTTTTTTTGTGTTTTTGTTTCGGACAGTTTATGTATACAAGACGGTCACACAATGAAGTGCCCAAATGCTGAAGTCACAACAAGGGCATCTACCTTCTCATTCTGTGCTTCTTCTGTCTTAGGGCTTGTAAATATCTACAACGCATGTCGTTCATCGGGGATCAGGAGCTGAGCCCTGATTCACACAAGCACGTCAGCGGTGTAGCTGACGACATGCTGTCTTGTTATGCGTGGGAACGACGGAGAGATGATGAGCAGTGCATGCAGGCCATCAATCAGTGGGTGGGGGTGTGGCGCGAGCAATGGGATCAGCGTCATTGGGGTTGGGTACATCCGTCCGGCGGATCGCTGGTGGGTTGAGTGTCAGGAGATGTTGGTTGCCGTACACACGCCTGATTGTCAGCTGAGGCGGTCACTATGGCTGGCTCAGCCGACTTGAGTCAGGCATGCGTACGCAGCTTTAGAACATGGGAGAATCAATCAGCTACGACAGGGCAGCTGTGTGAGTTTAAATGTTGAGAGGTTGAGAGGTGTTTTGCTAGCTGCCATTGTTTAACTCTTATATGACCGTGTCACGCCGATGGGAGTGATCATGGCGGCAGCCCCAGGACCACCTCGGCGTAAAGTCCTGGGGCGGGGATTTGCAGGAGATTGCACGCGCTGATGCACTCTCATCTCCGCTTGGATGACGGAGCAGCGATCGCCACTAGGAGACTGTTAGACGGCGAAACTGCCGTCTATTTACTCCATACAGTGCTGCAATCTGCGGCAGTGCTGTACTGGGGACAGCCGTGTGACATGGCTGTCCCCCTGGAGGCAAGGAAGCTATCGCACTGATTGGCTGGCGGGGGGAGGGAGGGTTTAAAAAAATAGGAACATTTATTACAAAAATAAAGAAATATTTATAAAAAAAACAAACAAAAATATTGGAGGAGCAATCACAGTCCACCAACAGAAAGCTCTGTTGTTGGGCAGAAAACTGGGGTGGGGGGGATCACATGTGTGCTGAGCAGGGCTGCTCAAATCCGAATCCGGGAGACATCCGGATAGTTATATCCGGATATCTCCCTGCTATCTGTTCGGGATGGGCGGCGTGGGGGGTCAATCTTACCTGTCTGACGTCTTCTTCGGTCCGTCCCTCAGCGCCTCCCACAATGCGGTCCAAGCGGCGGACACGTGATTACAAACACTTCCTCCTTCCGGGTTGAAGGAGGAAGTGTTTGTAATCACGTGACGCGCGTGGAGCGCATCGCGGGAGGCGCCGAGGGACGGACGAAGAAGATGTCAGACAGGTAAGATTGACCCCCCACCCACCCCGAACAGGTTTACTGGGAGATATCCGGATAGCAATACCCAGGTATCTCCCAGATCCGGATTTGAGCAGCCCTAGTGCTGAGTATTACAGCCCTGCAGCGAGGCCTTAAAGCTGCAGTGGCCTATTTTGTGAAAAATGGCCTGGTATCTTGGGTGGGTTTAAGCCCTGGGTCCTCAAGTGGTTAAAGAGTTAAATACAATACAAATACTTTTGTTCAGAAACTCTCAGCATTTCTTTAGAGCTTGTTGAGATGTTCCATAACTAGAGCCCCTAGTATGACAAAGCACTTTCCTAATTCCTACCCACATTGTTTACAAGACAGCCTGATAGTCAGCAGTTATATCATAGTGATAACAGTACCACTGCATACAGGACTCTGGCACTATCCAAGCCAGGTTTAAAAGGACACCTGAAGTGAGAGGGACATGGAGGCTGCCATATCTATTTCCTTTTAAACAATGCAAATTGACTGGCTGTCTAGCAAAACCTCTGTCTCAAATGCCTGGTACACGCAATGCAATTTCCCACCAGATCGATGGGTAGAATCAATAATGTCCCACAGATCCAATCAAGTTTCTGATCAATTTTTTATCATTTTTGTACAAAAGTGATCCAAAAATTGATAAGAAAAATGTTTGGAATTCTGTGTGGACTTGACAGAAATCATCAATTCAACTCGTCGATCTGACAGGAAATTGCATTGTTTGTACCAGGCATAAGACTTTTAACCATAGACCCTGAATAAGCATGCAAATAAAATGTTTATGACTGAAGTCTGACTGGATTAGCTGCATGCTTGTTCCAGGTGTTTTTCTAAACCTACATAAGCTTCATCCGGGTGCACACTGAGAAATACACCAGCACTTTTATTTAAGAAGCTACGCCCCTATTGTGTATACACTGCTATATGTTTTACAATAGGCGTCAATGAACCCAACCTGCATGTCCTTCAGGTTGCTTTAAGGCTCGTACACACGTTGAACAAAGTGCATGACCAACTCCACGACATGACTGACCCCACACACCGCTTACATGACTTGTATTTTCCATGCACCAACCAACTGAATGACCAGTTATTTGCATACTGCTCGTGCAAGCGAAACGATGGACTGCATGGCATGGCCGCATTCAAAACAAGTGCATGTCACTCAAATGACTTGTACAAACATGGCCAACTGCACAATATTGGACCAACAGTGGTGTGAGTTGATCCACCCAGATGGATCGGGCAAACTGCTTGTTATCAGTCACTTGTCTTGTCGTTTGCCACGCGTCCACTCGCCTGATTGTCATCTATCAGACAAAAATCAGGAGACAATTGGGTAGATTTGTTAGACGTGTGTAGGAGCCTTTGGATTGGACCACATTGAGGGATAGTGAGTGATGGGAATTACTCAATATACTCTGTTAAAGCACTGTGGGGAATGGCAGAGACACGTAATAGTAAGAATAAGGATAAAAAGTGTGTGATGATGTAATGGGCCATGTAAATGCAGAGATGCTATGTTGTTTATAAAACATGAATTTTGGGTTGGTAAATGTGTGTGGCCCATTCTGTGCACGTTTCATGCCAGCTCTGCGATCCCCCACATTGATGTGTACGGCAGACTGAGGGAAAACCACATAGAAGCCACAAAAGCTAAAATTATGAGAATATAATTAATTGCATAAGACGTTCTTTAATTAATCGCTGGTTTAATGCAAAACATGTTAAGTGTCTCTTTCCTGGCATCTATTGACATTCCTTTAGTAGAAAACTGAAATAGACTTGCATGCTGGCTTTATTTTTGTGGGAAACGTAGCACAGCTGCCGTAGACTGCCTGATAGCAGAATGCAGGGCTTCCATTATCACTTATGACAATGTGCTTGTGTGGAGGTCAACAGCACATACAGCTTCTTCAGAGAAAAACAAATGACGACCTTAGCACCAGTGCACCACAAACACCCAACATCTGAACTATGGTCGCTGTTGCCTTCAAAATTTAGTCTGGAGATAGAAGGCCAACTAACATCAACAGTCAGCCTGCTGTCTGTAGATTTGTCAGACGAAACGACAGCATAATGTCTGCCTATTGGAAACTACAGCATAATGTCTGCCTATTGGAAACTAAGGAATAATGTCTGCCTATTGGAAACTACGGCATAATGTCTGCCTATTGGAAACTAAGGAATAATGTCTGCCTATTGGAAACTACGGCATAATGTCTGCCTATTGATTCTGTTTCAGCTGACAAATATTGGCTGCTGGTGTACTGATGTAGCAGTGATTGGTCCACTTTTTGGCAGGCCAGTTGGCATAATTATGAAAAAAAAAATCCCTGACACCTGTCTCAAAAAATAAATAATAGTGGGCACCATCAGAAATCTCTAAGCCCCATACTGGGCAAACCTACTGGGCCCTCCTCACTCCCTTAGCCTCCCCCCTTATTTAATCATGTGCTAACTCCTTACCCCAGGAGCTCAATTACCCCTCCCCCCTCCTTAGATATAAACACAGATTACAGGCTAGGGACCTTGAGGCACTGTTTGGGCCCCAGACTCTTCACAGGCCCCATAGGACAGTACTCCTTGTACTGCCTTGTTGGTGGCCTTGTCTTTTTGCAGGCAGTAGAAGGCATACCAAGATGGCCAATATTAACCATGTCAGCCAGCCCAACTATCATGTTTTTGGGTACATTTAAGTATAATACAATAGCACCTGTGGCATGAACCAAAGATGAGCATATCTCATAGCACCCATCGTTTCTGCTGTATCTGCCTAAGGATGGCCACTCTAAAAGTATTACCGGTATTATTATTATTATTAATTGTATTTATAAAGCGCCAACTTATTACGCAGCGCTGGATAATAAATATATACAATGATACAAGGATGACAGACATAACAAGGTTATACAACATAGAACAAAGTTATACATGCAAATTGTACAAAATACATGATCATGCAATATGGGCTGGTTAGGTAGGCCCAGTAATACAAGTACAGGCTGTCATAGGACAGGAGTACATGATCCTGTAGATTACACTAGGGAATGGAAAACCCTGCCAGAGGCTTACAATCTAAAGGGTGGGGTGGAAACACTAGGTGGGGCTGTTAAATATTCAGTAGAGAGTTACTGTGTGGTAGGAGGTGGGTAGGCCATCATAAAGCAGTGGGTTTTGAGGGCTTGCTTGAATGTGTTGAAAAAGGGAGGGAAAAGTCTGATGAGTGGTCGAAGGGCGTTCCAGAGGGTGGAGGCAGCTCTTGAGAAATCCTGCAGGTGGGCATGGGAGTGTGAAATGCGTGGGGTGGTGAGGCGAAGGTCGTTGGAGGATCGGAGGGGGCGACCTGGTGTATACCTGTGAACAAGCTCCGAGATGTAGGTAGGGCAGGTTTTGTGCACAGGTTTACACGCCAGGCATAGAATCTTGAAAGTTATCCTGAAACGGATAGGGAGCCAGTGCAGGGATTCACAAAGGGGAGATGTGGATGCGGAGCGGTGCCAAGAATGGATGAGTCTTGCAGTCGCGTTCATCAGTGCGTTTCAAGGGGAGGCCAGAAAGAAGGGAGTTGCAGTAATCAAGGCAGGAGATGATGAGGGCATGGATGAGCAGTTAGGTCGTGTCCGGAGTTAAGAAGGGGCGGATCTTGGAGATTTATCGGAGGTGGAAATTGCAGGCTCTGGTGATGTTTTCGATGTGTGGGATGAAGGAGAGTTCGGAGTCCAAGGTGACACCCAGACAGCGGGCCTGGGAGGTAGGGTGAATGGTTGTGTTATCGATTGTCAGGTGGAAATCTGGGAGGGGTGCAGCAGCATGGGGTGAAATGATCAGGAGCTCAGTTTTGTCTAGGTTAAGCTTCAGGAACCTAGCAGACATCCAGGAGGAAATTGCAGAGAGACACGTGGAGACCTTGTTTATGGTGGTGGATGAGAGATTGGGGGTAAGGAAGGAAATCTGTGTGTCATCGGCATAGAGGTGATATTTGAAGCCCAGGGAGGAGATAAGCTTGCCAATTGAGGAAGTGTATATGGAGAGGGTCCAGAACAGAGCCCTGGGGGACCCCAACTGCGAGGGGGGCAGCGGTTGAGGAGGAGCCATTGAAGGAAGTTGTGACGGAGCGATTGGATAGATGGACTAGATCCAGGTCAAGGCAAGACCATGGATGCCCATGGACTGCAGTGATTGGAGGAGGAGGGCGTGGTCAACAGTGTCAAATGCTGCGGAGAGATCAAGGAGGAGCAGGATGGAATAACTGCCTTTGGCCCTGGCAAGGGTAAGGTCGTTGACCACCTTGGTGAGGGCTGTTTTAGTTGAGTGTGCAGGTTGGAATCCAGACTGTAGGGGGTCAAGTAGGGTATTGGTGTTGATGTATTGGGTAATGCGTTGGTGGACTAGGCGTTCGAGGAGTTTAGAAGCATAGGGAAGGAGGGAGATTGGGCGGTAGTTTGAGGGTAGGGCTGGGTCAAGTGAGGGTTTTTTCAGGAGGGGAAGTACAGTGGCCTGTTTGAATACTTTGGGGAAGGTGCCTGTGGAAAGGGAAAGATTGAACAAGGAGGTGAGGACTGGGGCCAGGTCAGGGAAGTGGGGACTAAGAGTATTTGTGGATACAGGATCACAGGGGAAGGAGGAGGGGGGGAAGCCGCTAGCAGCAGGCTGACTTCATCAATGGCGGCAGGAGCGAAAGAGGTGAGGGGTGGATGAGACAGGGGAGCAGCTGAGAGGGAAGGCAAGGGGACACCTGAGAGGCGTTGGAAAGGGAGGGATGGAGGAGGGAACTTTCATTGCGTATTGTTGCAATTTTGGTGGTGAAGTGGTTGGCAAAGTCGTTGGCTGAGAGGGAGGAGCTGGGAGGCGGAGGAGTGGGGTTGAGGAGGGAGTTAAAGGTAGCAAAAAGCTGTCGAGGGTTGGAAGCTTGGGTTCCAATCAGTGATGCAAAGTACCTTTGTTTAGCCTCAGAGAGGGCAGTGTGGAAGAGTAACAGTTTGGCCTTGTAATCTAGGAATACAGAATTGAGACGTGATTTCCTCCATTTCCGTTCGACTGCTCTAGTTTCTTTCCTGAGGTTACGTAAACTAGTTATATGACTGCAGCCAAATCTACCCTGTTGGACCTTGTTGTTCTGTTGTCTTAACCACTTGAGGACCCAGCCTTTACCCCCCCTTAAGGACCAGCGTGTTTTTTTATGATCTGTGCTGGGTGGGCTCTGCAGCCCCCAGCACAGATCAGGTTGCAGGCAGAGCGATCAGATCACCCCCCTTTTTACCCCCCCTATGGGGATGATGTGCAGTGGGGGTCTGATCGCTCCTGCCTGCCTGGGTGTTGCGGGGGGGGGGGGGGGGCACCTCAAAACCCCCCTCCACGGCAAAATTCCCCCCCTCCCTCTTCTTCCTCTCACACCTGGTGATCGGGGCTACACAGGACGCTAACCGTCCTGTGCAGCCTGTGACAAGCTGTCCTCTGTCACATGGCGGCGATCCCCGGCCGCTGATTGGTTGGGGATCGCCGATCTGCCTTACAGCGCTGCTGTAGCAGCAGCGCCGTTCAATGTAAACAAAGGAGATAAACGTCTCCTGTGTTTACATTTAGTCTGCGAGCCACGATCAGCGGCTCGCAGGCTATTCACGGAGACCCGCTCCGTGATCTAACAGGAAACGGCCGCTCGCGCGAGCGGCCATTCCTGATTAATTAGGGAGGCACCTGGCGACGCAGATGTGCATCGCTGGTCCTCCAGCTACCACTTTGCCGCCGCACGGTATGAGTGTGCAGTCGGCAAGTGGTTAATGACAACATTTATGAAAATAACACATCTTGGGTAGTATATATAATGCATGCGTTGCTTGTGTAATGTGTGTTATGCAAATAGTGTAACATCCATTACACAAGCAACATGTGCGTAACTTACATAACACGAGCTGCGCTATTTGTACAATGCCAGTTACTGTGTGTAAAAGGCAGTAAAGTTTGCAGACCTAAATTTTAGCGCTTGTTAGTGAGTCTGATCCAATACATTGCTAAAACATGAGTCTGAAGAAATACAAAGTTAGCAAAATTGCTGTAAATTTCAAATGAATCCTTTTGCATGGTACAAGGAAACTTGCTAAACAACACTGCCCTCAAGTGGTTCTGTTCCAGAAGTGTAGTGTTCTTGCTTAGAATACATTTTTCTTTACAGCATAGATAAACTCGAAGCAGAATCAACATTATTCGCCAAGTACGACCCAGGATTATTTGTAGTACATAAAGTGCAGATAACAGACGTAATGCAAATGACAGACAGTGAGTAGCAAACACTGAAGGCACACATTAGAGCACAGGTTCAGTGATTTAGGACTTCCAGAGAAGCTGGAGGAGGGTGGGAGGTTTTGCTGAGGAGGGGGCTTGAGTTCAGAAGGTGAACTGCTTGCCTGAAAATGGTGTTCCGGTTCCTATAGGTTTTGGCTGGGATGGTCCTACAACAGAGGCCTGAGGGGAGAAGGTAGAGGAAGTGACTGCCAGGGTGGGAGGGGCCCTGCATTATCCTGTTGGGACTGGACTTTAGTCTAGATCTGTGGAGGAAGTCCAGTGGTGGCAGGGGTGACCCGGTGATCCTCTCTGCAGTGCTGATTACTCTCTGAAGTTTGTTCCTGCCGCTCACGGTTGCCCATGCATACCAGGCAGTGACGGAGTAGTAGAGGATCAATTTCATGGCGGCTGTGTAAAAGCTGGCCAGCAGCTCCCGCGGCATACCAAGCTTTCTCACTTGTCTAAGAAAGACACTAGACATTTTTTCCCATAAATATGTTTAGCAGAAACTGGTAAACATTACACAACACTATCCATTTAAAGAGAACCCGAGGCGGGGCCCTTCCATCGCAATCCATATACAGAGGCTGGGTCTGTCTATAGAGCCCAGCCTCCGTTGCTAGTTCATTCCCTCCAAAGCCCCCCCCCCCCCCCTGCGCGCTGTCAGACCCCATAAATCACAGCCGCATAGTTACTGTCAGTCTCGGCTGCTCCCCCGCCTCCTGAATCGCTCCGGTCCCCGCCCACGTCCCTTCCCTCCAATCAGCGGCGAGGGAAGGGACGTGGGCGGGGACCGGCGCGATTCAGGAGGCGGGGGAGCGGCGAGACTGACATTAGTGAGATAAACACAGCCGGCTGCGACACGCTGCATGTCGCCAGCGCGGCTGTGTTTTATGGGGTCTGACAGTGCGCAGGGGGGGGGCTTTGAAGGAAACGAACTAGCAACAGAGGCTGGGCTCTATAGACAGACCCAGCCTCTGTACAGGGGCGTAACAATAGACCCTGCAAGAGATGCAGCCTCAGGGGTGCCCAGAAGCCACATGGGGCCCCGTCCTGAGAGACTGACAACTAAGGGCAAGTAGGTAAAAGCTTTCTGCTCTCTGCAAAATTGTTCTAATGACTGCATTTGCTCAGCCACTGATAAGGAATCATACAAAGTTTTACAAACAAAGATTTGTAAACAGACGCTATTCAGTGTGCAGCAGGCTCTTCTGTACAGCCACCAACCTCTCTGCCCCTCCCCAAGTGCTGTGTACTGTAGTGATGCTGGAGAAGTCTGTAGAGCCAGTTCTGCTCCATCAGCGATGGACAGAGTGAGTGTAATAAGCTGAGGCTGGGACTCATCTATCTGTATTCTGTATGCATTTTCTGCACACCATGTGTGTCTGTATGTGTTACATCATGCATGTTTTATCACAAAAACTAATGTAATTGATAGAGAAAATGCCTGCAGTGCTTTACTGTTGTCAGCTTTTATCTGCATGGGGAAAACACATTCCAGTGTGCACTAGCCAAATTAATAACATTGGTTCTCAGTTTACCTGTGACACAGTTTACCAGATGGGGGGTTGGGGGAAGGTTGGCAGAAGGGGGCCCCATTCAAAGTTTTGCAGGGGGGCCCAGTGATTTCTAGTTACGCCCCTGCCTCTGTATATGGATTGCGATGTAAGAACCCCGCCTCGGGTTCTCTTTAATGAAGAGTCTCTTATTTAAAGGACCACTGTCATGAAAATCTTAAAATTTAAACTATATATATGTAAACATATACAGATAAGAGGTGCATTTCTCCCAAAGTAAAATAAGCCCTAAATTACTTTTTTCCTATGTTGCGGTCACTAATAGTAAGTAGTAGAAATCTGACAGAACCAACAGGTTTTAGACTAGCCCATCTCCTCATGGGGATTCTCAGGGATTTCTTTATTTCTTTATTTTCAAAAGCACTTAGTGAATGGCAGTTGCTCCGTTCAACTGCCATAAAAGTGTATGGTGAGCAGGGAGGCTGGCCAACATCTTTGTATAAATCTTTTTCAGGGAGTGTCTTTAGGCCATGCGGAGAATTCCCTATTGAGAGATGGACTAGCCCAAAACCTGTCGGTAATGTCAGATTTCTACTACCTACTGTAAGTGACAGCAACATAGGAGAAAAGTAATTTGTGGCTCATTTTACTCTGGAAGAAACATACTTCTTATTTGCATGTGTGTATATATATATATATTAATGAGACACTGAAGTCTCGTAAAAAAATCTTTTTAGTTAAAAAATGTGTGTAACATGATTGTCATAACTAAACCGCCGCATCCCCACGGCTGTAATCTATCTAAATCCCCCCTAACTCCCCCCTCCCTCTCCCCTGCAAAACTGCCTCGACACGCGTCTGTCAGCGCTCTCTGCCTCTCCCCCGCCCCTCTCTGCCACTCACGGAAGCGCTGCCCGGATTGCCCCCCAGGGAGTTAGGGGGGGATTTAGATAGATTACAGCGGCGGGGATGCAGCGGTTTTGTTAGGACAATCATGTTAAACACATTTTTAAAATAAAAAGATGTTTTTTACGAGACTTCAGAGTCTCTTTAAATTTTAAGATTTTCGCGACGGTGGTCCATTAAGAGAAAATCATTTTTCAAAATGTGTCACAAGCTGGAAAAGGTAAATTGCACTGTTTATACATATGTTTTGAGGCAAATTAGCAATCTAATCACGTTGCTTGGAATCTGATATGACTTATTCACATTCTGGACCATATTTGTTATAGAGTTCATTTGTAAACATACAAAATTCCTAATATACTTCAGTCTTTTATAAATAGATTGAAGTTTACATACATTACTGCAATACCTAAAATAGTGGTTTACTACTACAGGCGTTCCCCAACTTGCAAACAGGTTCCATTCCAGGAGCTTGTTTGTAAGCTGAAGTTGTTTGTAGCTTGAGTCCTGTGTTAAAAACATGGAGAAATGTGGATAAATGATTTACTTTTGGACAACTGTGGATTAGGACATACTGTATAGTATAAACTATGTTTTTTTGTTGTTTTCAATGTGCTTTTGAAGTTTTTTAACCACTTGCCGACCGCGCACTCATACCGCGCGTCGGCAAAGTGGCAGCTGCAGGAAAAGCGACGCAGATCTGCGTCGCCGGCTGCAGGCTAATTAATCAGGAAACAGCCGCTCGCGCGAGCGCCTGTTTTCTGTTATTTCACGGCGGGGGGCTCCGTGAATAGCCTGCGGGCCGCTGATCGCGGCTCGCAGGCTAAATGTAAACACAAGCGGAAATAATCCGCTTTGTTTACATTTTTACAACGCTGCTACAGTAGCAGCGTTGTAGTAGATTAGCGATCCCCGGCCAATCAGCGGCCGGGGATCGCTGTCACATGACAGCGGGGAGCCTGTTAGAGGCTGCACAGGACAGATCCGTTACTGTGCAGCTTCCGATCTCTCGGGGAAGGGAGGGAGGAGAGGGAGAGGGGGAATCCTGCGGTGGAGGGGGCTTCGAGGTGCACCCCCCGCCACCGACAGCATGCAGGAGCGATCAGACCCCCCCAGCACATCATACCCCTAGTGGGGAAAAAAGGGGGGCGGTCTGGTCACTCTGCCTGTCATTTGATCTGGGCTGGGGGCTGTAGAGCCCACCCAGCACAGATCTGAAAAAGCAGCGCTGGTCGTTAAGGGGGGGTAAAGGCTAGGTCCTCAAGTGGTTAAGTACTTATAAAATTTTATACAGTGTTGTAACATTTAACAATCAAAATATGTAATGAAAAAAACAGTATCATTTTTACATGAAGGCCACTGTGTTTGTATCTGAAAATCTGTCATTTGTTTTTAAGTAGGGGACTGTCTGTACTTAAAGAGGAACTGTCACGAAAATCTTAAAATTTAAAACAGATACAAATAAGAAGTACATATCGCCCAGAGTAAAATGAGCCATAAATTATTCTCCTATGTTGCTGTCACTTACAGTAGGTAGTAGAAATCTGACATTGCCGACAGGTTTTGGGCTAGTCCATCTCTTCATGGGGGATTCTCAGAATGGCCCTTATTCTTTATAAAGACATTCCCTGAAAATGATTAATGCAAAGAAGCTGGCCAGCCTCTCTGCTCGCTGTACACTATTTTAGCAGTTGGACGGAGCAGCTGCCATTCACTAAGTGCATTTTAAAATAAAGAAAACCCTGAGAACCCCCTATGAAACGATGGGATAGTCCAAAATCTGCCGGTAATGTCAGATTTCTACTACCTACTGTAAGTGACAGCAACATAGGAGAAAAGTAATTTATGGCTCATTTTACTCTGGGAAAAATGTACTTCCTATTTGTATGTGTATTAAGATTTTCGTAAGAGTTCCTCTTTAAAGGAAGTCTAAGGTGTCAATTAAAAAACAAAACAAAAAAAAAACACCTAAGGAGAGGGAAGGCTTTGGGTCCTGGAGGTATGGAGTAGCTGTCTTTGGGAGCACTGGGACTCCTGAAGATTGCCAAAGCCTCCCACATCGATAGAAGTGAGCAGTCTCCGACAGCTAACGGGGGAGCCAGTGCTAGAACGCAGGAACCGTAGGAGGAACAGAAAGGCTCTAGAGCAGTGTTCCCCAACCCTGTCCTCAAGGCCCACCGACAGTGCATGTTTTGTGGAAATCCACATAGGTAGTTAATCAGCTCTGCTGAGACACTAATTACCCCACCTGTGCATGTTTGTGGTTTCCTGCAAAACCTGTACTGTTGGTGGGCCTTGAGGACAGCAGGGGCAAATCCAGGATTTTCAAGAGGGGGAATCCTGATAGGTCTCTTTTGGCAAGCCGCACACTACCGCGCATGCGTTTGCCCACAAAATCCACATGATGCACAGCATTTCTCCACAAAATACACACAATGCGCAGTGTTTCCCTACAAAATACACATGATGCAGTAGTGTTTCACCAAAATATATATAATGTGGCAGTGATTAAGTAGCCAGATAACCCCCCTTTATTATGGATAACGAAATTACCCCACCCCTCTTTAGTATAGGTGACCAGATGACCCCCATTTATCACACAGGTAGCCAGATGAGGCCCCCCCCAGTTAGGATAAGTAACCACATGATCCCCATTTATAGTATATAGCCA
The DNA here is from genome assembly GCF_040937935.1 of Hyperolius riggenbachi. Classification (NCBI taxonomy): domain Eukaryota; kingdom Metazoa; phylum Chordata; class Amphibia; order Anura; family Hyperoliidae; genus Hyperolius; species Hyperolius riggenbachi. The sequence continues at coordinate 122,309,268 of NC_090647.1, forward strand.
GATGACTCCACGTTCAGTACATTCCCCCTTGTATTTCGCCAGATCCCCCTTGTATATATAGCCAGTGTATATAGTCAGATCCCCTGTATATATAGCCAGAGATCCCCCGCTGTATATAGCCATATACCCACTGTATGTAGCCAGGTGCCTCCCCCTGCATATAGCCAGTGTATATAGCCAGATCCCCCTGCATATAGCCAGTGTGTATAGCCAGATCCCCCTGCATATAGCCAGTGTATATAGCCAGATCCCCCTGCATATAGCCAGTGTATATAGCCAGATCCCCCTGCATATAGCCAGTGTATATAGCCAGATCCCCCTGCATATAGCCAGTGTATAAAGCCAGATCCCCCTGCATATAGCCAGTGTATATAGCCAGATCCCCCTGCATATAGCCAGTGTATATAGTCAGATCCCCCTGCATATAGCCAGTGTACATAGTCAGATACCCCCTGTATATATAGCCAGATGACCCCCCCCCCCCCCCCCCGTCTCTCCCTCTCACATATGGTGGATCATGGAATGGCTGGCTGGCTGGCTTCCAAACTTCCCCCCGCCCTGCCTCTCAGTGAGCCCTGGCTGCACTTGCCTTATCCAGACTCCAGCTCATCCAGCAGCAGTACTTCTCTCTCCATGGACGCATACTCTGATGTCCAATGGCCTTCAGGGGGAGGAGCGTGGCCCCTGCAGCTGGATGGCGTGGTGACGTCACGTAAGAGCCAAGATGAAAGGTAGCCAACTAGCCATGGAGACCTGGGACACCATCACCGCCGCCGAGAAAGGTAATGTATCTCTGCGCCGCCCCCCTAGTACCCCCGCTCTCATACCGCCAGTCAGAGAGACCCTCCCCCAGGGGCGTAACTAGAAATCACTGGATCCCTCTGCCAAAATGAGGATGGGGCCCTCCCCATAGGAACCAAATAATCGTAGTGGGGCAGCGTTTCACTATAAAATAATCCTAATGCAGCAATGTTTCACTATAAAATAATCCTAATGCAGCAATGTTTCACTAGAAAATAATCCTAATGCAGCAATATTTCACCAGAAATGAATTGTAAATTGGGCAGCATTTCACCAGAAATGAATCGTAAAATGGGCAGCATTTCACTAGAAATGAATCGTAAATTGGGCAGCATTTCACCATAAAATGATCGTAAAGTGGGCAGCATTTCACCATAAAATAATCGTAAAGTGGGCAGCATTTCACTAGAAATTATTCATAAATTGAGCAGCATTTACCTATAAAATAATCGTAAAGTGGGCAGCATTTCACCATAAAATAATCGTAAAGTGGGCAGTAGTCACCAGAAAAAAATCGTAATATGGGCAGCAGTCATCAGAAAATAATTGTAATGTGGGCAGCAGCCAGCAGTCATCAGAAAATAATCGCAATGTGGGCAGCAGGCACCAGAAAATCGCAATGTGGGCAGCAGTCACCAGAAAATCGTAATGTGGGCAGCAGACACCAGAAAATCGCAATGTGGGCAGCAGTTACCAGAAAATTGCAATGTGGGCAGCAGTCACCAGAAAATTGCAATGTGGGCACCAGTTACCAGAAAATCGCAATGTGGGCAGCAGTCACCAGAAAATCGTAATGTGGGCAGCAGTCACCAGAAAATCGTAATGTGGGCAGCAGACACCAGAAAATCGTAATGTGGGCAGCAAACACCTGAAAATCACAATGTGGGCAGCAGACACCTGAAAATCACAATGTGGGCAGCAGACACCTGAAAATTGCAATGTGGGCAGCAGTGACCAGAAAATTGTAATGTGGACAGCAGACACCTGAAAATCACAATGTGGGCAGCAGTCACCAGAAAATCATAATGTGGGCAGCAGACACCTGAAAATTACAATGTGGGCAGCAGTTACCAGAAAATCGCAATGTGGGCAGCAGGCACCAGAAAATCGCAATGTGGGCAGCAGTCACCAGAAAATCGTAATGTGGGTAGCAGACACCTGAAAATCACAATGTGGGCAGCAGTGACCAGAAAATCATAATGTGGGCAGCAGACACCTGAAAATCACAATGTGGGCAGCAGTTACCAAAAAATCGCAATGTGGGCAGCAGACACCTGAAAATCACAATGTGGGCAGCAGTTACCAGAAAATCGCAATGTGGGCAGCAGTGATCAGAAAATCGTTATGTGGGCAGCAGACACCTGAAAATCACAATGTGGGCAGCAGTCACCAGAAAATCGTAATGTGGGCAGCAGACACCTGAAAATCACAATGTGGGCAACAGTGACCAGAAAATCATAATGTGGGCAGCAGACACCTGAAAATCGCAATGTGGGCAGCAGTCACCAGAAAATCGTAATGTGGGCAGCAGACACCTGAAAATCACAATGTGGGCAGCAGACACCTGAAAATCACAATGTGGGCAGCAGACACCTGAATATCACAGTGTGGGCAGCAGTGACCAGAAAATCATAATGTGGGCAGCAGACACCTGAAAATCACAATGTGGGCAGCAGACACCTGAAAATCGCAATGTGGGCAGCAGGCACCAGAAAATCGCAATGTGGGAAGCAGTTACCAGAAAATCGCAATGTGGGCAGCAGTCACCAGAAAATTGCAATGTGGGCACCAGTTACCAGAAAATCGCAATGTGGGCAGCAGTCACCAGAAAATCGTAATGTGGGCAGCAGTCACCAGAAAATCGTAATGTGGGCAGCAGACACCTGAAAATCACAATGTGGGCAGCAGACACCTGAAAATCACAATGTGGGCAGCAGACACCTGAAAATCGCAATGTGGGCAGCAGTGACCAGAAAATTGTAATGTGGGCAGCAGACACCTGAAAATCACAATGTGGGCAGCAGTCACCAGAAAATCGTAATGTGGGCAGCAGACACCTGAAAATCACAATGTGGGCAGCAGTGACCAGAAAATCATAATGTGGGCAGCAGACACCTGAAAATTACAATGTGGGCAGCAGTTACCAGAAAATCGCAATGTGGGCAGCAGGCACCAGAAAATCGCAATGTGGGCGGCAGTCACCAGAAAATCGTAATGTGGGCAGCAGACACCTGAAAATCACAATGTGGGCAGCAGTGACCAGAAAATCATAATGTGGGCAGCAGACACCTGAAAATCACAATGTGGGCAGCAGTTACCAGAAAATCGCAATGTGGGCAGCAGTGATCAGAAAATCGTTATGTGGGCAGCAGACACCTGAAAATCACAATGTGGGCAGCAGTCACCAGAAAATCGTAATGTGGGCAGCAGACACCTGAAAATCACAATGTGGGCAGCAGTGACCAGAAAATCATAATGTGGGCAGCAGACACCTGAAAATCGCAATGTGGGCAGCAGTCACCAGAAAATCGTAATGTGGGCAGCAGACACCTGAAAATCACAATGTGGGCAGCAGACACCTGAAAATCACAATGTGGGCAGCAGACACCTGAATATCACAATGTGGGCAGCAGTGACCAGAAAATCATAATGTAGGCAGCAGACACCTGAAAATCACAATGTGGGCAGCAGTTACCAGAAAATCGCAATGTGGGCAGCAGGCACCAGAAAATCGCAATGTGGGCAGCAATGACCAGAAAATCGTAATGTGGGCAGCAGACACCTGAAAATCACAATGTGGGCAGCAGACACCTGAAAATCGCAATGTGGGCAGCAGGCACCAGAAAATCGCAATGTGGGAAGCAGTTACCAGAAAATCGCAATGTGGGCAGCAGTCACCAGAAAATTGCAATGTGGGCACCAGTTACCAGAAAATCGCAATGTGGGCAGCAGTCACCAGAAAATCGTAATGTGGGCAGCAGTCACCAGAAAATCGTAATGTGGGCAGCAGACACCTGAAAATCACAATGTGGGCAGCAGACACCTGAAAATCACAATGTGGGCAGCAGACACCTGAAAATCGCAATGTGGGCAGCAGTGACCAGAAAATTGTAATGTGGGCAGCAGACACCTGAAAATCACAATGTGGGCAGCAGTCACCAGAAAATCGTAATGTGGGCAGCAGACACCTGAAAATCACAATGTGGGCAGCAGTGACCAGAAAATCATAATGTGGGCAGCAGACACCTGAAAATTACAATGTGGGCAGCAGTTACCAGAAAATCGCAATGTGGGCAGCAGGCACCAGAAAATCGCAATGTGGGCGGCAGTCACCAGAAAATCGTAATGTGGGCAGCAGACACCTGAAAATCACAATGTGGGCAGCAGTGACCAGAAAATCATAATGTGGGCAGCAGACACCTGAAAATCACAATGTGGGCAGCAGTTACCAGAAAATCGCAATGTGGGCAGCAGTGATCAGAAAATCGTTATGTGGGCAGCAGACACCTGAAAATCACAATGTGGGCAGCAGTCACCAGAAAATCGTAATGTGGGCAGCAGACACCTGAAAATCACAATGTGGGCAGCAGTGACCAGAAAATCATAATGTGGGCAGCAGACACCTGAAAATCGCAATGTGGGCAGCAGTCACCAGAAAATCGTAATGTGGGCAGCAGACACCTGAAAATCACAATGTGGGCAGCAGACACCTGAAAATCACAATGTGGGCAGCAGACACCTGAATATCACAATGTGGGCAGCAGTGACCAGAAAATCATAATGTGGGCAGCAGACACCTGAAAATCACAATGTGGGCAGCAGTTACCAGAAAATCGCAATGTGGGCAGCAGGCACCAGAAAATCGCAATGTGGGCAGCAATGACCAGAAAATCGTAATGTGGGCAGCAGACACCTGAAAATCACAATGTGGGCAGCAGACACCTGAAAATCACAATGTGGGCAGCAGTGACCAGAAAATCTTAATGTGGGCAGCAGACACCTGAAAATCGCAATGTGGGCAGCAGTGACCAGAAAATCGTAAAGTGGGCAGCAGACACCTGAAAATCACAATGTGGGCAGCAGTGACCAGAAAATCGTAATGTGGGCAGCAGACACCTGAAAATCACAATGTGGGCAGCAGTGACCAGAAATTCGTAATGTGGGCAGCAGACACCTGAAAATCGTAATGTGGGCAGCAGACACCTGAAAATCGTAATGTGGGCAGCAGTGACCAGAAAATCGTAATGTGGGCAGCAGACACCTGAAAATCGTAATGTGGGCAGCAGTGACCAGAAAATCATAATGTGGGCAGCAGACACCTGAAAATCACAATGTAGGCAGCAGTGACCAGAAAATCACAATGTAGGCAGCAGACACCAGAAAAAAAAATGCACCTGTGAAAAAAAAACAATTCACTTACCTGACAGAAGTCTCCTCCTCTCCCGGCTTCTGGAGTGCAGCTCCCCGAGTCCTCCTGCAACACATCTCCCGCGCTGACAGGCAGAGTGCAGGGCTACGGCAAGATGGCTCCCGAAGCCCTGTACTGGAGACACAAATAGTCTCCAGAGCAGGGCTTCGGCAGCCATCTTGCCGTAGCCCTGCTCTGCCTCTCGGGAGACTGCAGGCTGCGGGGAAGAAGTTCTACACCTGGCTGGGGGGGTCCCGCAATCGTTAGGGCGTCAGCGCTCACCCCACACACGGCTGGCGGGCCCCGGGCCCCCCTGCGGCCTATGGGTTTGCATCCCCGGCACACACACATGAGCAGGCGGCAGCTGCACTATAACATTCCGTGGCTGCCGCTGCTCAGATTCAGGAGGCACTTCCGGTCTAGGTGTGAGGGGTTGGTTCCAGACATCCCGAACACCCCCTTCCATGCGGCAGTGGACAGGGTTGGGGAACTCTGCTCTAGAGGACCTAGAGCCTTCCCTCTCCTTAGTTGAGTATCTATTTTGTTTTTTTATTGACTCACTTTAATAATGATGCCCCTTAGTAACTTTCTCAAGGAAATTCTCCTTCTGAAACATTTGCACTATGCATGCGGTTAGTATAGATACCAGTCGGGCTAACTTATTCATTCTGAACAACATTGTTAACAAAGTCAAATCTGTGATGGAAAACTGAGCAAGTTTATGAAATATTACTTCACACTAAACCCCATTATCTCAATTATCTTATCTTATGGTTCTCTTATTAAAAAAGATTCCAGATTCAACTGGTGAATGTGTTTCAATGGAAAGAATAAGATTACAAGCAGAAGAAACTGAAGATAAGTCAAAGATCGAAACCCTTGAGAGGTACACAGAGTTTACTTGAACTGCTGGAGTCTGGGTTTGTATGAGTGCACTGCACACTGCACAACAACCTTATCCAGCCTGCAGGATAAACAATGTCCTCAGCTGAAGAGGTGCAGGAAAGTTTGTGACCTCAGACTCAACTCTGTTGTAAAGTGGAAACATTTAACTAAAGATCCACAGTTGGAAAAGAGTGTGCTAAAAGATTCCTAAAAGAGTTCTACTATCAAATAACAGCAGTTTTACAAAATACCTTGTTACATCATGGGAACCAGAGCCACTAGGATTTTAAAAGGAAACAAACAAAAAACTCCTTCATAGAGAAATAAAAACTTTGCTAAATTCTCCTTCTTGAAACAGAAGGTACTTGCAATAAATAAATTCCGAGTGAGCAAGAGGGATCTCCCATGATTCAACGGGTAGTGAAACTGCCAATTGTTCCATTTATTCCAAGTCCATGTATTTCAGTAATTCAATTTAAAAGGTGAAACTAGTACTGTGTAACGATTGGTGTCAGCACGCAGAGAGAATCTGATTATTGGTGATCTGCAGTATCACCAAGAATGCAGATATATACCTGATTATTGATGATCTGCAGAATCACCGATAATACAGATATATTACTAACCTCTGGACACCGATGGTATGTGAGTGTTTGGTGTAACAGTAATACTTTGAGAACTGCACCTGCTGAGCAGGTAATCAAAGGCAGTGAAGAAATACTGCTCTTGAGGACCAGAAACCTTCCGGCAGCCTGAGACTCTCCAAGGGGTGGAGTCAGGCTGGAGGTAGGAAGGACCAGAAGGTGAGTGACACCTGAAATTGAATGTCACTATCTGATCTGGAGACTATCTCTTAAAGGGAGAGATAGCTCTCGAGGTCGGGCAAGCCAGGTCGGCAACACACGGTCAGATAAAGTACATAGACGGAAAACTGATTCGGTATCCAAGGCAAGCAGGGTTTGGCAACAGAGTATCAGATATGCGAGGTACCGAATCAGAAGACAGAGGAGTGGTCAGGGAAGCAATAAGTCATAACAGATATCAACAATGCCTAGTCTGGGTGTGAGGTCCTTGGTCTCTACACCCTGGGACTAGTCTGATGTATAACAGAATGATCGTACAAGTTCCCTAGTCTTGGGTGCGAGGTCCGTGGTCTCAGCACCCTGGAACTAGTCTGGAGTATAACACAGATGACAATACAGTTCCCTAGTCTTGGGTGCGAGGTCCGTGGTCTCAGCACCCTGGAACTAGTCTGGAGCACAACACAGATGACAATACAGTTCCCTAGTCTTGGGTGCGAGGTCTGTGGTCTCAGCACCCTGGAACTAGACTGGAGTATAACACAGATGATAACACAGTTCCCTAGTCTGGGTGTGAGGTCCGTGGTCTCTACACCCTGGAACTAGTCTACGCATAAACAGAATAACGATACAAGTAAACTGGCTCAATGTGAATTCCCAGATCACCCTGGTTCAAACACACTGTAGGATCTGACTAAGGTCTGAGTGCTTCCACGTAGTGATCGCAACGGCAGACAACTTGAGACTGGCCAGCAGCAAGTATATATGGAGCAGTGCCCTCCAGCACCACCCCTAAATGATCAACCAATAGTATCTTGCTCTGGCGTCAGCTGATCGGCATGATCAGCTGACTTCTCCTCATCCAGTATAAGAGTTCTGCCTCTCAGCGCGCGCGCGTGTATTCCTAAGCCTGTGTGCACTAACAGACCCAGCCACACCAGACACACGCTGCCGCGTGCAAACTGCCGCGCTGGACGCAGAATCAGCCGCCTTACTGTTGTCACATGCGGCGGCTTTTCCGCGTTCTGCCCTGTTACCAGACGCACGCCTCCGCATGCAAACCGCTGCATTGGACGCGGAAGCAGCCGCCTCCTCAACAGCACATGCGGCGGCTTTTCCGCGTTCTCTCATATACTGTATATGAAATAGGAACCTGGGTGAATTAGCCGATTAGAGTCTGACACTTAAACCTAGAATATTCAACATGTTCATATTCAACATGTTCACTATATTCTAATGTTCTGAGGTTTTAATTTTGAGGTTTTCATAAGCTGTAAGCCATAATCATCAAATTATAACAAATAAAGACTCAAAATATCTTGTTTTCCATGTAATGAGTATATTTCATATCTAAGTTTCACCTATAAGTTGAATTACTAAAATAAATGGACTTTTGCATAATATTCCAACTTTTTGAGTTTCAACTGTATATCCCTGAAAAGCCAAACACACATCCAGATCCACTGTGTCCATAGCATATTCTTTTTACACAGTTATACTAATCTAACTTGCATACAGCTGTTTCAGGCTCATTGAGTCTAATCAGTGTTCAGCACTGTATGGGCCCAGTATTGTTATATTCAGGAAGTAATCCGACATTTGTCAATATATCTAGATAAAATGAATACCAAACTGAAGTAGCACTGCCAGATTTATGCTGCAATGTAAGTTACGTTGGCTACGTTCTCACAAACAAATGTAACTGAGCTCCTCCTGCAGAGCTTGTAAACAGAGGAAGGGCAGGCATTAAAGGATATATATACCAATATTTTAGCAACGGACATTTTTCGAGAGGAAGTCAGTGGGGAAGTCAGTGGCACCTCAGGCTACAAACGTGATATGAGAAGTACCCGCGTTGCAGAATGGCAGATCTTTTGACAGGGAAAACCTTGATGTTTTGAAATACTCTATTGCCTGCAGTTCTGATAATAGGAGAAAACCCACAGAAACACATGGAGAACATACTCCAAGCTTCATGCATATAGTGTCCTTGCTGTATAAGAACTCAGGTTTTTATTGTATCTTGTTTTTACTTTCACAAGCCTGGACAAACCTTGTTACACCACCATGCTTCACTGTAGGTATGGTTTATTTATGATGAAGTGCACTATTCAGCGTATGCCAAATATAGTGTGTAGTGTAACTAATGACTTAAACATTTAATATTGGTGTCATTGGTGTCATCAAGCATCTTTCATACAATTTTTGGAAAATGTAGGCAAAATCATGAGTTTTAGGCCTCTTACACACTAAGACGTTGTGTTTGATGCGATGTTAAGGTCGCATAACGTGCCCCTAATGCAACGCATTGAAATACTATAACTTGAGCGTTATTTAGCCCTACGTTTGGTGCGCCGTTTTCGTCGCACAGTGATAGTACGAAAACGGTGCATATTACACTGTTCTTTGCATGTCAGACTGCATATGAAAAGGGGTGTCAGATTTCACAAACAATTACAAACAAGTTACATTCCTCTGCTCTGCAGACAGCTCAGTCAGTGACAGGCAGTGAGAGCTTTCTCTCACACTCAGGGTTAACAGATGCAGTCTGAGGGAATCACCTCTCCCTTCATTAATGAGTAGTCCCATTAGATTTTGCCTCAGATGCCGTCAGTAAGTGTGAAATACATTTTATAACAATAAACAAAGAGATAAGCATTTAAAAGTATACACCTGTACTTAAAGGCACTCTGAGCACCTCTCATGGGTATGCCTTTAAGCCAGACAACTTCCAACAAAGTCATGCTATGACCCTTCTGGAGGAGCCTCTTGCAATGGCCATGCGTGTCACTTCCTCTTCCTGCTTCGTTCAGTGATGCACTTCTCTAACAGAGAACACAGGGGTGACCCGGAAGTTATAATAATCCAAGATGGCAGCCTCGATTTTTAAATTGAAATTTAATGAAAATTATTTGGTTTAGAACGGCGATTCAGGCATCAAAGGAGAGAAGAGAGCCCAAGCTACAGAAACATATGCATCTTTAAGTACTTTGCAGTACTGGTCGGAGTCTCTTTAACAGCACTTCCCAAACTATTCTTATCTCAAGCTGTCAATTGTTTGCTGTCCTTTGGAAAAGAAAATATGTGTATACCATTTATGACTAGCAGCACCAGGTAAGAATTATGTTTTTACAGTTAGGCTAGTGGTAGTGGTTAGGCCTCTTCCGTGAGGGTATGTCATCGCCATGGTAGAGTCTAGTAGTGAATAATTTGTACACATATTATTTTTGCTGAAGCTAACCCTCCCCTTTGTCCCCTGCTGTACAACACGTGTACTGGTACACGTTAATATACCACAGTCACTTCTTACTTCTCGACTGAGTACAAGTGATCTTCATTTAACCAAATATGTGAGTTTGGCAAATAGTTGGCTACAGCAGTGATGATGATTTAGGTGGATCATATTAAAAGGAAGTAGATACTATCTGCTCAGTTGTTTGGTGTTTTTGCAGAAAATGAATTAACCACTTCACCTCCAAGGGTTTTCCCCCTTAAAAATCCAGAGCAATTTTCACCTGACAGCGCTCCTTCCATTAATTTGCCTATAACTTTATTACTTACTACTTATCACAATGAAGCAGCCTACATCTTGTTTTTTGCCACTAATTAGGTTTTCTTTGGGGGGTACTTTTTGCTAAGAATTATTTTTTTCTACAAGTGTTTAACAGAAAAAAAGAAGAGAAAAAGAAGAAAAAATAATTATTTCTCAGTTTTCGTCCATTATACAGTGGGATGCGAAAGTTTGGGCAACGTTGTTAATAGTCATGATTTTCCTGTATAAATCGTTGGTTATTACAATAAAAAATGTCAGTTAAATATATCATATAGGAGACACACACAGTGATATTTGAGAAGTGAAATGAAGTTTATTGGATTTACAGAAAGTATGCAATAATTCTTTAAACAAAATTATGCCGGTCCATAAATTTGGGCACCACAAAAAAGAAATGAAATCAATATTTAGTAGATCCTCCTTTTGCAGAAATTACAGCCTCTAAACACTTCCATTTTCAATTATATTCAGGTCTAGGGACTGAGATGGCAATTCCAGAACATTGTACTTGTTCCTCTGCATGAATGCCTTAGTGGATTTTGAGCAGTGTTTAGGGGCGTTGTCTTGTTGCAAGATCCAGCCCCGGCGCAGCTTCAGCTTTGTCACTGATTCCTGCACATTGTTCTCCAGAATCTGCTGATACTGAATGGAATCCATGCATCCCTCAACAAGATTCCCAGTCTCTGCACTGACAACACAGCCCCACAGCATAAACCACCACCATATTTTACTGTAGGTAGCAGGAGTTTTTTTGGAATGCTGTGTTCTTTTTCCTCCTTGCATATAATGCCCCTTGTTATGCCCAAATAACTCAATTTTTGTTTTATCGGTCCACAGCACCTTATTTCAAAATGAAGCTGGCTTGTCCAAATGTGCTTTAGCATACCTCAAGTGGCTCTGTTTGTGCTGTGGGCGGAGAAAAGGCTTCCTCTGCATACAGCATCTCCTTGTGTAAAGTGCGCCAAATGGTTGAACGATGCACAATGACTCCATCTGCAGCAAGATGATGTTGTAGGTCTTTGGTGCTGGTCTGTGGGTTGACTCTGATTATTCTCACCATTCGTTGCTTCTGTTTATCCAAGATTTTTCTTTGTCTGCCACTTTGAGCCTTAACTTGAAGTGAGCTTATGGTCTTCTATTTCCTCAATATGTTCCTAACTGTGAAAACAGACAGCTGAAATCTCTGAGACAGCTTTCTGTATCCTTCCCCTAAACCATGATGGTGAACAATCTTTGTCTTCAGGTCATTTGAGAGTTGTTTTGATACCCCCATGTTGCTACTCTTCAGAGAAACTTAAAAGAGGAGGGAAGCTTACAATTGACCCCCTTAATAACTTTACTAGCTATGTTCAGGAGGCCATGTGCGCTCCTGCGGCCGATCGTTAGCCCAGGAATCAATGAATCGGGCTATGGTGCCCGATCACTGATTCCTCTCCCATGCAGAAAGAGCGACAGCTTCTCTCGGAAGCTTCGCTTTTTCTGGCTCCAACGTCCCCCTACGTCGCTCTAAGCGTACATGTTACGCTTAGAGTGACGTCATGTAAACAAACTCTGCCATCCGGCCGATCGTTAGCCCAGGAATCAATGAATCGGGCTATGGTGCCCGATCACTGATTCCTCTCCCATGCAGAAAGAGCGACAGCTTCTCTCGGAAGCTTCGCTTTTTCTGGCTCCAACGTCCCCCTACGTCGCTCTAAGCGTACATGTTACGCTTAGAGTGACGTCATGTAAACAAACTCTGCCATCTTGTGGCCAAAAAGTAAAACTACAACTAAATGTAAAAAAAAATTAAAATCAACACATATTTAAAAAACAGAGTAATCAAGCAGCTCAGGGTGACCCAAACTACTAGGAATGTATAGGGGGATAAAAGGAACTAAAAAGCCCTCCTACTAAAAAAGCCAAGCTTGGTGTAATTGCCTTCTTAAAACAGAAGGAAATTTGCAATAATTCAGTTATAAATGAACATTTGTGGTTACCCACAATGCACTACCACTAAATATGCAAATTATCCCTTTTCGCCCTTGTTAAGCCAAGCAAGCATCCAGAACCGCTGGTGTATAGCAAGCCTATAGCTTTAAGTTTTATACAGCCATATCAAACCCACATGTAGACAGCCTGTTTCGGACTTTTGATCCTCATCAGTACATGGTAGGGATTGATAAGGCTGTATGAAATAGGGCTTGGACGAGAACAACAGAGTAACCAAGCAGCTCAGGGTGACCCAAACTACTAGGAATGTATAGGGGGATTAAAAGGAACCAAAAAGTCCTCCTACTAAAAAAGCCAAGCTTGGTGTAATTGCCTTCTTAAAACAGAAGGACATTTGCAATAATTCAGTTATAAATGAACATTTGTGGCTACCCACAATGCACTACCACTAAATATGCAAATTATCCCTTTTCGCCCTTTAAAAAAAAAATATTGTTTACATCCCACCCTCCCAAAAATACCCAAATAGAATGTTTAATAAAAAAAAAACATTACAATAAAAAAAAAACATGTAAATATTTACCTAAGGGTCTAAACTTTTTAAATATTAATGTAAAGATACATTTTTTTTTTAATTTTAAGCTTGTAAATAGTGACGGATGCAAAATGGAAAAAAATGCACTTTTATTTCCAAACAAAATATTGTCGCCATACATTGTGATAGGGACATCATTTAAACGGTGTAATAACCGGGACAAATGGGCAAATACAATACATGAGTTTTAGTTATGGAGGCATGTATTATTTTAAAACTATAATGGACGAAAACGGACAAATAATGAAGTTTTTCAGTTTTTTTCCTATTCTGCGTGTTAAAATGCATTTAGAGCAAAGTGGCTCTTAGCAAAATGTTACAAAAACAGAGTAGAGGTAAAGAATCGGCACTGCAGATCTCAGTTCCTGTGTATATAAAAGTGTTGAATGCTTGGAGGGTGGTATCGGGTAAAAGCTGTGTGCGTGCTCTGACCTTGGAAATAAGACACAGTTCAAAGTTGCAATGTAGAGAGGAGGTCGGCACTTGCAGAAATGTCAGCATAAAATAGCTTTATTTGTCTTGGCTAAATGCAACAAGCATAGAGTACATCCGTACAAATAGTCCTACCCAATACTTGGATGGCTGTGGGGTGAGGTGGGAGCGATGGGGGCCGCCTTACGACCGTTTCGCTCTCCTGAGCGTCTTCAGAGGCAATGCGCATGCTGAACCGTCGGCTTCCGCCGTTTTTACAGATGGGAAAATCCCCCCATAATGCATGGCGTGCGTGTCCCCGCCGCTCGTCCATCCCTCCGGGAAGGAATGAAGTCACTTGACAGCTTCTGCCCGGAAGTTGGAGCGTTCCACGCTGGTTACTGCTCCATGCGTTCATTTACTCTATGTTCGCATGGCAGTATTTCAGCCACTAGATGGAACCAAAGCAAAGGGAATACGTAGGCACTGATCCCTGTTATAGAGAACACATTGTTTCTCTATGGATTGATGCACTACGTTACTCTGCAATAAAACCATGGAGACGACGGTGTCATGCACATACGCCAATTTATTTTTGGCATGGTGGGAGGAACAGTATGTGTATGGCCCCGCCGTTCCCCATGGTGGTTGCCTCAGGAGATGGTCCAGATTTGTGGATGGCGTCCTGGTGTTCTGGAACGGGACCAAAGATGCATTTTTAGAGTTTTTCAACTATTTGAATAATGGAAAGAATAACATGCAATTTACATGTGAATACAGTGAACGCCAGGTGTCTTATCTGGATCTAACCCTGAGCATCCAGGAAGGAAGATTAATCTCCAAAGGATACAAAAAAACAATATCAGGCAATTCTTTATTGCACCAGCAAAGCTACCATCCAGAACATACGTTTAAGTCCATACCATATGGTCAATTTTTTGAGACTAAGGAGAAACAATACAAGGTATGAAGATTATATGGAACAGGCACAGGAACTTAAGAATAATCTGGAGGAAAGGGGATATGATAAGAAAGAGTTGGAGATAGCTATGTATAAAGCTGGACAAGCGAATAGAAAAGACCTATTGTGGAGAAAAAATAAGAAAGAATCTAAGAAAGAAGAAAGATTAACATTCACGTTTGAATACACTCCAATGTCGGAAGAAATTGAAAAGAGCATATTGAGGAACTGGAAAATGATTAAAAGAGACCCTATATTAGGAGCAATTTATAAAAAGCCACCTCTTGTTACCTTTAAGCGAGCCCGTACCCTAGGAGATAGAATAACGAACAGTGAATTTAAGTCACCAATAAGCACCAATAGGTTAGATAAATTACAACCTAAGGGGAACTATAAATGTGGCGGCTGTTTAGTATGTCCTCTGATGGAGCAATGTGCAAGTTTACGAATGGGCCCAATAGAGAACCCTAATAACATGTCAAACGAAATTCATGGTGATCTGGTTCCCATGCCATCGTTTCTATATAGGTATGACAACTAGGAAACTCAAGAAAAGAATACAAGATCATGTTAGATCAATATCCTCAGGAAAAGGCTCCCCACGCTTGATTGAGCATGTTAGATCAGAACATCAAAATAACCCAAACTATTTGAAGTTTGTAGGACTGGAACAAGTTAACTCACCATTCAGGGGAAGAAATAGAGAAAGACTTTTACTGAGGAGAGAAACTCGATGTATCATTAAAACAGACGCTATGGGAGCATTAGGCCTGAATGACCATGTAGACATGGCCTGTTTTTTAGACCCTTAGTTCAGATTTAGAACAATATAGCTCAATTTTCTATAATGTAGTATAGCAGTTTCTGGTACCTTGAAAATTGTTTTTAATTAATTTTTGCTGTTATTTTTAAAACTTTAGTTGGACAGCATTGTGGCAATAGAGGTGGGAGCGAAATATATTACCTAAAGCAAAGGGAATTAAGGTTGAAACAAACCCCCACGTACAAAAATTTAATTTTGCTAATTTACTGTCCATTAGAAACTAGAAATGCACCTGTAGTCACACAAGTGTTGGAAAGTATCCTTTAGTAGATCTTGGTGATAGCTAGTGTGTGTTTTAAATGAAACAATGTAACATCTTTTTATTGCAGAGTAACATAGTGCATCAATCCATAGAGAAACAATGTGTTCTCTATAACAGGGATCAGTGCCTACGTATTCCCTTTGCTTTGGTTCCATCTAGTGGCGGAAATACTGCCATGCGAACATAGAGAAAATGAACGCATGGAGCAGTAACCAGCGTGGAACGCTCCAACTTCCAGGAAGAAGCTGTCAAGTGACGTAATTCCTCCCCGGAGGGATGGACGAGCGGCGGGGACACGCACGCCATGCATCATGGGGGGATTTTCCCATCTGTAAAAACGGCGGAAGCCGACGGTCTGGCGTGCGCATTGCCTCTGAAGACGCTCAGGAGAGCGAAACGGTCGTAAGGCGGCCCCCATCGCTCCCACCTCACCCCACAGCCATCCAAGTATCGGGTAGGACTATTTGTACGGATGTACTCTATGCTTGTTGCATTTAGCCAAGACAAATAAAGCTATTTTATGCTGACATTTCTGCAAGTGCCGACCTCCTCTCTACATTGCATCTTAGCAAAATGTACCACCCAAAGAAAGCCTAATTGGTGGCGGAAAAAAACAAGATATAGATCAGTTCATTGTGATAAGTAGTGATAAAGTTATAGGCTAATGAATGGGAGGTGAACATTGCTCGGATGCATAAAGTGAAAATGACTGAAGGCTGAGGTGGTTAAAGGTAACCTTAAGTCTGCCAAAAAAATGACATTTACTCACCTGGGGCTTCCCTCAGCCCCCTGCAGCCGATCGGTGCCCTCGCTGTGTCTTGGAGATCCTCCCGTCCTCGCCGGCGACCACTTCCGGTTTCGCCGTCAGGACCCGACAGGCATGGGAACGCGAGTGATTCTTCGCGTTCCCAGCCATAATATCGCCCCCTGTGCTGCTATTGCGGCCTCCATGGATGTATCTGATTGCAAGCCTACAGAGGCAATGCAGAGCCCCTCTGGAACTAAATACACGCCCTGAATGCAAAGCAGATGCAAATTGTGTACTAATTCTAATCTAAAGCTTTTTGAAGTGATTTTAAAACAGTGAATGCAGCTGGCCACTAGTATACTTACATTCAATTCATACAGCAGGAGGAATGGCAGCGCTTTCAAAACTCATACCTGAATGATTTTTTTGCATGGATGTGCAGAGCTCCAATAACTACTGGACTAAAGTACACACCAACACTCATTGCAGGCACAAAAGGGGGGGGGGGGACATAGCGTTAGTGAGGGGTGAACCTATACCTGAATGATTTATCTGCCATAATGTGCAGAGCTCCAATAACTACTGGACTAAAATACACACCTAGCTTTCACTACAGGCAAAGGGGGGTGTTAGCTTCAGTGATAATATGTGCACATATTATAACCTAATAGACTTCCCCACGGCGGTGACGTACCCCCTTGGGGAAGACCTAACGCTGAGCGCTGTCACTAGTTTGTATGTTTGTTTTATGAAATGTGTATACCATTTGTTTGACTAGCTGCACTGGAAATATTGTGTTTTTATCGCTAGATTAGCGTTAGGTCTTCCCCAAGGGGGTACGTCACCGCCGTGGGGAAGTCTATTAGGTTATAATATGTGCACATATTATCACAGAAGCTAACACCCCCCTTTGCCTGTAGTGAATGCTAGGTGTGTATTTTAGTCCAGTAGTTATTGGAGCTCTGCACATTATGGCAGATAAATCATTCAGGTATAGGTTCACACCACACTGAAGCTGTGTCCCCCCCCCCCCCCCCCTTTTGTGCCTGCAATGAGGGTTGGTGTGTACTTTAGTCCAGTAGTTATTGGAGCTCTGCACATGTATGCAAAAAAATCATTCAGGTATGAGTTTTGAAAGCACTGCCATTCCTCCTGCTGTATATGATATATTTAACTGACATTTTTTATCGTAACAACCAACGATTTATACACGAAAATCATGATGATTAACAACGGTGCCCAAACTTTCGCATCCCACTGTAGTTTTAAAATAATACATGCTGACGTAATTAAAACCCACACATTTTATTTGCCCAATAGTCCAGGTTATTGCAATGTTTAAATTTTTTCCCTAGTACAATGTATGGCGCCAATATTTTATTTGGAAATAAAGGTGCATTTTTTCAGTTTTGCGTCCATCCCTTATTATTAGCCCATACTTTATAAAGAAATAGTAATATACCATCTTTACATACATACAGTGGTTTGCAAAAGTATTTGGCCCCCTTGAAGTTTCATACATGATTCCAAACATTTAAAAAAAAAATCTGCAAAGTGGGGTGTGCGTATTTATTCAGTCCCCTGGCTCAATACTTTGTAGAACCACTGTTTGCTGCAATTACAGCTGCCTGTCTTTTAGGGTATGTCTCTACCAGCTTTGTACATCTAGAGACTGAAATCCTTGCCCATTCTTCTTTGCAAAACAGCTCCAGCTCAGTCAGATTAGATGGAGAGCGTTTGTGAACAGCATTTTGCTACAGATTCTCGATTGGATTTAGATCTGTACTTTGACTGGGCCATTCTAATACATGGATATGTTTTGTTTTAAACCATTCCATTGTAGCCCTGGCTTTATGTTTAGAGCCGTTGTCTTGCTGGAAGGTGAACCTCCGCCCCAGTCAGGGCCGGCCTTTGACCTGAGCGACCGGTGCGATCGCTCAGGGCGCCGGCTTCCAGGGGGCGCTCCTGTCCCCTGGCCGAATGTTTTATTAAAGATTGCTCCCGCTCCGCCCCCTGGTGCCGCTGCTGGGGGTGAAGGGGACAAACATGTCCGTGCGCCGTGATGGAGGGGGGAGCCGCAGCGCGGGGAGGGCAGCCCGACCTCTCCCTCCCTTCCTCTCCCAGGGCTGCCCTCCGTGCTCCCCCCTCAGACTGCAGCAGAGATAACTCACCTCCCTCGTTCCGATCGCCGGCGCCTCTCACTTGCAGTTGCCGCTGGTCTACTCTCTTCTACATAGTTACTGATGCACACTAAACTTCCTGCTTAACAGGAAGTTTAGTGTGCATCAGTAACTATGTAGAAGAGAGTAGACCAGCGGCAACTGCAAGTGAGAGGCGCCGGCGATCGGAACGAGGGAGGTGAGTTATCTCTGCTGCAGTCTGAGGGGGGAGCACGGAGGGCAGCCCTGGGAGAGGAAGGGAGGGAGAGGTCGGGCTGCCCTCCCCGTGCTGCGGCTCCCCCCTCCACTATGAGGGGGGGCGGGCACCTACCTACCTTATACTGGGGGCAGCTACCTATCTAACCTATACTGGGGGGCAGCTACCTATCTAACCTATACTGGGGGGGCAGCTACCTATCTAACCTATACTGGGGGGCAGCTACCTATCTAACCTATACTGGGGGGCACCTACCTAATCTAACCTATACTGGGGGGCAGCTACCTATCTAACCTATACTGGGGGGCAGCTACCTATCTAACCTATACTGGGGGTCGGCTACCTATCTAACCTATCCTGGGGGGCACCTACCTAATCTAACCTATACTGGGGGGCAGCTACCTAATCTAACCTATACTGGGGGGAAGCTACCTATCTCACCTATCCTGGGGGATACCTACCTAATCTAACCTATACTGGGGGGCAGCTACCTATCTAACCTATACTGGGGGCGGCTACCTATCTAGCCAATACTGGGGGCACCTACCTATACTGGGGGGCACCTACCTATCTAACCTATACTGGGGGCACCTACCTATCTAACCTATACTGGGGGCACCTACCTATCTAACCTATACTGGGGGCAGCTACCTATCTAACCTATACTGGGGGCAGCTACCTATCTAACCTATACTGGGGGGAGCTACCTATCTAACCTATACTGGGGGG
The DNA here is from genome assembly GCF_040937935.1 of Hyperolius riggenbachi. Taxonomy (NCBI): domain Eukaryota; kingdom Metazoa; phylum Chordata; class Amphibia; order Anura; family Hyperoliidae; genus Hyperolius; species Hyperolius riggenbachi. Next base: position 122,328,552 of record NC_090647.1, read on the forward strand.
CAGCTACCTATCTAACCTATACTGGGGGCAGCTACCTATCTAACCTATACTGGGGGCACCTACCTATCTAACCTATACTGGGGGCACCTACCTATCTAACCTATACTGGGGGCAGCTACCTATCTAACCTATACTGGGGGGCAGCTACCTATCTAACCTATACTGGGGGGCAGCTACCTATCTAACCTATACTGGGGGGCAGCTACCTATCTAATCTATACTGGGGGCACCTACCTATCTAACCTATACTGGGGGCAGCTGCCTAACTAATCTATACTGGGGGCAGCTACCTAACTAATCTATACTGGGAGCTTCTACCTATCTAATCTATACTGGGGCAGCTACCTATCTAACCTATATTGCAGGTACCTACCTATCTAACCTGTACTGGGGGCACCCACCTTTCTACCTACGCACTACTAAGCCCCCCCCATTAGTGTATGTGTGTGGTGCGCTCACACGTGAAGAGGATGAATGGGGGGGGCGCCAAAGTTTGGTTACGCTCAGGGCGCTGTGAAACCTAAGGCCGGCCCTGGCCCCAGTCTTAAGTCTTTTGCAGACTCCAAGAGGTTTTCTTCCAAGATTGCCCTGTATTTGACTCCATCCATCTTCCCATCAACTCTGACCAGCTTTTCTGTCCCTGCTGAAGAGAAGCACCCCCAAAGCATGATGCTGCCACCACCATATTTGACAGTGGGGATGGTGTGTTCAGAGTGATGTGCAGTGTTAGTTTTCCGCCACATATAGAGTTTTGCATTTTGGCCAAAAAGTTCAATTTTGGTCTCATCTGACCAGAGCACCTTCTTCCACATGTTTGCTGTGTCCCCCACATGGCTTGTGGCAAACTGCAAACGGGACTTCTTATGCTTTCCTGTTAACAATGGCTTTCTTCTTTCCCCTCTTCCATAAAGGCCAACTGTGTGCAGTGCACAACTAATAGTTGTCCTATGGACAGATTCCCCAACATGAGCTGTAGATCTCTGCAGCCCGTCCAGAGTCACCATGGGCCTCTTGACTGCATGTCTGATAAGCGCTCTCCTTGTTCGGCATGTGAGTTTTGGTGGATGGCTTTGTCTTGGTAGGTTTACAGTTGTACCATACTCCTTCCATTCCTTAATGATTGCTTGAACAGTGCTCCGTGGGATGTTCAAGGCTTTGGAAATCTTTTTGTAGCCTAAGCCTGCTTTAAATTTCTCAATAACTTTATCCCTGACCTGTCTGGTGTGTTCTTCATGATGTTATTGCTCCCAATACCAATAGTGCACTCAGACCAAAGGGGGCTGAATAATTACGCACACCCCACTTTGCAGTTATTTATTTGTAAAAAATGTTTAGAATCATGTTTTCGTTCCACTTCTCATGTGTGCACCACTTTGTATTGGTCTTTCTCGTGGAATTCCAATAAAATTGATTCATGGTTGTAGCAGTAATATGACAAAATGTGGAAAAATTCAAGAGGACTGAATACTTTTGCAAACCACTGTATTAAAAATTAGTTTTTTTTAATTGGTAAATGTTTTTTTATTTTTTTTTAAAAAATAATTGGTAATGTAACGGTCTTGTGTCGTAACTCAGATGTCTGATTATATGGTGATCTGCAGAATCACCAATAATACAGACGCTATACCTGATTATGGGTGATCTGCAGAATCACCAATAATACTAGTATAGCAGACAAAGAGCTGAGTGTGTAGTGATTTGGTGCAACCGTAACTTTAATAGTTGAATGAGACCTCACCAGAGGGGCTGGTGAGGTACTATCAGTACACTGAGCGTGCACTAGTGTACAGGCTCCAGCAAGCTGGAGAAAACAATATCGAGGAGGCCGAATCTCCCGTGGAGTGGGTGATTCAGGAAGTACTGCAGCCAAGTGATCACCCAAGGAGTGGGTGAATCAGACTGTACTGCAGCCTAGGAGACACAATAAAACTACAATGACAGATTACCCAGGGGGCAGGTAATTAAGGCTGTCTTGCAGCCTAGCAGAACTGCTTCACCGGAGGAGCTAGTGTAGCTAACACCTCACCAGTGGCGAGGGCCCACTGATGAGTAGAATGGTCAGGCAGGCAAGGTTAGGCAACAGAGAGGTAAGTATCGCTACAAGATCGTGAGACAAGAGAGTAATCGGTAATCAGGCAGAGGTTCAGCAACAGGTAGGCAGATAGGCAAAAGTACAGGATCAGAAAGCCGGATCAGAGTCAGAGAAATCGCTAAGAGTCATACACAGGAGATCAATACAATAAGCAATATCCTAGTCTAGGTGTGAAGTCCTTGGCATCAACACCCGGGAACTAGTCTAACAAATAACAATAGCAAGGTAGCAATATCCTAGACTAGGTGTGAAATCCTTAGCATCAACACCTGGGATCTAGTCTAAAGTCTGAGCGCTAATACGCAAGTATTCACGACAGCAGACAGCGTGAGAATGAAGCCCGGAGGCTTATGAAGCAGAGGAGACCCCACTGGCACCCCCCTCCTGAATCAGCCAATCCTGGGCGCCGTGGGACTCCTCTGACGTCAGCCGACCAGCAGGTCAGCTGATGGGCTTCCTCCCCGCATAAAGGACCCGGCTTCAAAAGCAAAATGTGGAACGTCCTACCACCCCTGAAACTGGAGGGAAGTGACACCTTGTAGGTAACATTATTTATTTTTTTTAGAAACAGGATAGGGCCCTATAAATTTGGGACCCAACTTAACAGAGGGCTGCTTTAGGGACAAGTGGCGAGTAGAAATCCACACCAAATCTCCCGGTGCGAAGTTCCACTCCACCAAACATCTCTTGTTGGCCTGTCTTTTTTGAAGTGATAAGGCTTTTTTCAAATTTTGCTTCACCTTATTCCAGATGTCCCTCATGGTCTCTGACCGATGTTCCAAGGCTGGAAAAGGTGACGCCACCACTGGCAGGGGTGAAAATTTGGGTGATCTCCCCGTAACAACCTGGAAGGGGGAGAACCCTGATAAAGCAGACCTCAAGTTATTGTGGGCAAACTCTGCATAAGGCAAGAACCTGACCCAGTCGGTCTGGGCATCAGCCATGTAACACCTGAGGAACTGCTCAAGGGCCCGATTTACCCTCTCGGTCTGACCATTGGTCTGTGGGTGGTAGCCGGAGGAAAACGATAACTTCATCCCCATTTGTTGACAAAACGCTTTCCAGTAACGGGAAGTGAACTGGACTCCCTTATCTGACACCACATCCTGGGGAATCCCATGCAACCTGAAGATGTGGAGAACGAATAGCTCTGCCAATTCCTGTGCAGAGGGGAGTCCGTTCAAGGGGATAAAGTGTGCCATCTTACTAAACCTGTGGACCACCACCCAAATGACCGTTTTACCCTGAGAGGGAGGCAGTTCGCCCACGAAATCCATGGACATGTGGGTCCAAGGCTCCTCGGGCACTGGCAGAGGCTGTAAGGTGTCGGCAGGCGCTCGCCTAGAAGCCTTACTCCTGGCACAAATGGCACAGCTTCCCACGAATTCCCTACAATCAGAAGCGATTGAGGGCCACCAAACACTTTGAATCAACAATTCTTGGGTGCGAGCCACTCCCGGGTGACCAGCATTTTTATGGGCATGAAATGCCTCCAAGACCTTAAATCTCAGGTGGAGGGGAACAAAAAGAACCCCCTATGGTTTGCCCTCAGGAATTTCCCATTGGAAAGGGCCCAGCTCTGATGCCCAATCCGACTCAACCTGTTCCCCAGAGGGTTCAAAATCCTGCTCAATGGTTTCAACCACTTGGGCTTCACTATCTGCAAGAGGGATCTGCTTTAGACAGTGGTCATGGCAATATGGAGACCAGCTTATTAGCTGTCTGGTACTCCAATCGATGTCCGGGGAATGCTTCTTTAACCACGGCATACCCAAGATAACCGTGGATGTGGACATTTCTAACACCAGAAACTGCATTTGTTCCCTGTGCAGTGCCCCAATCTGGCATAACAATACGGGCGTCTGAGTAATAGTGAGTGGAAGTGGAGAATCATCCACCGCAGTAATCTTAATCTGCTCCCCAAAAGGAATCAACGGAAATCTAAACTGATTAGCAAATTTTGCAGACATGACATTTACCGCAGACCCAGAATCTAGAAAAGCCCGAGTAGTGTGAACCTGACCCTCCCAAGTGATAGTGCAAGGGAGCAACACCCGTTTATTATTTAGAGGTATGTCAAGATCGCCTAGGGTAGTACCTCCAGCTACTCCTAGGCGATAGAGTTTTCCGCCTTCTTAGGGCAAGCAGAAACCATATGCCCTTTATCGGCGCAATATAAGCATAACTTCTCTGCTCGCCTTCTGTTTTTTTCTGCCTCTGAGAGCTTGGCTTGTCCAATTTGCATTGGCTCGTCAGCTGGTGGAGAGGAAGGCGTAGGAGCTGAGAAAGTACAGGAGGAAAGATTCCTTGAGGGTTTAGTCCGAGTTTGCTTTTGATAGCGAACTCGTCTATCAATTTTGATGGCCAAGGAAATGGCCTCATCCAGAGTCTTGGGTTCTGGATGACCCAGCATCAGATTAGACACAGCGTCGGACAATCTTGACATAAAACAGTCTAAGAGCGCATACTGCCCCCACCTGGCTGATACTGCCCATCTCCTGAACTCGGCAGCATAACCCTCAACGGAACCTTGACCCTGCCTGAGGATTTTTAACTTCCTTTCAGACGTCACTGCCAAATCGGGATCGTCATAAATTATGGCCATGGCCTTAAATAACTCCTCCACTGAGGTCAAGGCCTCATGCCCCATAGGGAGACTGTATGCCCAGGACTGGGAATCTCCAGACAATAACGTTTTAACAAACGTGACCCTCTGACTTTCTGTACCTGAAGAAAGAGGTCGTAATTTGAAGTATGATAAGCATCTATGCTTAAAATTACTAAAATCTGAGCGATGCCCCGAGAATTTTTCAGGTGGGGGTACCCTCGGCTCGATCACAGAAGGGGGAGACACTCGGGTATTAGGGTCCAATAAACGGTTAACTGACTCAGCTAGTTGGTCAATCTGAGTCTGTTGAGCGTTCACCATTTTAATGAGTTCATTAACGGTGGTGGTTAACACGTCGACCCGTTGGCAGAGTGCCTCCATTATACTTTACTGGTCTGCTGTTCTGTAACGGTCTTGTGTCGTAACTCAGATGTCTGATTATATGGTGATCTGCAGAATCACCAATAATACAGACACTATACCTGATTATGGGTGATCTGCAGAATCACCAATAATACTAGTATAGCAGACAAAGAGCTGAGTGTGTAGTGATTTGGTGCAACCGTAACTTTAATAGTTAAATGAGACCTCACCAGAGGGGCTGGTGAGGTACTATCAGTACACTGAGCGTGCACCAGTATACAGGCTCCAGCAAGCTGGAGAAAACAATATCAAGTAGGCCGAATCTCCCGTGGAGCGGGTGATTCAGGAAGTACTGCAGCCAAGTGATCACCCAAGGAGTGGGTGAGTCAGACTGTACTGCAGCCTAGGAGACACAATGAAACTACAATGACAGATTACCCAGGGGGCAGGTAATTAAGGCTGTACTGCAGCCTAGCAGAACTGCTTCACCAGAGGAGCTGGTGTAGCTAACACCTCACCAGTGGCAAGGGCCCACTGATGAGTAGAATGGTCAGGCAGGCAAGGTTCGGCAACAGAGAGGTAAGTATCGGTACAAGATCATGAGACAAGAGAGTAATCGGTAATCAGGCAGAGGTTCAGCAACAGGAAGGTACGTATCGGTACAGAATCGTGAGACAGGAGAGTAATCGGTAATCAGGCAGAGGTTCAGCAACAGGTAGGCAGATAGGCAAAAGTACAGGATCAGAAAGCAGGATCAGAGTCAGAGAAATCGCTAGGAGTCATACACAGGAGATCAATGCAATAAGCAATATCCTAGTCTAGGTGTGAAGTCCTTGGCATCAACACCCGGGAACTAGTCTAACAAATAACAATAGCAAGGTAGCAATATCCTAGACTAGGTGTGAAATCCTTAGCATCAACACCTGGGATCTAGTCTAAGGTCTGAGCGCTAACACGCAAGTATTCACGACAGCAGACAGCGTGAGAATGAAGCCTGGAGGCTTATGAAGCAGAGGAGACCCCACTGGCACGCCCCTCCTGAATCAGCCAATCCTGGGCGCCGTGGGACTCCTCTGACGTCAGCCGACCAGCAGGTCAGCTGACGGGCTTCCTCCCCGCATAAAGGTCCCGTCTGTGCGCGCGCCCGCGCACTAAGGCGACCCCCGGCAAGTGAGAAGGCTCTGTCCTCGGCGTCCTGGACGCTGAACGGACGGATGGCCGCATGGAGGCAGCTGCAGCGGCAGTGCTGTTCGCCGCAGCTGCCTCGTATATTACAGGTAACTATTGGGGAGTGTGGGAGGTCAGGGGTTAATTTAAAATATAAAAATCAGTTAAATATAGGTCCTTCATTGAAGAAGAAAAAAGTAGATGTAATTTTACTATTTGGCCACAAGATGTCCTCACTGCTCACTATCTTATGCGTAATATTACTAAGTAAACAGGAAGCAATGCGTGGACAGGTTTGATGGCGCCGTCTCATAGACGGCTGAGGTCATTCACACGGGGAGGTAGATCAGTTCCCATTCATTGATCTAGCGCCTAACGATCCTCAGCCGTAACGAGCGCGGGGGGGTTGCAGGGAGGCAAGCAGGAATGCGCGGCGGGTAGCTAGTAGCTACACCCCTGCAAGCAGTTATGGCATTTTGAAGGGATGTGGTTACTCCTCCCGGGGGAGGAGAAGTGGTTAAACAAGTCAATTTCTGTTGATAATCACAGAAAAAAAAACAACTCCTCTGTTATTTAATGTTTATGGGAAGTGAATACTGGTTTCGATAAGCATAACACCTGCCTATCGATCTATATGCAAATGTTCGGCTGCCTACCACTCCACCAATGACACATACTGTAGAAGTGAAAGTGTGTTGAAAACACAAACGTCGCAAATCTAAAGATGAACATAGAGTGGCTTCTAATGAACACCTTATTGACTTGATGAACAGTTATTTTTTCATTCATGTATAATAAAACATAGGAACAAAGAAAAGTGTAATTGTGGCATGTGCAGTTTGGACACGCTAGAGTGATTATTAGTAACACCCACTTGAAGTCAGTGCCACAAATATCTTGTAATTAGTTTTAAAAGAAGGAATTATTAAAAACCCCTATAGGTGGTGCCCGTTAACGGTACAATCTCACAACCGTCGAATTGTTTCCGATCTCCAGGGTGATTGATCGGAGATGATAGGTCGTGTTCATTAATATCTGAATTCCCGCTAACCAGTTTTGATCAACAACACTACTACAAGTATAAGAGCTGTAGTTCGATGCATACTGTTATGCATGGGACTTTACACTTACTATTGTGTCTCCAATGGGCTGAAAAACTACCAATACATTCACGGAAAGAAGACTAGTAACAAGACCTCTATCATGCTAAGTAACAACTCATACCATCTCAATATGGTGCAAAAAAGGTAAATCCAAATGTAATTGGAAGTCTCTATTATGTTGGTGGTTGGATAGTGTACTTGTTAAGGGCTCTGTCTCTGATACAGGAGACCAGGGTTCGAATCTCGGCTCTGCCTGTTCAGTAAGCCAGCACCTATTCAGCAGGAGACCTTAGGCAAGTCTCCCTAACACTGCTACTGCCTATAGAGCGCATCCTAGTGGCTGCAGCTCTGGCACTTTGAGTCCGCCAGGAGAAAAGCGCGATATAAGTGTCTTTGTCTTTATTAGCAGCAGAGCAAAGTAAAGTGTCACAGTGTCTGTAAAGTGAATACTGTGCAAGAAGAATTGCACAGCTCTCCAGTAATTGTGCAAAATCACAGGCCTCCATAGAAGCAGCCGCTTGCTGCGAACGCGCTAGGCGTCTTCCCCCTTCTCTCCATATGCAGCAGTCATCTTAACTTGGTAAGCACCAGCACTAGCGTGCACTTTGTTTGTATATTCATTCTGTTTTGTAGCGGCGTCTGTGGTATATAAAGGCTAGTACACACTAGCAATTTTGATGGATCAATCATTGGTCAATTTTACCACCTCCATGTAGTATGACCATTTACCTATATAATCTGCATAGAATTGAAAATCTGTTTGGCCCTCATACTACATGGAGGTGGTAAAATTGACCAATGATTGATCCATCAAAATTGCTAGTGTGTACTAGCCTTAACTTACAGCGCACAGTTCCATTTACTAGCACTTTATGCATTTACAAATTTTTGCACAATTGAGTATTTTTGATATATTTTTGTATTTTTGTATTGTAGATAGTTGAATAGTTTCATTTTTATCAGTGTGATTTTGCACAATTACTGGAGGGCTGTGCAATTATTTTTGCACAATATTAACTTTACAGACACTGTGACACTTTACTTTGTTCTGTTGCTAATAGAGACTTCCAATTACATTTGGATTAAGAAGGTGGTTTTAATTATTTGCCGTGTTTTTGGATAAGTCCTTAATAAAGATACCCCTTTTTTTGCACCATATTGAGATGGTATGAGTTGTTACTTAGCATGAAAGAGGACTTGTTACTGGGCTTCTTTCCTTAACCAATTTGATCAAATCATTGGAATCCATCCATTTTTCGGATCAATCATATTGATCTGATCAAATTGATTAGCGGAAATTTGGCCATTAATGGGCAAGAACAATCACTTCCGATCAATTACCGCATCGATCGGCCGGGGGATTCTACTGTGAATGGCCACTTTAACTATTTCTATTCTATGGAAACAGCGCTCAACAACCCACATATTAATACACAAGATTCCACATTTAAAAAGTCCACAACACCCTCAATAGGTGTGATCCACAGGTATCCAGTTAATAGTCCAACCAATAATTCTTCATATACAGTTCATAGCAGTAATGATATATTCTCACCGGAACCATAGGCCAACCACTAACGATTAGCAATCACGTTTTTGGACCATGCCAGCACACGAACTCCTCCACTGATATAGGACTCCTCAGATGTGTGTATACATGTCATATGAAAGAGAGACACAGCAATAGTGTGATACCGTTTACAGAGCATACACTATCCAGCACCACCAGTGCTCCCACTCCACCCATGGGTCACCCTAAAGTGCCTCCACCAGCTATGCACTCAAGCCTCTCACCAGATAATATAGCCGACCATTCACAGACCAGCAGCTCTAGCTTGTTGTGATGACTTTCTCTTGTGTCAGCAAAGAAATGATCTAGGGCTCAAACAGGTGTACCATAGCGTAATTCCATTTAATAAAATATATTAAAAAGAGCAAGTGCACTTACAAACATCCAGTTAAAATGCGCATATAAAACAATCCTCGAGGTGATCCAGCGTCTGACCGGCTCCTACAGCGCCGCCCGACTAGTTTCGTCACTTGGACTCATCAGGAGCTTAGCTAATAGGAGCCTGCAGACGCTCTTAAACAGTTTTCACATCACATGACCATATGATTCAGTGAGCACCATTCGCTGAGCTCTTTAGCTCGTTTCTAACCTCACTGTCTATTGGCTCTACTTTGCGTGTTATCAGGGACTACATTACCCATCATTCCCTAGGATCAGATCTATCCCAGGCTCTCCAATTGGGTGGTTAGGGTCACAAGCCCCTCAGGGCTCCACCCCTCCAAATTCTGCCCTAAAATCCGGATTTCTGTAACTTCTATCAAACGGACTACAAATGGCAGCATGTTGAACGGAATTCCGCATTCAAAAAACGGAATTCCGCATAAAAAACGGATTTCCGCATAAAAAACAACAAAAAAAAATTTTCTTTTTTTTTTTTTTTTCTTTTTTTTTTTTTGATCTTGCGATCCGGAATTCCGCATCATAAGCGGGCAAAAATCCTCAACAGACTAAAATCATGGGTCCACGGTAATGCTTCCAAAAAAGGCTACACCAGCTACCATAGGAAAGGGAAAATTGCTCTACTTTTACCTCTGTTTCTAGGCGCTCACTTCCACATATGTAACACCATGTACATTACTACAAATAAACCCCTTTCTGTCCATAATGCCCCCACCCCTTAATACACATATTCACCAATTACAATAACTGAATTGAATACAATTTTACCTTCACATTTGTGTCCCCCATCATTATTTATATATACAGCTCCATTCAATCCTCCCTTCAATCATCAGCTATATGACAATTCAGATCAAGCTCAACGTTCAATCCACCCGGCTGCATTGTTTTAAGATCATAAATCCATTTTGTTTCCATCTTAGATATCTCCCTAATTTTGTGACAGCCCCTCCACCTTGTCGTCAATTTTTGTACCCCACAGAATTTCAACAATTTTGGGTCCCTCCCATGCTGCTCAAAGAAATGTTTAGAAACACTGTGTCCTTTATATCCTCTACTAATGTTCCCAATATGTTCCCCAATTCGTTTGTGTAAAGCTCTTTTCGTACGTCCCACATACTGCAGCCCGCACGGGCACCATAACAGGTATACCACGTGCGTGCTGCAGCAGTGGATAAACTCTCTGATTTTCTGCACTTTTCCAGTTTGAAATGAGCCAACTTCTTTTATTTTTATCCCTTGTGCTCTTTCACATGCACAACATTGATGACATGGAAAAAATCCCACATTTCCCCACATATCTGTCCTATTCTTAACCACAGGTGCATCCACATATGTTTTAACTAATTGCTGCTGTAGATTCCTTGCCCGTCTGTAAATAAACTTCGGTTTCTCTGGGATTACTCTTCCCAAAATCGGGTCAATTTGTAGCAACCCCCAATGTTTCTTATATATTTTTTCTACTTCTCTATGTTGTGAATTATACCCCATTATTACTGCATATTCAAAGGCACTGGATTTGTTCTCCCTCCCCATGTCATTTTGTAACAATGTGTCTCTCTGCTGGTACATTATTTGATTGGACAGTCTCTCAAGTTGTTGGCGATTATAACCTTTCTCGCTAAACCTATCTATAAGCACTTCAGCCTGTATCAGGTAATCAACATCAGAGCTGCAATTCCGCCGTATTCTGCTCAACTGTCCTTTTGGAATATTTCGCATCCAGTTTGGGTGATGACAGCTTTGGATTGGGATGTATGAATTTCTATCTGTTTTCTTAAAAAACGTTTTTGTTCCCAAGCAACCTGCCTTATTCATGACCACCACATCGAGGAAATCAATTTCCTCTTTGTTACACTTCATAGTCAGCTCAATACCCAGCTCATTTGCATTTAACCATTGTATATAATGTTTTAATTCTTGTTCACTCCCCTCCCAGATCCAGAACAAGTCGTCAATAAAACGTTTCCAGTTTCTAACTTTGTTACTTTCTTGTGCTGACAGTATGCTTCTTTCCCATTGGTCCATAAATATGTTGGCGACGCTGGGCGCAAATTTTGCCCCCATGGCGCAGCCAACACACTGGACTATGTAACTATGTAACTATGACATAAAACCCTCCCCCATACCAAAAATAATTATGTGTTAGACAAAATTCCAGCAATTGTAAAATAAACAAAATTTGATCTTCCTTTAATTCATTCCTCTCCCTAAATGCCTTTCCTACAGTTTCCAGTGCCTTATCATGAGGAATGATGGTGTACAACGCCGTAACATCCGCCGTTACCAACAATTCACCTTGCCTCATCCCCAATCCATTAATACTTTGTAGAAAATGTTTTGTGTCCTTCAATAAGCAGGGCAAGGTTCTAACAACTGGTTGCAAAAATCTGTCAATGTATTCGCCTAATCGTTGATTCAATGAACCTATGCCACTGATAATAGGCCGCCCGGGTGGATTCGTCTGATTTTTATGGATTTTGGGATTTATATACATCACTGGAATACGTGGAGCGTCTATCATTAGGTACCGGAACTCCGCATCACTCAAAATCCCCTTATCCAAGCCCCCTTTCAAAATATTCCTCATTTCCCCTTTATACTCACCTGTGGGATCTCCTTTCAGCTTCCTATAAGTCCTAGTGTCACTCAAAATATTCTCAATTTCCTGTGTGTATTGGTTATGCTGCATAATGACTACCCCTCCCCCCTTATCAGCAGGTCTAATTAATATTTTTTTTTCCTCGCTTAGATCTTTAATCTGTTTCCATTCATTTTTCTTTACTTTCATTTCTAATTTTTCAATGTCATTCAGCACCATATTTTCAAAACTTGCTATGGTGCTATTTTTTGCCATATCGGGTGGATTGAACGTTGAGCGATTCCTAAGGTTAGTATGTACATACTGCTGGGGGAGTAGACCCAGCAGACATGTGTACCATAGCGTAAATGGAATTACGCTATGGTACACCTGTTTGAGCCCTAGATCATTTCTTTGCTGACACAAGAGAAAGTCATCACAACAAGCTAGAGCTGCTGGTCTGTGAAGGGTCGGCCATATTATCTGGTGAGAGGCTTGAGTGCATAGCTGGTGGAGGCACTTTAGGGTGACCCGTGAGTGGAGTGGGAGCACTGGTGATGCTGGATAGTGTATGCTCTGTAAACGGTATCACACTATTGCTGTGTCTCTCTTTCATATGACATGTATACACACATCTGAGGAGTCCTATATCAGTGGAGGAGTTCGTGTGCTGGCATGGTCCAAAAACGTGATTGCTAATCGTTAGTGGTTGGCCTATTGTTCCGGTGAGAATATATCATTACTGCTATGAACTGTATATGAAGAATTATTGGTTGGACTATTAACTGGATACCTGTGGATCACACCTATTGAGGGTGTTGTGGACTTTTTAAATGTGGAATCTTGTGTATTAATATGTGGGTTGTTGAGCGCTGTTTCCATAGAATAGAAATTTTGTACGTAGTGTGACACACACAATTGAAAAATAGCGATCCGACCAGACAGAGATTTATTAATATTTATTAATATTTAGAATATCTATTGAGGAGCGCACTGATCAAATATAGAATTTTCACTTTAACTATTTATTTATTGTATTTATAAAGTGCCAACATATTACGCAGCGCTGGACATTAGTTTAGGTTACAGACAATATTTAGGGGTGACATACAGCAATATGTCAATACAGGAATACAAGAAAAACCAGATCACGCAGCACAGTAGGTAATGCTTAGTCACTGGATGGAAGCATGGAGTTTAGGCAAGTTAGGCTTACTCAAAAGTCTCCAAAATTCCATCAATTTAAGATCTTCACACATGCTCCAGGAGACCAGAGCACATGGACTACCATCAGAGGTGGCCTTAGAGTATGCGGGGCCTGGGGCGAGTGTCATATGCGGGGCCTAGAGACATATGCTGTGGATACACACGTTGTAGAAGCACACACTCTGTATAGGTTAGATAGGTAGGTGCCCCGCAGTATAGATTAGATAGGTAGGTAGGTACCCCACAGTATATATTAGATAGGTGCCTGCAGTATAGATTAGACAGGTAGGTGCCCCGCAGTACAGATTAGTTAGGAAGGTGCCTGCAGTATAGATTAGTTAGGTAGGTACCCCGCAGTATATATTAGATAGGTGCCTGCAGTATAGATTAGGTAGGGTGGTGCCCTGCAGTACAGATTAGATAGGTGCCCTGCAGTATAGATTAGATAGATAGGTGCCAGCCTGCAGTATAGATAGATAGGTGCCAGCCTGCAGTATAGATTAGATAGATAGGTGCCAGCCTGCAGTATAGGTTAGATAGGTGCCTGCAGTATAGATTAGATAAGTGCCAGCCTGCAGTATAGATTAGATAAGTGCCAGCCTGCAGTATAGGTTAGAAAGGTGCCTGCAGTATAGATTAGATAGGTGCCAGCCTGCAGTATAGATTAGATAAGTGCCAGCCTGCAGTATAGGTTAGAAAGGTGCCTGCAGTATAGGTTAGATAGGTGCCAGCCTGCAGTATAGATTAGATAGGTGCCAGCCTGCAGTATAGGTTAGATAGGTGCCAGCCTGCAGTATAGATTAGATAGGTGCCAGCCTGCAGTATAGATTAGATAGGTGCCAGCCTGCAGTATAGATTAGATAGGTGCCTGTAGTATAGATTAGATAGGCGCCAGCCTGCAGTATAGGTTAGATAGGTGCCAGCCTGCAGTATAGGTTAGATAGGTGCCTGTAGTATAGATTAGATAGGTGCCAGCCTGCAGTATAGGATAGATAGGTGTCAGCCCGCAGTATAGGTTAGATAGGTGCCAGCCTGCAGTATAGATTAGATAGGTGCCAGCCTGCAGTATAGGATAGATAGGTGCCAGCCTGCAGTATAGGTTAGATAGGTGCCTGTAGTATAGATTAGATAGGTGCCAGCCTGCAGTATAGGATAGATAGGTGTCAGCCCGCAGTATAGGTTAGATAGGTGCCAGCCTGCAGTATAGATTAGATAGGTGCCAGCCTGCAGTATAGGATAGATAGGTGTCAGCCCGCAGTATAGGTTAGATAGGTGCCAGCCTGCAGTATAGATTAGATAGGTGCCAGCCTGCAGTATAGGTTAGATAGGTGCCAGCCTGCAGTATAGGTTAGATAGGTGCCTGTAGTATAGATTAGATAGGTGCCAGCCTGCAGTATAGGATAGATAGGTGTCAGCCCGCAGTATAGGTTAGATAGGTGCCAGCCTGCAGTATAGATTAGATAGGTGCCAGCCTGCAGTATAGATTAGATAGGTGCCAGCCTGCAGTATAGGATAGATAGGTGCCAGCCTGCAGTATAGGTTAGATAGGTAGGTGCCCCGCAGTATAGATTATATAGGTAGATGCCCTGCAGTATAGGATAGATAGGTGTCAGCCCGCAGTATAGGTTAGATAGGTGCCAGCCTGCAGTATAGATTAGATAGGTGCCAGCCTGCAGTATAGATTAGATAGGTGCCTGCAGTATAGGATAGATAGGTGCCAGCCTGCAGTATAGGTTAGATAGGTGCCTGCAGTATAGATTAGATGGGTAGGTGCCTGCAGTATAGGTTAGATAGGTGCCAGCCTGCAGTATAGATTAGATAGGTGCCAGCCTGCAGTATAGGATAGATAGGTGCCAGCCTGCAGTATAGGTTAGATAGGTGCCAGCCTGCAGTATAGATTAGATAGGTGCCTGCAGTATATGTTAGATAGGTGCCAGCCTGCAGTATAGGATAGATAGGTGCCTGCAGTATAGGATAGATAGGTGCCTGCAGTATAGATTAGATAGGTGCCAGCCTGCAGTATAGGTTAGATAGGTAGGTGCCCTGCAGTATAGATTATATAGGTAGATGCCCTGCAGTATAGATTAGATAGGTAGGTGCCCTGCAGTACAGGTTAGATAATGTGGCTGCAGTGCTGGGGAGAGCGGGCATAGTTGTTAAAACTCACATGTCTTCACCGATGCTCCAGCTACCATCTAGTTCCTCTCCCAGCATCTGTGTATTGGTAACAGCGCCCCCCTGTGGTGACATGCGGTCACGTCATCATAGGGGGCGCTGTTACCAATACACAGATGCTGAGAGAGGAAATAGATGGTAGCTGGAGCATCGGTGAAGACACATGAGTTTTAACTATGCCCGCTCTCCCCAGCACTGCAGAGGGTGCGGGGCCTCCTCAGGCGCGGGGCCTGGGGCGATTGCCCCACTTGCCACCCCCAAAGGCCGGCTCTGACTACCATAACATGCTTTGTTTCAAGGACTCTGATATTAATGCCTGCATTTGAACTGGACTTTATTTCTTTCAATATCCCCACAAGGACTGCTAAGATAAGTAAACCTCACCATTATTTTCCTTTTATTTCAAGCTTTGTGTGTATATGTTAATTAGTGTATGTAAATATGTGTACTGCATTTTTGTTATTAAAACATTTAACAATCGTTTTACGGTTATGACCTGTTCCTGAACATACACAATCATACTTACTCCTCCGAAAACATTACCTTGTGTTCTATAGTATCTTGTATTTACAACCTGTATGCTTCAATCGGGCACAGATAGACAGATCTGGTGCCAATCCCTGCATACAGCTAAGGGTTAAGCTACAGTGTTCTCAGTGTGTTAATATAGTTACAGTTGTGCGCTGACTCGCACGTGGTGGCAAGCATTTGAATTGTATGTGTGTGGTGAATCCTTTGGAGTCAGAACACTCCTCTCGGCTAGTCGGTTCATAGATTGCGAATCCACCTATGGGCATCTATGCACAAAGCGACAGCGAGACCAGGTTTCTGACTCTGAGCGCTTGACCCAATAAAGGATTGGCCCTTGCGGTTTTTGACAATTGGTCTCCAAAATTCACTCAAAGACTACCGTGTTTCCCATAAAGTAAGACATCCCCTGAGAATAAGCCTTAGCATAAATTCCTAGAATGCTTGAAATATAAGAGCAGCAGTATAATGTGAGTTCTACAGTATTGTATATGTGTCAGGCAATTTGTGTTTTTGTTGGAGCCAGCCCTCCTGATCTACCGTGATAAGCATCAGCAGCACTTCCCCTCTTCACCTGTTCCCAGGACACACAGCTTATCCTTTCATAGCTCTGGGGAGCCTGAAAGAGTTCTCTGTCTGCAAGAAATAGACTCTTACCCACATGATCAGCAGAATCAATGTCTTGTAAGTGAGAGCCAATACCTGCAAACCACAGGCTCAGTGTATGCTGCCTGTGTTTCAGCATGGCATGCAGTATATACATTTTGTATAGGAAAACTACCAGTGTTTCCCCCCAAAATAAGACATCCTTTGAAAATAAGCCCTAGCACATCTTTTGGAGCAAAAATTAATATAAGACAGTGCCTTATTTTTGGGGAAACACTGTAGTACTGAAAGACTGTGTACATTTAGTATAGCAGCTCAGAAGTTTGGGGCAGGATATTGGTGATAATTAAGGCAGGCTGTAGACCAGAGGAAAGGCTGGCACTCCACACTGCACTGACAAGCCCCGATAGGAAAATGGTAGGTTTGTGTACAGGTATTGATCAGTATATGCTCAGTACCATAGATAAGAGAATCATTATACCAAAGTGAATAGCGTCGATACGGAACTGCTCTAATTCACCTCTTTAATGGCTTAATGCATTACATTCACAGCATAAAAAGTACACATACCATTACCCTGCATGCGCTAGCGTGGTATGTGTACTTTTTATGCTATGAATGTAATGCATTAAGTCATTAAAGAGGTAAATTGGAGCAGTGCTATATCGACTCTACTTACTTTGGTTATTACTGATAGTTAGAATATCAGGTATATCGCTTAAAACTTCCATCTGGTATTCTAACGCTAACCTCCCCCTTTTTGACTCTTAACCAGATAATTTCCCCTCTCCTATCCAAACACTAACTTTTCCCTTCTCCACTATTAACACGAACCACCCCCTCTCCATTACTAACACTAATCTTCCCCCTCTTCATTCCTAACACTAACCTCCCCCTCTACACGCCTAACACTAAGGGTCGGTTCACACATGCTTTAAAAAAGTATCCGTGATATACGTTTTTAAAGCTTCTTGAAAACACAGGAAGCAGACCTATGTTAAAAATAGGACTCGCTTCCACTTGTTAAAAACACAGATCCATGTTTGATTCATGTGCCACAGAACGCAAGACAGAACGTAGAGTCCGGACTTTGCACTTTTTACCAGACTGGATGAGAAAACGTGCTTAATGAAAGCCTATGAGAACGGACACTGTTCGTTCCCACTGGCTAGTCACCGCATCCGTGTCACCCATTTTGCTTCCATCCACCCGCCGCTATGACATCATACTCACGTGTCCCGCTGTCCATTGCCGCACCTCGGCTCGGTGGCCGTGGATTCTCTATTGAGCTCCTCAGCAACTGGGAATTCTCATTGGTTCATGTTGAACCAATGAAAACTCTCCCTGTTGCTAGAAAGAATTTGCAGTCTATGAAGAGCCATGCTTCGGCTGGCCTCCGGACTGCTGCTGAGAGGACCGAGCGGCGGGAAGAGAGAGATGAGCGGCGATGCGTACTGGCCGATATGAGCGATGCTGCGGACACGGAACAGTGGATGCAGAATAGAAGGAACGCATCGGCCTCGCGGATGCATGTTCCATTTCCGTTCTGCATCCGGACCAATGTGATCCGAGCCTAACCTCCCCCTCTCTATTCCTAACACTGAACTCCCTCGGCTCCACTCCTAATACTAACCTTCCCCCTTTCCACTCCAAACACTAACCAACCTCTCTCTATTCCTAACACTAACCTTCCCCCTTTCCACTCCTAACACTAACCTTCCCCCTTCCCACTCCTAACACTAACCTTCCCCCTTTCCCCTCCTAACACTAACCTTCTCCCTCTCTATTTCTAACACAAAACTCTATTGTCACCACTTCTAACACCCAACATCCCCCCCCCCCCAACTCCTAACACTAACCTTCCTAGAAGGACCGGATTTACCTCACAGGAGCCTATAGGCACAGGTGTCCTGACACCTTAGATTCCGCCCTCCAGGGACCTAAAAACCCTTTCCAAACTGCACCGCAAGTGTATTGACTGTCCCAGCTGTCACTTCTCCCTTACTTCCCTTCCCCGTCATAGGTAGCTACAGGAGCCCCTCAGTATTAGGTAGCCAGAAGAACCCTCAATATTAAATAGCTAGAGGTGCCCCTGATTGAGTAGAGATCTGGTCATGGGAATGCAGAGAGCAAGGTGAGTAATCTCTCATTTACACTCTCAGCAGAACTCTGCATAGGGAAGGAGGGAGGGAGGCACTCAAAGAGGGGAGTGAGCCGCCTTTCCATCATCAGGCCCCTGTAGGAATGTGCCTACAGTGCCTTATTGCAAACCTGCTTCTCAGAGCTGGGACAAGGTCCTCCAGCACCCAAGGCTGAGACACCAAAGAGCGCCCCTCCATCCCTCCCACCCCAGCTGTCACACACTGACTGCTAGTAGACTAAAAGGTGCCCCAGAGCCCCTCAACACCTTAATCCCACCCTCCTCCACGCCGCCTCTCACCTTGAGCACTTTCTGCTCCTCTGCCCACAGCAGCAGCCATGTGTCCATGAAGGAAATCTTTGAGCGGAAGAAGCCAATGTCTGTCAGTCACCCCCTTGCCCAGTGTCTGACAGCTGGCTTGGCAACTGTTAGCTCGCCAGCTGTTACCATACAAGCTGGTGGACTCTGAGGCCTTCCGAAAATGTGTGGCGATTGGGACACCACAGTGGAAGATACCAGGCCGCAATTACTTTTCTCAAAAGGAGATACCCAAACTGTACCGGGATGTAGAAGGGCAAGTGGTGTCATCTCTGGCACACAGCGTTGAGTCAAGGGTTCAACTGACCACGAATGCCTGGTCTGCCAAGCACGGTCAGGGCAGGTACATTACTTATTCGGCACATTGGGTCAATCAGGTGACCGCTGGCAAGCAGGGAGTACGTGGCTGTGTAGCGAACCTAGTTGTAACACCTCCACAGCTTGCAGGCAGTCCTGCTGCCACCTCCTCTCCTTCTCCTCCTGCTACATCCACTCCAACTACACACCCCCAGCTCCCCAGGGCCTATGCTGCATGCCAGGTACGACGGTGTAACGCCATCTTGGGCATGTCTTGCCTCAAAGCCCAGAGTCGCACTGGAGCAGCTCTCCTGGCTGCTCTGAACAAACAGGTCGATCAGTGGCTGACCACACACCAACTGGAGATCGGCATCGTGGTGTGCGACAACGGCAGCAATCTTATTTCGGCTTTGAGTTTGGGAAAGTTGACACATGTACCCTACATGGCACATGTGCTCAATCTCATAATACAAAGATTTGTGTGCAAGTACCCAGGCTTACAGGAGGTCCTGAAGCAGTCCAGGAAGGTGTGTGGGCATTTCAGGCGATCCTACACGGTCATGGCACGCTTGGCCGATATTCAGCGGAGAAACTACTTGCCGGTGAGGCGCTTGATTCGCGATAGCCCGACTTGCTGGAATTCAACACTCCTGATGTTTGACCGCCTGCTACAACAGGAGAAAGCCGTCAAAGAGTATCTGTACAACTACAGTGAAAGAACACGCTCTGGGGAGCTGGGGATGTTATGGCCGAAGTACTGGACACTCATGCGTAATGCCTGCAAGCTCATGCGTCCGTTTGAGGAGGGGACAAACCTGGTGAGTCACAGTGAAGGCGTCATCAGCGACTTGATCCCATATGCTTTCTTCCTGGAGCGTGCCGTGCGTAGAGTGGTGGATCAAGCTGTAGAGGAGCATAACAGGAACAGGAGGAGGAAGAGTTTTTGGAAACATCATCAACACCTGCGGCATCACAGAGGAGGGGGAAGGAGGAGTCGTCTGGGAAAGAGGAGTCAGATGAGGAAGGTTTTTTTTTGAGGAGGAGGCGGAAGAACAACTGCAGCAGGCGTCGCAGGGGGCTTGCGCTTCTCACCTTTCCCATGGTATTGTTCGTGGCTGGGGGGAGGAGGAGAACTTACTTGAGATCACTGAGGAAGAGCAAGACGAGATGGCTAGTACGGCGGCAACAGACTTTGTGCAGATGGGGTCTTTCATGCTGTCCAGCCTGTTGAGGGACCCCCGTATAAAAAATCTTAAGTGGAATGACTGGGTGGCAACACATTACTGGGTGGCAACACTACTAGAATCGGTATAAGCACAAAGTGGCGCAGATGTTTCCAAATCACCAGAAGGCAGAAAGGATGCAGCACTTGCAGAATAAGCTGGCAACTATACTTTACAGTGCGTTTAAGGGTGATGTCACAGCACAAAGGAATAAAGGTGCCATTGCCAGTAATCTTTCTCCTCCTCCCATATCCACGCAAGGCAAGAACAGGATGCTCTAGCGCCTCATGGTAATGTCGGACATGCAGACATTCTTTAGTCCAACGCCTCGCCTTAGCCCTTTCAGATCCACCCTCCACCAATGCCTCGACCGGCAGGTAGCCGACTACCTGTCCTTAAGTGTGGATGTAGAGACACTGAGCAGCGATGAACCCCTGGACTACTGGGGGCGCAGTCTTGACCTGTGGCCAGAGCTGTCACAATTTGCCATCCAACTTCTGTCTTGCCCTGCCTCAAGCGTCCTGTCAGAAAGGACCTTCAGCGCAGCTGAAGGCATTGTCAGTGAGAATTCGCCTAGGTCACAAAAGTGTTCAGTACCTCACCTTTATCAAAATGAATGAGGCATGGATCCCGGAGGGCTACTGCCTGCCCGAAGACTAAGTCAGTCCCCACACACATCATCTCTGCCTGCACGCCGTGTGACTGCCTGCCCCAAGACTAAGTCGGTCCCCACACAGCATCTCTGCCTGCAGGCAGCTTGACTGCCTTCTCCGCCCCCACCAACAGGGTCCAGGACTCCAGGTGGATTCCTGAATTTTTAAGGCCGCTGCTACCAGTGGCCGCTATAATAATTATTCTGGTGCGTGTACATGCCTGCCTAATTTTTCTGGCTGCACTGCAGCTGCAACAGCAAAACAAAAAGCATGTACATGTGTCAATTCCCCTTCGTGATTGTTACCTTGCCGCGGTGAAGCGGCTTGCGTATCACAATGAAGCAATCACCGGCTAAATGAGTGTGTTGGGGGGCACACCTGACCCAAGAAGATAGATAATAAGTTCGTGGCTTCATTGTGGACAGAGCAAATTCGATCAGCTGGACACTCAGTCACTGTTGTTCTGTCCTTGAGCTACCCTAGCCCCACCATATGGTCTTAAAAAACCGCCATCGCCTGCATTCTCGCCATGGTGCCCGCCTTCACTACACAAACAGCTGTTTGCGGTGCGTTACACAGTGAGTTTAATCTGTCAGTGTGAAGCAGTACACTAATTACACTACCTGATTAATGTATACACATGCAAGATGTTTTAAAGCACTTTAGGCCTCCAATTTAGCAATAAAATGTGATTTCTGCTTTTAAACCCTGCTGTGCGTAAAATCCGGATTGCCCCCCTACAGGTGTTAGACCCCTTGAAACATCTTTTCCATCACTTTAGTGGCCACAAATAGTGTTTGTAGTTTTGAAGGTTCGCCTGCCCATTGAAGTCTGAAGTTTTAATCAGGATGATACCATTTATTGGCTAACTACAAATGAATAAGAATAAACAAGCTTTCGGTAAACCTGATGAAGGCTGCAAGGCCGAAAGCTTGTTTATTCTTATTCATTTGTAGTTAGCCAATAAATGGTATCATCCGGATTTAAAACTTCTTGCTTTTACTGATGGCTAACACGGTACAATACCCTACTGCTACCATTGAAGTCTATGGCGGTTCGAAAAGTTTGCATGTTCGCAAACTTTTTTCGCGTGTTCAAGTTCGAGGTTCGCGAACCAAAATCTGCGGTACGCAACAACTCTACTTAGGGATAAATTGGTCCGTAGTGAACAATTCGCCAACAATAGTACCTGGCTTCAGAAAAAAGTACCTAATGGTGCGTTTAAATGTAGTAGATGTAGCCTACACTAAGGTGACCCTAATGTACTTATATAGATCTGACTGTGATCAGTACTGATCACTTACAGATACTATATAGTACCAATGCTGATTAGCGACAGTGATGACGCTACTCATCGACTAATTAGTGACTGCGGTGTGGTGGGCTGGGCGCTAACTGACGCTAAATACCTAACAAAGGGGCCTAGCTAACTAACTGGCCTAACTGTTAATACAGGAAGGGGGGATCAGGAGCCTGAGGGGGATCTAAGGGCAGGAGGTGGGTGATCAGGAGCCCACAGGGGGCTTATTAGGGCCTGATTGGATGGGTGAGATTGACAGGTGGTGACAGTGGGTGATTAGGTGTAAACAATGCACGGAAAAGGGGGGGGGGGTGATCAGAGGGAGATTGGAGGGGGGTCTGAGGGCGATAAGGGGCTCAGATATGCCTAAATATGTGTGAAATGTGTGTTGTGGTTACTTACCTGTCCTCTCTGGTGGTCTATCGACGCAGAAGAGACCACTAGAGGAGGCAGCCAGTATAATACATGTTTACTAAACAACATGTATTATACTTCTTATTGGGCAAATCGTAACCTAACAGCCTGCCGGCGCTGCTAATTGGCCGGCGGGCTGATGATGGAGGGGGGGATGCACTGCATGCTGGGTGATGCACCTGCATGCATGCACGGTTGCCCACAAAACATCACTTAAGGACCTTACGCCGATCAGCGTTAGGCAGTCCTAATACTGTACGTCAGGCCAGACTAACACTGAACTATGCACCATACAATACCCATGCCATACTTTGAAATATCATTTTCTTCTAGTAAGTTTTACAGTAGGAGTGGAGAGTCTAGGGCAGGCATGGGCAAACTTGGCCCTCCAGCTGTTAAGGAACTACAAGTCCCACAATGCATTGCAGGAGTCTGACAGCCACAGTCATGACTCATAAAGGCAAATGCATTGTGAGTTCCGTAACAGCTGGAGGGACGAGTTTGCCCATGCCTGGTCTAGGGGCAGACAGTGGATCAGGACAGATGAAGATCTGATAATGTAGCCTGGACAGGATCAGAAGTGGATGCCAGTTGCTCGAGAGTTCATATTTGTTAAAGTGGTACTGGGATGGCTTCCAGCATTATCATATTGTTTTGGAAGTGTAATATACTGTGTAAACAAGGTAGAAGAGTTCCCGCTGTATCCAGGGGGAAGCAGATAACTTTCTCTCCTTTATTTGCTCACTAATTACTTAATTAGGTGTTGATCTGATAATTTATCCTGCAGCTCACAATTATATCAGTCAACTTCTATGAGGTGTAAATATGCATTGAATTGACATCATAACAGCCTTATAGTGTTTCATATTAATTTATTTTCTGTGTCCCCCATAAGGCAACCGCTTACTCCTCTATGGTCCTCAAATGGTGGTGCCCAGAAATATCATATAAGCATTAGAGGGCAATATGAAAGCTTGGCAGATGATCTTTTTGTACAGACTACAATAGGCTTGTACAAAGGACAAGGGTATGTGGTCTACGTATGGAGGAAAATTGTTTTAGCCATCGATTTAGAAAGGAGTACTTTACAGTAAAAGTTGTTAAAATTTTGAATGTTTGACCACAGGAAGTAGTTACAGCAAATTCTATATCTGCATTTAATGAGAGCTCAGATGCTTTCCTTGCATTGAAGGACATCTATTTGATAATTACTACGTAACTCCTAGCAGAGTTGATTAAGGGGTTTTATCTGACTACTATCTGGAGTTGGGAAGGATTTTTTTCCCCTTAAAGAGTATTTGGCCCAAATCTTATAAGGTTTTTTTTTTTGCATTCCTCTGGATCAACTAGGATATGTGCAGGTGCAGGACATTTATTGTGTCTTCGGGATGAACTTAATGACGGGTGTCTGTTATTGCCACCATTTTTACATTATACTTTTAGGGTTAACGGCAACCTCTGAGCAGCACCTTCAGATTTTACAAAAGTAAAGCTTTGGTGTACTTGACAGGTACAGGGCCTATTTCCACCGCAAGCGTTTCAACCTGGTTTTCAGAATACATTTGGCAGAATGCAAGGACACTTTTTTTTCCAATGTAAATTTTGGTACTCTCTGCATGATGCATTTTAGTTTATTTTGCATTTCCAATCAATATAATAAAATGGGATCTGACATTGCATTGCAAAATTGCATAAAAAATGCACAGAAAATAGACGTGCTTGCGTTCTGTGGAAAGGGAAATTGACCCAACAGGCCTCTTTTGCTACAAACACAAACACCTTTTGTGTTTTTTTGCAAAATTAAACCTGCATTTTTTCTGTAATTTTTGTGTGTTTTGCAAGCGATTTTTTATTTTTTAAATGCTTTTGTTTGCATGTTGCAGTTTTGATTGGTTCGCCTAGGGAAAAATTAAAAATTGCAAGAAAAGCACATAAGACAGCTTGTGCTTTTGGGAAACAAATCAAATCACATTAGTGGAAAATATAAAGAAATGAGAGATAGTGAGGCTCTGCTGCTGTAAAAGCCCAGTTCACATGTACATATTTTGCATTTAATGAAGCAAAGTTCAACCTTGCAAAACAGCTGTCAGGCCTTGCACCCCCACTGCTTGTAAGCACTGTGTCTGCCCAACTGCATTAAAGAGTTATCGCTATCTCTCACTTCCTTATGTTTGCTGCTGAATGAGAGCACGGTGCAGGTGGCTCACACCAGTGGATCCATCCCTGCTGCATACTGGTGTCGGAACACAATGTACTCCTCACACAGATCTCAAAGGACATGAGTGAAATTGCATAAGTTCCGCAAATCAGATGGGCATGCAGTGGGAAAAGACCCTAAGCCATCACTTTAGCTGCTTCAGGTACAGGTATAAACAAACACCATGATACTCATCCACACAAATCCTTTGGGGTACTGTCAGCTGATCATCACTGTGAAAGCAAAATAAGAAAAACACCATTGTAAAGCCACAGAGCTAAACACAGTTTATTATTAACATCAATATACAAACAAGGCATGTGATTCCTTTTTTACTATTTTTTTCAGGCTTTGAAGAAACATGGTACATTCACACAAATGTTTTAACATCACAAATGCTTTCAGCTGAAAAAAAAAAGAAAAAAGTTCTATTTTTAATTAAAATTAAACATTCATATACATAAATATATTTTTTATCTTTCTCGTATAAAGTGCAATAACCTTCCAACCTAAAAAATCTAACACAGCAAAATGGTTTAAAAACTCTTCCTTGTCACAGTAAATGTTAACAGATACACATGTACACAAATACCAGCACAGCTAATGGCTCGAGGCTAGTTAGCGTCCGTCACTGCTTGCCACCACAACATTGTAATTCAGTTTATTGAGAAGGAAAATATGCATGGGGTAAAGGCATGAAGCGTCCGCTTTTCATTTTGCTCATACACTGATGATATTACATTTCAAAGCCTTTAGTTCTAAAATATACCGTAGTTAGCAAACACAAAAGCCAATAATAATGGTGCATAGCTGTGAAAATACTGCAGAAACCAACAAAGCATAGAAGAGAAGACAGGCCCTTTAAACTGGAAATACACTTACAACATCTTGCCCTGAATTGCAACACATTGCCGGAAATTGCATAAAGAAAGATCACCCTAGTTTTATGTGGTATTACTGTGCTGGCTGCTCCGCCTATAATTGTCTAGTACCAATCATGTGCTATCCACGTGGTGGCAAAAGTGCTGCCATAGCGACCTACATCCTTTCTGAGTCTGGGATGGTGTGGTCTTAAAGGTTATGTATACTTAATGAAGTGTATTAAATCAGCCCCAATAAGCTCTTTTAATAAAAGTGCATTTAAAATGATAAAACCATTCCCCACATAGGCCTCAGTTCACCAAACTTATCTCCTGTCTTTAATAACGTTTCTAGAGTTATCACCGCGGTGATAAGCCATGTAGTATTCAGGAAACATTTTACCTCAGGCAAACTAAAAGTTAACTCTTCTGTCTTTAAGTTTAGGTGAAATCTCTAAAGTTAACTCTTCAATCCTTAAAATAACTCCAGAATTCTAAAGTTAAAGACAGGCTGTTAATTAGCTGCATGTGAAAATAACTACAGAGGAGGTAACTTAAAATGAACCTCTGGACTAAAAATCTACTCAGCAGCACTGAAAAGGCTCGGTGTTTCTTTAATAGTTTCACAGCGTCAGAACTTTGTTTTTCTTACCAAAGCATCATTTTTAGCTGCATTTTTAGCTAAGCTCCACCCGTCAAAGAAAACTGCCTGGGCTTTTTTTCCCTGATGCTGTGCAAAGCATGATGGGATTTCCTATGTTATTCACGTTGCCTAGCAAGTGGGAGGGGTGATCGGCACACAGGACAGTTGGAACTGTGTCTCATGCTCCCTGTCACCTCCTTTCAACCAAAAAGATGGCTGCCCTCATGAAATCAAACATTTGCCTGTTTTTTTAAAACAGGGTGGGTAATATAATCCTATCTATTTTAAATAACATAACTAATGTAACTTAATGACAGTATGTTTGTTTAGGCTGAAGTTCCTCTTTAAGGACTGAAGTGATAAGATAACTATCTCACTGTGAAAACTTATCTCTACACGTTAATAAGGCAAGATTGATGTGTGGTGGTAAGTTTTCGCTTGCCTTATTATCTCCAGCATAATCTTAGTGTATTCTGGCCAAAGATCAACGGACGTCTTTGTTCCCTGTTCTGTACAAACACTTCTCTAGAGCAGCTTGTAAACCGTGTGGGTAGAGTGGTGCTCTTGCCAGTTTGGAGTGCTCCCGTATAGACTGGCCTCTACTGTTGTGTTATTACGCTGCTTTCTGGATTGGGGCTGCATACACATGGCACCAGTGCGAGCGCGAATGCAGGTGTTTGGTGCTACGTGGTTTGGCATGCGCTGAATTAATGTTGGTATCTTAAAGGGAACCAGAGGCCCCAGAAAAAAGATTCTATACATACCTGGGGCTTCCTCCAGCCCCATACGCACGGATCGCTCCCACGCCGCCGTCCTCCGCTTCCCGGATCCGCCGGTACCGGGTCCCGTCACTTCCGGCGGACGCGGCCAATTGTCCGCATGAGCAGGGGCTCCCTCCATACCCTTACTCGTGCGGCTGCGCAGTAGGCAGCTGCACGCGTAAGGGTATGCTGGGAGCCCCTGTGATGTGGACAATTGGCCGCATGCTTTCGCCGACTGGCCGAAACTACGGGACCCGGTACCGCTGGATACAGGAAGCGGAGGACGGCGGCGTGGGAGCGATCAGTGCGTATGGGGCTGGAGGAAGCCCCAGGTATGTATAGAATCTTTTTTCTGGGGCCTCTGGTTCCCTTTAAGAAGAAACTATAGAGGAGACCAACTGTAATGATATCCATGCTCAGGCCAATCAGTCATACAGAGTGTATCCTGGCATTCTATTGGTGATTCTAAATAATTGGCTGGTCACATCTATCTGAAATAGCCATATAGCATTCATTAACACACACACAACATTCTTAGGCCAGCTATAAGTGATGATGAGCTGCGGAAGAGATGGTGTGAAACAGCGCTCTCAGGTAGTGTTAGTTGATTTTAGCTGCTATATATTTATATGTTTCGACTCTATGTAGTGCAATAGCATTTATATACTTATATATCTCTGGGTGGGTGAGATCTTCCACTTTATTCACAGTTGTTAAGCGGATACCCGTTGATCCCCTTTATATATGAGTGTAGATATCTATGCGCTGAGGAGTGCCATATTGTTAAACCACCCTGGCGTTATGTATTATTTTCAGATTTATTTATTTCCATATTTTTTTCACAAGATTTGAGACCCTAAAAACAAGAAAAAAAAAAAAACATACCACAGAGAGATCTGCAGCAGCTCTTGCATAGAACTCACTCAGGCACGGGATTACCGCTCTGATTTCCATCTTGAGCCTGACTCGGGATTACCATTAAGTAGGTTCATTTGTATATTGGGCAGACTGTACAACAGCTGTAATATGTTTGTGTGCCCATGTGAAAGTTTCATCCACAAAAAGACAATCCTTTGTTTACAAGTCTTTTTGCGTCTGCTGGTGAAAAAAGGCTACTTGTAAGTGTAGGCACACCTTTGCGCACGACTTATGTCATTGATTTATTATTATGGTATTAATGTGGATTCTAAGCAGTTGTCTAACGTGGTCCCTGGGCACTACATTTGTGTACTGCTGCCATGTGCCTCTTGTTTGCAGCACGATAAAAGGTCTCCATCCATAACTGACAGCAGTAAGAGTTCCAACATTCTTTACATCCATTACATCCATGCACACCTAAAGCCAAACTGAACAATAGGTTTTAATGAAACAGAAAATATAGCCAAAGCTGTAAAAGATCACGCCGTCCAGGTGCAAGCATCCAGTGAGTATGTCTTGTTATGGTAGGTTTTTGTTATGTTCCTAATGGATATACACTGCCCCCTTCTCTGTAGGTAACAGCTAAAATATGCAAAGTTAGGACAACACTGAAGCCGTGGGCTATATGATGAATATTGTTTTTAAAATAACCGTAATGAATTAATCAGTATTTGTTTCTTTCATTCGTAAATTGTAGCACATTGTACTATATTTTTCTGCATTAGGCGTAGATTTTTTTTTGACAATTATAATTTTGCCAATATAAATCTAGCTATAGATTGGTTACATTGAGGTTAACGCAAATCACTTCCTGATGCCTAACGCTAACTTTACGTATGGTCTTTCCTAGTGCTCAACCCTAAATTCACACAAAGGATCGCAAAGCAATGGAGCGGAAAAGTTGCATTGTGTGCGACAGGTGCAATGTGACGCATACAGTTCATGAAAAGTATGCTTTATGACAACTGTACATGTGCATGTTGTCCAGTACCGCACAACATGCCTCGCATTATGCCAAAAGATTACACTGCACCACACTGCTAATGCGGCAATGTGAATTATATAATTACATTGTGTTAGCTATGGGATTAGATTATCTGATGCAATGCCCCAGCGCGACTCTAGCCTACGTGTTAAATCTAACCGACTTTATCTCCTTAAAGTGAAGCTGAACTCTTGCACAGGACAGAGAAATGCACCTTGAATGTAGAGAGTTTAGCTTGTCTAATTCCCCCTCATCTGTGTCTAATGGCAAGTTGTAACTTGAACCTCCTCTGTGTCACATGACAATAAGCAGATAAGCCAATTTTAAAGCACAGGCTGTAAACAATAGGTCTGCCTCCATGAATCAGGAAGTAGAAACTGTGCACATTTATTTTAGGATTTGTATCAGCTGAAACAAATACATGTTTTTTGTTTAAAGGTTATTATGCTGTCGTGTATCTTTTAGAGCAGTTCTGAGTTCTGTCCACTTTAAATTAACTCTCCTAAAATAGTAGCTAACCCTACCCAATATACATCTTCCCTCAACTCTTATAAAATGCCAGATTTAGGTGCCAGCAATCAGTTACAGTGGGTGCTTGGCTATACAATAGCTGAGAACTGGCACCCAAGCACCTGATAAAGAAAACAATGAAAGACAAGATAGGGCCAGGCATTATGTTAGAAGGGTCAATGAAAGAGGACAGGGTAGGGCCAGGTTAGCATTAACACTTAGGGTTGGGAGGTTAGGCATTAGGAAAGATCATACCTTGTAGGCGAGGTTAGGATTGGGGCAGGGAAGTTGGGGTAGGTATTAAAGTTGGCCTTATTAAGGAATATTGATTGGTGGGGGAACCTAATGGTTAGCAATAGAAGAAAAAGACTGGGTCTCCACCTGGATAAATGCAATTGTAGCACTATTTTATTGCACCATAGTGACAAAACAACACGACGTTTCGGCCAGCAGGCCTTTATCAAGTGTTACATAGCCGAGCTAGTGCTCACAAATAAATAATTCTTGGTAGATGGTCTTCTTGAACATGGGGATCACCATGGTGGAAGGAATATTGAGGGGGGGGGGGGGGGGGGTATCCCATAGGTTGTAGTTACTCCTCTAAAAACATACACCTAAATTGGGTGATACATTACATTTTTAGGCTTCATGCTACATTTTACTTCATGTTATATTTTAGAAATGTAACATTCAAGGTTCCTGTTAAGGTTTTTATTTTTCAATTTTATGATACACTAAAGACACTTTAAGTACAGTGTAAAGTTAAGGTTTATGCTACCCTCTTGTGGAAAAGGTGAAATGGCAGGCATCATTTATCTCCCTAAAGATCATGGGTGTTAAACCTTCTGCTGAGTAGCGCAGTGGAGCAGTTTAATATTCACCTGCTCCAGCACTGCGTCAGGTCTCCTCTGGTCTTCCTGACAGCCACCTGCTCTATGCTGCATACCTATGGCTCCTGAGGCATGTCACGTGATCTGGAATTGGAGGTATGCAGCAAAAGACTGTGTGACTTCTAGGAAGAACAAAAGCGACACAATGCACCGCTGGAGCAGGTAACTATTACACTGCTCCACTACCCTATTCTGTGATGTGCAGGAGGTAGTGCTGGGTGGAAGATGTGTATGGCTTTTACAAGCCCCATGGGGGTTGAAAGGTTTGGATCTCAGTAGGGGGCTCCATGAAGGAGAGTGGTGTCTTGTGGGTAATTGCTGCGCCCCAGCTCAAACTAACAATGTTTCAATCAGAAACACTGCCACTGTTGTGCCCCTCTGAATGGGAAGGCAGTGTGCTGATGCTCTTTTACTGCTTACAATGATGCACATCTGAAACTATTGAGGGCGGCATAAAATGGCATGGAGGTCTGCTTTCGGCCCACGGGCCTTGTATTTCACACCTGTGCTATAGATATTATTTCATCATTTCATGTGATGAAACTCTAGTGAGTATATGAAGCTTAAGGGCCCGTTTCCACTAGAAGCGGCTACATAGCTGCATCGCACCGCAGGTGTCCTGATTCTAATCCACAGCAATGTAACAGTTTCCATTGCGTGTGGAGTGGTGCGGAGCGATCCGAGTATCTGCAGCATGCTGCAGATTCTTGCACAGCCGCATCCATCTGCCCGCCATCCCCTCCATACAGTTCTTATCGGGAGATGCGGAAGTGACGCGTACACCAGCGGAAGTGCTGCAATGTGGCTAGGTAACCGCACTCGCATCCCTTGTCAGTGGAAACGGGCCATAACCCAGAAGTGGAGCACCACAGATCTCGTTTTTGCAGGTACCAGGCAGGTTTATATTGATCTTATTACCTCAATGCTGATCTGAAGGTGTTCTTTAGGTCTGCTTTAAGTGATGATATATTTTGTTTTTTGGCTGATGTGTCTGGAGTCAGATACCTCAGTGAGGCTCTGACAACAGAACCTGTTCTGGCAGTGTTCTGAACTCTCAGTTACATTAATGACAACTGAACAACAGGAAAGAGACTCCATAATAAACATAAGATTGTCATGCATAGATTCCACAAACTACTCAGGGGAACACGGGTTCCAATAAGTCAGTGGTCGGTAATGGTTAGAAATCCACGTCATCCCCTTCCCACCTCTTCTTCCTGGCACCATTGATTAATCTAGAGACTGAAGCTCCAGCCTATTTCACCTTACCATGGAGTTATAGTCTGGAGTGTCAACTTTATAATCTTGGAACTAAATAAAATCTTTAGGCAGTTACTGATTGTAACTGGTTTATAATTTTAATGTATCCAAATCATTGGGCTGGGCTTGCACCGTATTGTTCCAGAATCCATTATTTTACTTACTTTTATTAATGAAGTATGTATCTGGCTTAGCTGGACAGTAGAGAGTGTTCATCCACTCAGGCTAAACTCACTAAAATAATTGTCAATTGCCAGCCTATTTCAGTGCCTCCAAACATCAGCTAGCACTATGGACACATGGGTAAAGGCTACCTTGCAGATAGATGTGAGCAGCCATGAAGAGGTGAGGATCTCTGATCCCCACACAGCATCCTGCAAAATCTGTCTCTGCCAACCTGCAGTTCTGCCTCAGTTCTCATACTCCCAGGTGGGCAGACCACAGAGCACCAACCGCATGACAAAATACAGAAACCAATGGCCGAACAGGCTGGCTGAAAAGCATGCTCACTTTACCCACACAAGCTCTCAAGATGGCAGCAGGAGCACTTTAAGGCGGACAGAGCATGTATAGAGCGACAACAGAGCGCTCCAGTTGCTTCTAAGGACGTGGGCCCCAACACTGGTAAGGGACAGGCAGCCACTTCCCCACCACCAACAGCTAAGCAGAAGAAAAGCAAGGGAACAAAGGCAGGTATAAAAAACCTTGTGGATGCATTACCAACCATTCTTGCCTTATGAGTCATGAACGTGAACCTAATTATCCCAGGCAAGGCTGGTGCTACCATATGGGCAAAGGGCGCAATTTCCCCAGGGCCCCCCAAGTGTGCCCATTAGCCAGAGGCCCTCCTAGGTGCCCCACCCTTCCCCCCATCGCAGTGTTATTCAGGCAGTAGGGACAGGCACGCAATCACTTCCTCTGAGTTCCAGGTGAAGCAGGTCAGTCTGTCTCCTCTGTAGTGTCGTTGCTCAGCACTACCTGGGTCTCCGTGGGCGTTTTTTTTTCTTCTAGCCTCTATGAGGCTCTCTCTCCCTCCCCTTCCCTCCTCCCCTCCGTGTTCTGAATAGAACGGTGATCTGTCCTGTTCCGCCTCTCAAAGAGGATGCCGATCCCCAGCCAATCAGAGGCCGGGGATCGCCGATCTTGTACAGCGCTGCCGGGGACCGCAGCACTGTACGGATGTAAACAAAGGGAATTTCTTTCCCCTTTAATTTACAAACAGCCTGCTAGCCGCGATCAGCAGCTAGCAGGCTAATCACTGAACTCTGTTCCGTGAAGTGGCTGGGAACGATCGCACATGCGCGCGCCCGTTCCCTGGGAAACTGCAGCCCCAGGACTTGACGCCAATTGGCGTTAGGCGGTCCTGGGGCTGCCGCCGCGGCCACGCCCACTGGCGTTAGACGGTCCTCAAGTAGTTACGGGAGGCTCCCAGGTTACTTTTGCCTCAGGGCCCCATTGTAGTCCTGGCCCCCGGACATGAAGGCACAAATGATCTTCTCAGAAAATATGGACATGTGAAGCCTTTAAAGAGTATATTCTGAAGGCAAATGGATAAACAATCTTCAGTTAAAGGCCATCTTGCTGGTTTTCATCGTGTATAGTCATTTTTTTTTCTTTTGGCAAAAATAGAAGCATTTCTATTTATATCAAACATTTAATGAACTGCCATAGACATATAAAAGCTTTAAGTCTGTTTTTCTAAGGATGCATAGAAAAACGAATATTTCTTTCTAGTTATTCAGTAGCCAACTCCATCACACATCAGATGGAGCTGTGTTTGTTAAACATGGACTCAAGTTGTCAAAATTACCTGCAGGTGTGACAGCTGGTGCTTAAGAGAACTAAAAAAAAGCAATTTCTCCCCGAGAGAGTTCTATTTCACCAGCCTCATATTCATAAAATATTATCTATATGGGCAGAGAAGAAAATATTTCTACAGCGGGTTACACTAAAAATAGTGATGTGTACACACAACATGCTCATCACCCAAAGGGATCAGGACTCCTGCAGATGCACTGCTCTGCTACAGACAAGCACCGTGTCTGTTGCTATGGCGGGGGGAGGAATGAAAACATACAACAGAGAGCTTTCGAGCGGGATCGGTAAGGAGGAGAACCAGCTGCCTTGACCATGAACAGTACAGCATAAGTAAGGGGCTTAAATGACAAACTAGGCATCAAAATAAACCTATCTTTACTTACCTGGGGCTTCTTCCATCCCCTACAAGTCACGTGTCTCTTGCCGCAGCTCCGGTCTTCTAGCGCGTTCCGCTGCCAGCCTCTGAAGTATCGCTGATCTTAGATGGGTCGGTATCTTCTGCGTATGCCACGCCTGCACGTTCCATCGGGAGCATGCTGCGTCTGCACAGTAGTACTATGCTACAAGGTAAACTACACAGGCAAACTACGCTGCCGGTGATGTGAGCGTGAGATGACTTGTAAGTGAAAGAAGAAGGGAGGGGCTCAGCAGGGAACCTGAAAAGATGCAGGAATGTCAATTATAACTTAACTTAAAAGCATATATCATCTTGTACCCAAAACTATAACTCTATATATAATTTGGATTACATTTTCATATATTGGTAACTATATGCACAGTCTGTCACAGTAGGTATAAAACAGTGATAATAAGGGTATATTATTTTTAAACCAGATCATAAATCCCCTAAAATATAATTCTGTATACATACAAAAAATTATACATTTAAAAGACAAATCCGTTACTGTTTTGAAAAAAAAAAAAAAATAGCCAGCTGAAGCTGACTGCTCTAGTAAAGATTGGCTCTTGCCATACACATAGAAAAGTACATGTATGGACTAATGTGGCAATTCTACCCCGATTTAGCACGTATAGACTTTGGTTAAATTGCTATGTTTAATATTTATTTACACTATAAAGAATAATTTAAAATGATTAAGGCTTTAAAACATTTTCACAATTTTGGCACATGATTTTGAATTTCACAAGTATTCTATTAAATACCAGTACGTGTTAAGGTGGCCACACACAATACAACAAAACGATCCGATTTTACGGCAGTTCGATAAATATGATCCGATCTCCCCCAAAAAATCAAAAGCTTTTTTTTCTCATTCAACTGAAAAATCCGATCGGATTTCCCGTTTTTTTCGATTTTTATCGATCCGGAATGCTGGAAATTATTCTTCAATTTTTCTAAAGATTGTATGGTGTGTGTTAGATTGTCAGTTTATTAATATACACACCATAGCAATTTTCTCAGAGTTTCCAATCATTTTTTTTATCATAATTGGGGAAGAATTGAACATGTGTTACATTGGTCATACTTTTTAAATCAGTCAGAAAAATTAATTGCAATTCTTGAATTGAACAGATATTTAAAAAAAAATGGTATGGTGTGTGGCGACCTTTATACAAATAGAAATGGCCAACGAGATAAAGTTTATGAGATTGGACAGTAGGTGTTTAGAAGGCACAAGGCTACGGCAAAGCATCTTTATCTGGAATATTCCATCCATGGCATGGCAAAGGAGGCCAACCTCTTTGGCTAGCAGGATTACAGAAAGCTTTTGCAAATGGGTCTTTTAAATATGCACTATATACAACGGCAATCACCTTCTGATTAGAAATACACCCAGTCATTTCCCTTAGCGCACAGAAAAACAAAATCAGACCAGACTTAGCTTGGACACTTTAAATTACTCATACTTTTCAACGAGAGTCTTTGAAGTAAACTCAAGAGATTTCATTTCCAAAGACCTCCAGCACCAATGGAGTGAGTAGTGTAGTGTGTTCTGGCTGAAAGGAGAGGAAGCGGTACTGCTTGGAATGCTCCTCATTTAAGCTGCGAAGGTCAGCCAGTTTCTGGATCATCTTTGGGTACAAGAGGCGGTGCCCTGGAGGGGGATGTTTGCACAGAATGTAGGTCTGAAGAACAGAGGAGAGGCGATCTTGAATGGCTTCAACTAGTGCTTTGTCCTGCACACCCGGACGGTCTATGAAAACATTGATCACAATTACAACTACTTACTTAAGGAACCTCAGCACAATTTAAAGCAATGGTTTTAGAACTGAGTCCTGACAGAGGATCTTCTGCAAAATGCAATGCTTATTTCAAGCAAACAGGACACTTCCATCAGCAAAACAAACACATACTTGCTCTACACATAAAGGATCATGGATAAAACGGCAATGTGGGATGTGACTGCATCCTACCAGGATAGTGACTGATTGCAATATGCAGGAACCACAAGGTACCATGGTCTCCTGCACCACAGGAGCTATGCCCAGGTAAATCAGCTGCAATGACTGGTTCCGCTGAAATCAGTATGGAAGCAGTGCACATGAAAATGATTTAAGGTGACACATTGCAAATATTGTTGAGATTTAAAGCAAAGCTGTGGTGAAAAAGGAAGTTGGGTTCTTACCAAAGAAGAGGGAAGTCTCTGGACGATCCAGAGGCTTCCTATACATTCCTCATCCCCACCGCTTCTAGCTGTATGCACCTGCACAGCAGCACAAAGCCATTCATGCACAAAAGAAAAAGCCATGCACGAGTGGCTCCATGCTACTGCATAGGCATAGACCGTACTCATGCAGGCACACTGTGGGTACAAATCTAACAAGCTCTTGTTGGGATTTGCTTAGAAGGTCCCAGAGCTGGATTGGTGGAGTCAGGGACGGTGCAGGAAGCCTCAATAGTCAGACTATCCTCTTCTAAGGTAAGCAGCTAACTTTTGATCACATTTTCATTTTAGGTTCACTTTAATCTCAGAATATAGACTCCTTGCAAACAGAGGTTACAGGCTACTATCAATGGCTTTTAATTTAAGGTTACCAACAGGTATACAATTAAAATGCTGACAGTTATACGGTAATTTTTATGTCTAACCTGGTGAAAGAATACAGATAGCCATCAACAGTACGTGTTCTTCTTCATGCAAGTTTAGTTTCTTCAGCCCCACTTGGAATTTCACTAGAGGTTCCAGAAGCTCCATATTATGACCAGCTGCAAGTGACAAAACTTTGAATAAGTTAAAAGTTTACATAACTGGTGCAATATCAATGTGAAAAAAAAAAAATCACACAAAAACAAATATATACAAGGCTACTTGGGTAACATACAGTAGTGCCACTGGCGTACCAATAGGCCCTGCAGCCTCTGCGGGAAGGCCCGCCCCCCCCTGGGGCCCGCACGGGGCCATTTTGTGGAAGCTGGAGGGGTGGCAGCATGAGGGGAAAGTCTTGGCCACAGTCGGCGGGGAGAGGGGAAGTTCACCCCCTCTCCCTCACCTCGGGGCTCTCCCCTCTGCGCTCCCCTCCAGCTAAAGTTATAGTGTGGGCAGCGGCGGGCAGATACATACCTTCCTTGCGTTCCACCGCATAATCTTCGCTCTGGCGTCTGACGTCACTTCCGGAAGTGACTACACTATCTGCATGGAGTTTTTGTAAATTCAATAAGCACGGTGGCTTAGTGGATAGCATTCTTGCTTTGCAGTGCTGGGTCCCTGGTTTGAATCCCAGTCAAGTCAACATCTTCCTTTTCACTAAACCTGGTCTTGACACTTAACCTACTAACCCAAGCTAATAATACTGACCTCCCCCTACCCACTTATTGATCCCAAAACATTACTCAAATTTTATAATTTATGTTTTGGCTTTAATGACCAACACCAAATACAATAGTGCCTCAACGGACACCGCATTGCCAACAAGTGCAGTTCAGCTGAGTGCCACCACTCAAATGATGTGCACCAGATATAGAAACATAAGCATAATCTTTGAAACCAAAACCAATAATGTTTCTTACATATAGTGAAAAACACCTAAGCTGTTAACACAGGTCATACAGCATTACTAACTGTAGTCCTGAATGTGTGGTTCTCGATATCTGACAGAAAATAAAGCAGACTAGACAATGTCAGCGTGCAAATCACCGATTTGCCTCATTAGTACTTACTTATTACATCATAGATTGTATTGCACTGGAAATGTGTGTTTGGGTAATTACTGAGAACTTTGCACACATCAATAAAATAATCCAGGCAAGCCATTAGTGATAGGTAGTAGGTCACTAAGCTCCATTTATTAAGTCACCAAACAAATAGCGTCTGCAAATCTAATCAGGAACATGAAGTACCAGCTGAGTGGCAAGCATATGTTTGCACTCCTTATCACTAATGTATGTATGCTCTATATCATTTTGAAAACAATTACTGAAGTAGACTAAATTTCCCATTTAAGTTTGTAGTCATTACCACTAAGATGTTATGGTAGAAAGTTAGACTGCTTAATACCTTAGTGTTCTACCAGTAGTTCTAAGTACATCTAGGGGCTTCTTAATGAGTATTTATTATCTCGAAGCAGTTCGTGCTTTTACCTTGTAGCGCTAGAGGGCTAGGATCTAGTTAGGACACTATCTGCATGGAGTTTTTGTAAATTCAATAAGCACAATGGCTTAGTGGATAGCATTCTTGCTTTGCAGTGCTGGGTCCCTGGTTTGAATCCCAGTTAAAGAGAAACTCCAACCTAGAATTGAACTTTATCCCAATCAGTAGCTGATACCCCCTTTTACATGAGAAATATAATGATTTTCACAAACAGACCATCAGGGAGCGCTGTATGACTGATTTTGTGCTGAAACCCCACCCACAAGAAGCAAAATTCGCAAGCACGTGCAATGCGAAAATTCGCGAGAAAACGGCCGTGCTAACAGTTAGCACTCTTTTGTGAATCAAGCCCATAATCTGTAAAGCACTGCGGAGGATGTCAGTGCTATATTAATACTAAATAATAATCATCATTTTTGTAGGATTTCCTTGAGTGCTACACCCACAACACAAAAGCATACTTTTGTCTTGGGTAACAGCATTCCCCTAAATTAGTGGTCCTAAACTATATAGGGACGATAGGTTGTGAATTTCACTGAGGAGACAGTGATATGACTAAGTAAACGCACAGTAAAGGAACAATGCTGAGTTTCAGTCCTTATAGTGGCAATAACAATACCTGTTTTCAACCAAATCAAGTGGAAACACAGATACATTAATTAGTGACCTGTACAGGAAAACAGCTTTACTGATGTACCTCCATGTCTGTGACAAGAACCAATTAAAAAAAAAAAAAAAAAAAGGAATAAGGACAGATTTCTGAGGTGTGTTTGCACCAGAATCAACAAATCAAGTTTATAGTTTTGTGTCCACTGATTTGGAACGGAATCCCACAATCCATAGAGATGGACAGCAGTACTGTGGGATCAAGTCTCTACTCATCTTTGTATTGCAAAGGGAATACAAAAAAGTAAAATTGTAGCAATGAGACTGATATTCAACTAGATTTCTGTTTAAATCTAAAGCCGCATCTACACGAGTAGATGCGGCCGCGATGCTCCTTATCAATCGAGCCGCTGATGCGGCTCGATTGATAAGATCCGACAGGATGGATCTCCGCACCGCCGATTCCCTGCTCGCTCCCCGCGAGGGGACAATGGCAGGGAATCGAGCGGAAGATAAGCGGCGCCGGCGGGGACGAGCGTGGAATCGAATGCGGCGTGGCGGACGCGGCGCGGCGAGTGGCGGACGCGGCGCACGCGCGGCGAGTGGCGGACGCGCCGGGCACGCGGAAGAGGCGATCCGGCGGCTAATCGAGCCGCCGGATCGCTGCAATGTCCCATAGTGTAGATGGGGCTTTATATCTATTGTGCAGGGAAGTACAGTGATGCATAGTGATAGAACATGTAACGTGTGACAAATAAATAGTAAAATACTATTCCCCCTCTGAGTAGTCACAATTCGGAGGGAGATGTAGTTCGGGGTCTGGCGATCAGCAGAACAGCGTATTACCCTTACGCGCCCCGCACGGCATAACACAACTGCTATAGTAGCACCTAGTTTCGGTGCTCGGAAATGAGCGTCGTGTGCAGAAACAACATGCTCATTTCCGAGCACCATTACCTGAACTAGATGGAATCACATGACAATCAGCTCGTGTCTCCAGGTACCTTATGTAACCTACATACTGTAGATTGTTTTACACAAAGCTATAATTCTCAAAAACAAATCCTACCCTGAGTCACATCATCAACTTTGTACTTGAAGTCTTCACTGCCGCATGTCCATGACATATCCTCCAGGGTAAAAGACTGATTAGATCGGAGCATTATAACTTCAATAACAGATGATTTCAGCAGGGCAATCTGGTCCTCCGCACTCAGGTCACTACATTTACAAACAAAAATATCAGTGCTATCCATCTCTACATTTTTTTAATCTATCGACCAATCAAATAAAGCCTGTTATTTATTTTTTATTTGTGACACTTATTTGAATAAGGACAATGCTACATTTTCCAAATTTGTATTGGAGTATTGTTATTACAACCAGTCTTGCTGGTTTGGTTGAGCAAGCTCCATACCCAGCTTGGTAAATCTTTTTACTTTAGGCCTCTTTTACATTTTACGCTGAAAAACTGATGCCTTTTAACTTTCCCTAGCAGTGCATTGTGAAAAAGCTTTCAGTTCAAATGCATATAATGTGAACTGAGCCATAGGGAAACTTGGGCATTGCCTTGCAAATCAGTTGTCCATTCAGTTATAACTGACAGCAACTGTAAGCAAACCCCACAAAAAAATATTTAAAAGCTATATGTAAATACAAATCTACGGCATGTATGAATTTAGCCATAAGGCTACTGTTAGATTTTTAATACATTGTTTAATTTTTAATAGAGGTTTAATTTGATAAAAACCTTGAATTGAGAAATGTAATAAAACTAGGCCTCTTCCAAACAAACTGTAGATCAAATCCTTAAACAAAACTTGAATAAGAAAGTTCATTCTTTACTTTAAGAAGAGGACAAGAGAGTGCCTGGGGTAAATGGCTGGTCATTAATGACTAGATAGCTTTGGACTACATTAAGTGGTACATAGTAGTTTTGGCAGTCCAAATGATATGCAATAAGAATTCTAGAGAAAGGCTTTATCACCCTAGATTTGTGCCTCAAGACAATCCTGTCTTGGAGGTTTACAGACAATTCCTTTGACTTTACGCTTGGTTTGCTCTGACATGAACTGTCAACTGTGGGACCATATACAGACAGGTGTGTGCTTTTCCAAATCATGTCCAATCAACTGATTTTACCACAGGTAGATTTCAATTAAGCTGCAGAATAATCTCAAGAATGACCACGGGAAACAGGATGGTTAATTTTTGAGCTTCATGGCAAAGGCTGTAAATACTTATGTACAAGTTCTCAGGTTTAAAATGTTTAATAAATTTGCCAAATCCTCAAGTAAACTTTTTTTTCCCCATTGTCATTGGGGGGTGTTGTAAAAATTGAAGAAAAAAATTAATTTAACTGCACAAGAGAAACAAAGAAGGTGTGTGCTACCAAACCAGGTATTACCTGACTTATAATCTGGCTGCACAAATGTCTACCGACAAATTTAAAGGCGCAGCACATGCAAATTGCATCTGCAAGCCAGAATATGCAGGATCTAAACTGACTATTCTGCTTTCTATTTGCCCCTGCAGGAGTCAGCGCACGCAAAATATTTGCATCTCAATAGGGGTGCCTCCTGTAGGCCTCCTTACTGCCCCCATCCTAACCTCTCTTGAGCGCACCCCAAGAAAGGGGACCAGCACCAGTGCACCAAACACGCCTTCGCTGCCTGGAAGTGATTACACTTGGGGGGGCACTACACCCCACCCACCCCTAGTGTGGTCATTACTCTGTTGAGATGGAAATATTTTGCGTGCGTTGACTCCTGCAACGGCAAACAGAAAGCAGAATATTTGGATTAGACCGTGCATATTCGGACTTGCAGATGCAATTTGCATGTGCTGTGCCTTTACATTTGTCAATTGACATTTATGAAGCCAGATTATAAGTCAGGTGATAGCTGGTTTGGTAGCACACACCTTCTTTGTTTCTCTTGTGCAAAAAAATAATTTAATGAATTTGCAATAAGGCTGCAACATAAAATGTGGGAAAAGGTGATGCGCTTTGAATACTTTCTGGATGCATTGTGCATTAGATAGTGATATGAATCTTGGGTCTTTGGATCCTTCTGTATAGATTTTTGTGTTTATGAGACTCTTTTTAATTAATCCACTTACCAAAAAGTTTTTGTGACAAGGTTTAATATAAAAATGAATTTTGCATGAACGTGACATGTCAGACATTTTCCACAAAATTCACTATCTAAATGCAGAATCTTCTCCATATGTGAATAAAGAGGACCGGAGGACAGTGTGGAAAGCCTTTGAAGGATCCAGAGCCTTAACTGTGAGGGACATGGAGGTTTCCTTTTAAACAATACCAGTTGCTTGGCAGTCCTGCTGATCTCTTTGACTTCAGTAGTGGCTGAATCACACACCTAAAACAAGCATGCAGCTAATCCAGCCTGACTTCAGTCACAGCACCTGATCTGCATGCTTGTTGAGGGGCTGTGGCGAAAAGGATTAGAGACACAGGATCAGCAGGAGAGTCAGGCAACTGGCATTATTTTAAAAAGAAAAATCCATATCCTTCTCAGTTTAGGTTCCCTTTAAAGGGAACCAGAGACGCCAGAAAAGATTTTATACATACCTGGGGCTTCCTCCAGCCCCGTACGCACGGATCGCTCCCACGCCGCCGTCCTCCGCTTCCTGTATCAGCCAGTTCCGGGTCCCGTAGTTTCGGCCAGTCGGCGTCAGCACGCGGCCAATTGGCCGCATCACAGAGGCTCCCAGCATACCATTACGCGTGTGGCTGCCTACTGCTGGGAGCCCCTGTGATGAGGCCAATTGGCCGCGTCCGCCGGAAGTGACGGGACCCGGTACCGGCTGATCCAGGAAGCGGAGGATGGCGGCGTGGGAGCGATTCAGGCTTATGGGGCTGGAAGAAGCCCCAGGTATGTATGAAATCATTTTTTCATTTTGTATTTCCGGCATCTCTCGTTCCCTTTAAGTATTTAAGTTTGGACCAGAGTTTCACCTCCGGTACTCTTTAATGGCATAGTGTGAACTTATAAATAAGGAATAATAATGTGATTACGGATTGAATGTCCAACACTCGCCTACTTATAATATACTATTTTAAAATAAGTAAACTCTTACCGGAAGCCAGGAATCATCTTTGCAAACCCAATGACTTTCTGTATACTGTAGCTAACCAGGTCTGCAAGGTGAGGGAGCATGGACAGCTCACCATTATCACCAGATGGACTTCCATTGCTGAAGTCACTGAAGAATAAGCTTGGGGAGAAGCCATGTTCCGAGGGTTCTGTAAGGAAAAAGATGTACAGATTAATGTCAACATGAACAGACATAAATAAAATTGATTTGACACCTCAGAAATTGCCCATTGAACAGTCTCCCCAGTCTCAAAGGCTCCGTTCACATCTAAAAATGCAAAACCCTAGCGATTAGTGCTAGCGTTTTGCGGGAGTGATTTTTCCTTGATTAATGCGGGAAGAAAAAAATCACTGGACACTGTAGCGTTTTGGGAGCAATCACGATTAGCGGTTCTATACATGCTAATTGCGATCGCTCAGGAATCGCCGCCAAAACGCTGCATGTAACGCGTTTGCGATCAACGCTAACCGCAAAATGCCTGCGATCGTGGCAGTGAGAACACTGCCATAGGCTAACATGGGCTAGCGGCTTTTAAAAACCACTCACGGTTTGCGGTGAGCGGGAATCGCGCAATTCCCGCTCAAGTGTGAATGAGTCCTAAGGGATTTGAGCTCTATTTAGATCTAAGGCCCTTATTCAACTGACTTTTTCCTCCTAAGTGATATTTTCACACCTTATCAATAAAATGCCTTTTTAAGCCACCAGCATGAAAATAATTTTGATAGTAGTTTTTTTATCTACTTTTTGGTATTTTATTATTTTAAACAGAAGATGAAAAACAAGTGGCTCGGGTTTACTGCAATGACTCCCGGAGGCCAGTATGGCCGGGCTTGTGCATGAGAAGGAGCATGGCCCATATCTGAAATCCAACAAGGATTGTTGGAGGACCGTGTGGGACACCTGTACAGGGTTTGCCTCCAGTAGAATTTAACATGGGGAGCCCCTACCTGCTAATATTTACTGCATGTGAGCAGAAGCCGAATTACTGGGGAAGCGGACCCTGCAGTCACATAGGGCCCTGGGCTGTTTGGTGCCCCAACTTCTCATACTCCCTCTCTTTGATATGGTGATCCCTTCATGCCAGGTATTGTTGTAGACATACTTATTGTGTAGGGAGTCAAACTCTGTTAGGGGAGGCGATGACGGTACCCATGTTTGTTTTATGAGCCCCAGCAGATGGGTCTCAGGCTTTGAGAGTTACCATGGCATCAAAGTTTTGTTGGCTTTGTAGTTATGCCTCTGAACATGAGTCAAGACAAGCTTCTGTACATGTAAAGTAAAGGAGCTAATTTATCGGGACAGCTGTAAAGAAAACTGGAAAGAAAGAAGGGCAGTGTACAGTTATTAAATAAAACAATGATTCCTACTGGTTGGGCAACTGCACTGATAAATCAGCTCAAGTGAACAGAGGATGTCAAGTGTTGTGTTCTTAGGGAAAAGAAAAGAGGCTTTGCTTATTTAACCAAAAGCATATATGAGAACCTACCCCCCCCCCCCTGTCCCCCCAGAGAGTTAGTAAGGAGCCAGTGGTGTTACTGCCAAGTTGCTGGGGGGTGGCAACAGTTTCTTACCCCTTCCTTCAATACAAGGGACCCCTCTCTGACATTACCCTGGTAATCACTACCCCT
This sequence comes from Hyperolius riggenbachi, assembly GCF_040937935.1. Classification (NCBI taxonomy): domain Eukaryota; kingdom Metazoa; phylum Chordata; class Amphibia; order Anura; family Hyperoliidae; genus Hyperolius; species Hyperolius riggenbachi. The sequence goes on from NC_090647.1 coordinate 122,373,040, forward strand.
CCCATTCAGAGTAAAACAGCAGTAGTTGAGTAAGGATTATACTTCCACTAGTAGGTCTGGCTCATCTTTCTCTATTGGGCACATAGCTGCCATTGCTCACCTCCATCCAGGCCTTGCTGCATGACATCACTTGACATGCAAGACCACTCAGAGGAGAATATATAGAGGTGAGTGGCGGGTGGCTGCATATAAGAGAAAAAAAGATCAGACCCTATGCTGGAGGAGGCAATACACATTTAATTCACAACTGCTGCACTACTCAGCGTTGGAGCAGGGGAGAGGCCCATGGTGGCTACACTTGTTATAGGTAGAAATGGTGGGAGGAAAGGGTCTTCAGGTGATAACGCACCATCAAGCAAGGGTGTCATGGTGGCCACACTTGTTACCGGTGAGGATTTTTATTGTAAAAAATATATACAAATTTACAATGCAATAAATAATAATAATAAGGTATAGTGACCAAAAATGATCACACAAGTCAAAGAAATTGCATACATCTGCATAAACAAAACATTTTGTACAGAAAATATGTACAAATCATAAAGTCAATTTTTGACTATAATGCGTTTCGCATATTCCTTGCAAATTACATACAAAGGGACTTTTACGCCCAACGCAAAAAGCAACAATCTGCATCCTCATACAATTGTTTCCAAAGACATTCATGAGGAAACATAAATCCTGAACAGGAGAACCATACATACTACATCCATACGACGCTAGACTGGACAACATTGTTACCGGTGAGGGTGAAAAAGCTGTGTCTGACTTCAACAGTGTCTGAATTACACACACTTGAAACAAGCATGATACTTGTCTGGTCAAACTTTGGTCAGAGCACCTGAACGATTTGTTCTGGGCAGTGCAGTTTCTAGGCTAAAATGCACCCAGGGCGAGTGTGTAAAAATTGCGCCCCCCCCCCAAGCAAGGTATGGGTGCCCGCAGTATAGGTTAGCCAGGTCTAGTTGCACTTAGTATAGGTCCCCCCAGTATAGGTAGCCTGAATAGGTATCCCAGTATAGGTAGCCAGGCATAGGTGAGCCAGTATAGTTGCCCCCGCTATAGGTTAGCCAGGTAGGTGCCTCCAGTATAGGTAGCCAGTATAGTTGCCCCCAGTATAGGTTAGATAGGCAGGCGCCCCCGGTATAAGTTAGTTAGGTAGGTGCCCCAGTACAGGTTAGCTAGGTGGGTGCCTCTAATATAGGTAGCCAGAATAGTTGCCCCCAGCATAGGTTAGATAGGTAGGTTCCCCCCAGTATAGGTTAGATGGGTAGCTGCCCCCCAGTATAGGTTAGATGGGGTAGGTGCCCCCCAGTATAGGTTAGATTAGGTAGCTGCTCCCCAGTATAGGTTAGATTAGGTAGCTGCCCCCCAGCGTAGGTTAGATTAAGTAGGTGCCCCCCAGTGTAGGTTAGATTAGGTAGGTTCCCCCCAGTATAGGTTAGATAGGTAGGTGCCCCCCAGCGTAGGTGAGATTAGGTAGCTGCCCCCCAGTATAGGTTAGATTAGGTAGCTGCCCCCCAGCATACGTTAGATTAGGTAGCTGCCCCCCAGTATAGGTTAGATTAGGTAGCTGCCCCCCAGCGTAGGTTAGATTAAGTAGGTGCCCCCCAGTGTAGGTTAGATTAGGTAGGTGCCCCCCAGTGTAGGTTAGATTAGGTAGCTGCCCCCCAGTATAGGTTAGATTAAGTAGCTGCCCCCCAGCGTAGGTTAGATTAAGTAGGTGCCCCCCAGTGTAGGTTAGATTAGGTAGGTGCCCCCCAGTGTAGGTTAGATTAGGTAGGTGCCCCCCAGTGTAGGTTAGATAGGTAGGTGCCCCCCAGCGTAGGTTAGATTAGGTAGCTGCCCCCCAGTATAGGTTAGCTTAGGTTGGTGCCCCCCAGGGTAGGTTACATTAGGTAGGTGCCCCCCAGGGTAGGTTAGATTAGGTAGGTGCCCCCCAGTATAGGATAGATAGGTAGGTGCCCCCCAGTGTAGGTTAGATTAGGTAGCTGCCCCCCCCCCTTCCAGTATAGGCTAGATTAGACAGGTGCCCCCCAGTATAGGATAGATAGGTAGGTGCCCCCCAGCGTAGGTTAGATAGGTAGCTGTCCCCCATAATGGAGGGGGGAGCCGGAGCCGCGGGGAGGGCAACCCGACCTCTCCCTCCCTCTCCCCGGGCCGCCCTCCGTGCTCCCCCCTCAGATGCAGAGCGCAGCAGCAGCAGCCAGGGAGGAAGCGCTGTAAACAACATACCTCCCTGCGTTCCAAGCGCTGCTCTCTCGCTGCCGGTCTCTTCCTCTCTGCCTATACGATGATGCACACGCTGGTTCCTGTTAGCCGGAACTAGTGTGTGCATCATCGTATAGGCGGCAGAGAGGAAGAGACCGGCGGCGAGAGAGCAGCGCTTGGAACGCAGGGAGGTATGTTGTTTACAGCGCTTCCTCCCTGGCTGCTGCTGCTGCGCTCTGCATCTGAGGGGGGAGCACGGAGGGCGGCCCAGGAGAGGGAGGGAGAGGTCGGGCTGCCCTCCCAGCGGCTCCGGCTCCCCCCTCCATTTCAGCGCCCACCTCCCAACAGCGCCCCGGGCGGCGGCACGGGCCGCACGGCGCTAAAAACGGGCCTGGTTCTGGGTCTGTATCGTAAAGGATCAGAAGCAGAGAATCAGCAGAACAGGCAGGCAGTATCCCTTTGTTTAAATGGAAATAAATATGGCAAATACGAGCATATCCCTCTCACCGATGGGTCACTTTAAGTATCAGTTGCCAGGAGATACAAAGAATGTATACGGAGGAACCTTTTATTACATTAGTGTGTTTTCCGCATCTTCTTTTCCATCAATAATTGGATAGTAATCAGTATCTGCAGGGTTTTATCAGCTCATCCAACAAACTAAATAACTAGAACAAGTAACTTGTCTATATAGCTTATCTAAAGTTTAGATAGTTTACACAGCATATCTAGCTGCAAACAGCTTTAAAAGTTTATGATTATTTATTCCTGTGATACAATGAGGGCAGCCATGTTGTTTATCACATTGTCACAGGTTGAGGGCTGGAGATGCCATCAGCTTGCCTGTGTGTAAATTCAGTCCCCTCTCCTCCTCCCCTCTGCCTCTGAAATCAATGGCTAGTAACCTCCTCCTCCTGCCCAGACTGAGCTCCCATAAGCCCTTGCTACGGTGCCAAGGCACTGGGAAAAGCTGTGGGCGAAGCTTGTTTAATTTATAGGGAATTAGAGTATTAAAACAAAACAAAAAAGTATTTGGCTTGAGGAATGCCCTATAAACTAGATGAAAGGAACCCAATTATGCAATGAGTAAACGTTTATCTTGAAGCCACTTTAAGGATTCGTTTTAGGCTTAGCGCTAGGAGTAAAGGGTTACCTTTAGGCACAACAGGGGTTAAGGTTAGGCATTGGGGGAGGGGGGGGGTTAAGGTTAGGCACGGGGTGCTTACGTTTCAGGCACTATGGGGGTGGGGAAGGTTAGGCAAGGGGGGTGGTTAAGGATAGGCACCGGTGGGTCATAGGGTTAGGCATAGGTAGGGGTAGAGTTCTGTGTGAGAATAGAGATAGGTTATAGTAAAATATCAGTAAAGATTACTGATATTTTACTATAGGAATTAACTAGTAAAATATCAGTAATTTACCCATATTCTACTAGCAGCAGTTGCAGGCGCTATTTTTACTGGACGTCATTTTTATGGGCATGCTACAAAATATGATAAAATAGCAGATATGGTAAATCATGTGTGTGTCCCAATAGGTTTCACAACAACTAGGAAATAATTCTTTCTTCTAAGGCTATATTTTTAACCATTTGTGTAGCTTTAGACCAGGGGTCCCCAAACTTTTTCAGTCAAGGGCCGGGTTAACATATTTCAGACTGCTGGGGAGGCCGAAATATACATAAAATGATGTAGAAAACATTACATTGCACCTAGGCAGGGTAAACAATTGCCTGTTAACACGTGCAGCCTTTATGTCTCCCATTTAACCAAAGCCGATAGTATGCCGCCAACACAGCATGTGCAGATAGTATGCTTCCAACACAGCATGTGCAGACAGTATGCCCCCCAACACAGCATCTGCAGATATTATACCCACTAATACAGCAAGTACAGATAGTATGCCCCCCAACACAGCATGTGCAAATATTATGTCCCCCAACACAGCATGTGCAGTTACTATGCCACTAAAAAGTTATCCCCTCCACCTGTTAACCACTTTTCTCAGCAGCCTGACAAACAGTCCCCCCCACACAAGGCAATTAATGTTCAAAATACATATTTTCAAAGGCCCCCTCCTCCAAAACTACCTCCTTTCCCCAATATTCACATGAACTGCAAATTTTCCACCTCTACACACATTCACACACACACACACACACACACACACACACACACACACACACACACACACACACACACACACACACACACACACACACACACACACACACACACACACACACACACAGGAGAACTCCCAGCAGCAGCCGTTCATTCACAGGGCACCTGGAAAAATCTCTTTGCGCCAGACATTGAAGCATACTCAGGTGACAACCTGCCATCCATTTGAACAGCAGTGTCAGCTGATGCGGAATTGGATTGGAAGCCAACGAAAGACTGCTCGCTGGCTTCCCTGTGGATTGGTGGAACCAGCACTACTAGTCTATATACGGGCCACCGATATTTAGAGATGTAGTGGGCCGTATCTATAAGTAATACATTCTGTGAGTGGGGGCCGGTAAAAAAGCCTCAGGGGGCCGCATTCGGCCTGCGGGCCCTAGTTTGAGGACCATTGCTTTAGACAATTGAAGCTATTCTTTCTTGCCATGGTACCAATTAGTCCTTCTCGCTCTCAGAAATATCAACTCTTGCTGGATCTAACCATTAAGAGTTCTTCTTTTAGATTGAATAACTTATTCACAACTATACCTGGAGAAGATTTAAAAGTATCAGAGTCCGAGGAGTAACTGTTTGTTTGAACAGATGAAGATCTTGTAATTCTTCTATCCAGATTTTCTCTTACCGGAGGCTAAGAAATAATTAAAAAAAAATCAGTATGCACTTAAATTACACACTAACATAATATCAAAATACAACTACAGAGGAGTTAAAGGACACCTGAATCGAGAGTTATATGGGGGCTGACATATTTTTTTTTCATTTTAAGCAATACCAGTTATCTGGCTGTCCTGCTGATCCTCTGCCTCTAATACTTTTAGCCACAGACCCTTAAAACAAGCATGCAGCAGATCAGGTGTTTCTGGCATTATTGTCAGATCTGACAAGATTAGCTGCATACTTGTTTCTGGTGTTATTCAGACACTACTGCAGACACATAGATCAGCAGGCCTACCAAGCAACTGGTATTAGAAGAAAATAAATATGGCAAACTCCATATTCTTCTCACTTCAGTTGTCCTTTAAATACAATGAAAGTACAAAACTAGTCAAACTAGAGCACACACATATACTGGTAAATAGAGAAGAGGAGGGAAGAGAAGGGCACCAAGAACTGAGCCTTGGGTTACTCTAACCGGGTGGAGTGAGGGAGAAGAGGGTGTGATGCTGGAAATCCTAAATGTCCTATCAGGTAGGAAGGAGGAGAGCCAAGAAAGTGCCAGGCCCTGGATAACTAAAGAGGACAGCATTTCAAGTAATAAACAAGGATAAGAAGGAATTTAGTGTTAAATCATAGGCAAAAAAAAAAATCAGGCTTAAACTATACTTGAAAGATTTCCCTGTTGGATGAACCAGGAGATGTTATTTTTTAAAACGTTACCTGTATAAGTTTTGTAAGCTGCTGTGACATTGAGGCGCTCTTACAAGATTAGTTTTCTAACAGACTGGCCCTTGCCCCATTTTCTCTTTATAACAGGCAGTTTTGTTTTTGTACACTACCACTCTTCGTTCTATCAGTAAAGCAACCATTTGCGGCCTCAGTAAAATTTCATTCCAAAAGCTGCATTTTTTTAAATTGCCAGAGGTCATACACCAGTCTCTCTGTCTTTTGTTTAATTTTTCCATGCTTTACTCTAAAGCTGCACTATAGAACTGGAATTTTAAAAGCAGTGACCTTAGAGGCAGAAGAAAGCCATTTTCCCTAACAAAAAGATTATAAAAGCATTGTTTCACTCGGCGCATACTGCTATATTATTTAGCCAACTTTATTTTTAATTTAAACCATACATAAGCAGAAAGGAAATTTTTCTTGCACTTTAATAATTTAGCTTAAAAATTCAGTCGTGATAGGGTAAATGGCTTCATGAGTCAGCCTTACAAAAGCCTAACTTGGAGCAGAGACATGAAAATGCATGTTGGAAGAAAGCCATGGGCTGGGCTAGACTAACACGGGCAATGAGTAGTTCAGTTTTCCAGTTCATCTTTCTCGAGATCTGTTGCTATACAGGGAACATGTGTGTCCATGCTCAAGAGAAGAGGACATGAAGATATGTATCAGATAGATTCTAAGGGCAACAGAAGGACAGCAAAAGACAGAAATATTTTAGTAAAACATGGGAGAAGTTTCCAAAGTAGATGAAAAATGGGCATCAGACCTCAAAATGGACCTCTTTAACCACTTCAGTCAATCTGGACAACTTTAGTCGTCCAGATAGAAGCTACTAAAATCTAACTGGACGTGTATCCACGTCTACATTGTGTATTCTGTCGTGTAGGCATGCTTTCGCGCATGCCTGCTGCTCGTTCCCGGCAGCATTTACATGGCGGCGATTGTCACGGTTTCACGAACGCATTGCGGCAAGCGCATGAAAATGCGCACAAAATATGATCTGCAGTACTCCTTTAAATTCATTAGCCTGCTTTTAGAAAATCAGTGCTCTTCCATCTCACCACCCCTGCACTGGGGGATGTGAGTGTGTGTTTGTTTGTGCTTTTTGAGAGCCCCAATAAACCCTAAATCCAGAGCCATCCACATAGCACAGATCTACTTCAAAAAGGTCTTCTGATAAGAAGCAGGATACAGGGACACATCGTAAAATCATTAGGTGACCACATTCCTGCGCGTAGCCTGACCAGAGTAGAGAAATTAATTTTTAATTCACCTTGGAATGAAAGAATAGTCAGACAAGTTACTAAATTAATCAACGTTCCATAGATGCCAAAATCATATGCCTTAAACCTGAGCTGGAGGTATCTGGTCCACAAAGCGTTAGCTGTCACCCCAAGCGAGTTTGATATGGATTGGTCCAGCGCATGATGACGGAATGGAAAATGCTGTTTTTCATATGATATGTCCGATATCTGCTGAGTTATGGCATAATTGGAGAAAATGGCAATTCGGTCCCTCAGACAATAGGGGCCGGACTTCAGCCTGAGGTCAGATTGCTAAGGGTGGGAGAACATCTTTTGTTACCATCCACACCCTCTTGCAGAAAAAGGGTTAAAAAAACCTGTTGGACACAGGCTGAGAGAGAGAGAGACTCCCAGCCATCCTTAGACCATCACGGCTTTGGCTGGTCTATCAAAGGACTTCTATCCATTCCAGAGAACTTTTCCATTATTGGACTTCATATCTTCTGTTGGACTTAATACCGCAAAAGGACATACGGTAACTTGACACATTGCTCAGACTATCAATAGCCATTTTCACAGTTAATCATTATTTCTGTATCGATTTGTTTCATTTACTATATTTAGTTCTGCATTCTTTATTTATATAAACAATTAGAAATCGTTCGTTTAAGTGCTGTTCTGGAAAATCTCTGCAAAAGGATTCACCTCTCCTTAGAGAGAGACACGTTACCATAACATTGTTGATATTAATATTGTTATTTTTCTATCTCTAGAAAGGTTGTGTATTAACCCTTTTTCCTACAGGATTTAGCTAGAGTTAGACTTCGCGCATCCGTACGCTTTATTGCGGATTGGTGGCAGCGACCTGGCCACTACATGAGATCCTAGATTGTATAGATTGTATATACAATCAAAGTTGGATTGTGTGTGGACTCACCAACCAATTCAAAAGGTTACTTTGCCTGCAGTGCTGACTGCCTTCAGGATTCCCTCAGGGTCTGAGGCTAAATGGTAAATTGCAGCAAGGGAACAGGAATTGGAGGGTAGAGTGACTTTGATGAACAGAGGCGCCAGCAGAATAAAAACAACAATTAAAAGTTTTAAAATATGCTGGGGAGGCAGTGGTGGACTTACCTCCGAAAGCAGACTAGACTACTTGTCTGACATAAATAAACACTTTATTAGTACCCCAATAGATGCAACGCGTTTCGCAGGACCAAGCCCGCTTCATCAGGCAATAAAACAGGGGACAAAACAGTAGCTCTCAGGTAGCACATATAGCGCCTCTGTGAATTGGAGGGTGACTGCGTATATGTCACATTGATTGGTGAAGGGGAACAAGTCAATGGCAGTGCCTAGACACAACCATTCATAATAACAAAATCAAAATAAAGTGTAAAACAAAATTGAACACTTCCTGGTAAGTGACGAAAAAGTCAAATTACCGCCAGCATACATTTTTAATAAAAAAATTATAAACTGATTCCCAGTTACTAAACAAACACTTAAATGACAACTATCAAAGTTAATTTTAAATGCCGCATATATTTCCAGTAATTACCGTATTTTTCGGACTATAAGACGCTCCGGACTATAAGACGCACCTAGGTTTAAAGGGCAAAAACTACGGAAAAAAAATATATACTAAACCTGGGTGCATCCATGGTCCAGGAGTGTGTTATAGACTTTTCCTTCCCCCAAGATGTCTTTGTCCCACTGCCAAGCTACATTAACCCCTGATGCCATCACAATTTATACTAAGCTACATTTCCCTAACCTCTGCTGTCCCCTCCCCCCAGCTACACTGCACTACACAACTCCCCCCCCCCCCCCCTCCCCAGCTACACTAACTAACCCATTCAATTACAGGAGATATCACCAGCCTGGGTGGCAGCTGGGTCCGGTCTGGGTGTCCATGTGGTCCATCAGCAGCACAAACGTGATCCACGGTGTTCCAAAGCAGCATAGGAGCAGCTGCTTTTATCATCCACAATGCTGTCCCAATGTGACTTTAATCTCCTGAGTCCCCAGCAGGCCGATCCACAATGTCTTTAAGCAGCATAGGAGAAGCCGCTGTTATAATCCACTTGTCCTTTGATCTCCCCAGGGTGCCCCCGCAGCGCGATCCACATTGACAAGCGGCATAGGGAAAGCCGCTGTAATCATCCGCATGTAATCCGCTGTATTCATTCTTTTTAATCTTTTAATCCAGCCCAGCGTCAGCCCAGTCTTCATCAGCAATGCTTTGTTCTTTAATCCCCTGATCCAGTCCAGCGTCAGCCCAGTAAACCCCGCAGCAGCGCGATCTCAGCTGATAAAGTATCGGAACATCTTCAGCCGCTATGGCGGCAATCCTCGGGGGCTTCCGTACTTGAATTGTTTACTTCCGCTCTTATGACCCCGGCGCACGTGCGCCGGGGTCATGTGATGACGCAACTAAACAATTCAAGTACGGAAGCCCCCGAGGATTGCCGCTATAGCGGCTGAAGATGTTCCGATACTTTATCAGCTGAGATCGCGCTGCTGCGGGGTTTACTGGGCTGACGCTGGACTGGATCAGGGGATTAAAGAACAAAGCATTGCTGATGAAGACTGGGCTGACGCTGGGCTGGATTAAAAGATTAAAAAGAATGAATACATGCGGATGATTACAGCGGCTTTCCCTATGCCGCTTCTCATTGTGGATCCTGCTGCGGGGGCACCCTGGGGAGATCAAAGGACAAGTGGATTATAACAGCGGCTTCTCCTATGCTGCTTATACATTGTGGATCGCTCTGCTGCAGCTGCCACCCACTGCGGACTACCACTGCTACTGCTGCCATGCCACCCACTAGGAAAAAAGCACCAAGGTGGGTTACATTCGGACTATAAGACGCAGTAACTTTTTTCCCCCACTTTTGGGGGAGAAAAAGTGCGTCTTATAGTCCGAAAAATACGGTACTAACAAATAGCATGTTTTATGTGAGCAGCAGCAACCACAGCTCTGGCCTACACTCCCAGACAGAGCACAGAAGGATCCACCGCTCCTACCGCTAGAGCGGATGCGATCCAGACAGACAGAACGATTTCCTGCCGACCGCCGCTGGCGACAAGACAATTGCAACAGAAAGATAGTACAAGGCAATACAGATAATACAACCTGACTACGCTAGAAGGGATGCCTAGTGCAGTCCCAAGGAATTACTCTAAGATAATAAAAGCAAACAATAGCAAAGGCTGATACTCCAGGAGAGTTAGGAGGAACAAACCATCATGACTAGCAAGGAATTCTGGGAAGAAATGGTTTTTATACTGCAAGCCATCAGAGGAAGCAGCTAAACAATTTGCATAACAAGTGGATGCAAATTCCTCCTCAGAACAGCAACTCTGCAGCTTGCAGAGTGGAGACAGGTCCCTTTTCCAAGAACCTGCAGCATTCAGACTTACAAAATGGTCAAACAGCTGTCTGCCTTACAAAATGGTCAAACAGCTGTCTGCCTGTGCAAACAGCAGAGCAGATCATTACAATGAGGGTATATTACTTTTGTTTAGTAGATAAGGGCTTGTAATTACTGGCCAGATGATAAAAAAAATAAAAATAAAAAATAATACATCTTTATTTCCAAATAATATATTGTCGTCATATATTGTACTAGGAACATAATTTAAATGTTGTGATAGCTGGGACTAACAATTGCTTATTTTAAAACTATAGGGGATGGAATGAGAGAAATAGTGTATTTTTCCTTGTTTTTCCCTATAAAATGTATAGATAATAAAGAAAAAAACAAGATTATTCAGGTCTGAGAAGTAGTGATAAAGTTATGGTCAAATTAATGGGAGGAGTGTTGGCGGTAAGGGTAAAATGGCTTGTGGGCTAAAGTGGTTAAAGGGAACTTTAACTGAACGGGGGGGTAAAGAGTTTCACTTACCTGGGGCTATTACCAGCCCCCTGCAGCAGTCCTGTGCCCTCGGAGCCGCTCTGGAATCCTCCGGTCGCCCGCTGTCACTTAGTTTCATTTTTGACGACTCACCAGTCGGCCGGCCGCCATGCGTATTATTGGACGCTTGGATTCTCTACTGCAATTAGCGCTGTGGCAATGCATACAAAAATACGCGCATTCCGCACGCGTAGATATGCAGCAATGCGTATTTTTGTATGCATTGCGGTCCGCAACAGCGCTAATTGCAGTAGTGAATGCGTCCAATAATACGCATGGCGGCCGGCCGACTGGTGAGTCGTCAAAAGCGAAACTAAGTGACAGCGGGGGACCGGAGGATTCCTGAGCGGCTCCGAGGGCACAGGACTGCTGCAGGGGGCTGGTAATAGCCCCAGGCAATTGAAACTCTTTACCCCCCGTTCAGTTAAGGTTCCCTTTAAGCAGCAGCTAAACCAGAAAAATGTGTTTCTTTGTCATTCATAGTTATTGTTGATGACTGAGATAGACAACTAGGTATATAGACATTATTTTTAAAAATATAATTACTCTAAACTGTGAGAAGTCCGAATATGTTGTGTCAAAGGTCTTTTTATGGGCTTCCAAAAGAATGTCGATAATATGTTGTTGTTCTTCTGTTATTTTAGGTCTAAGTGACTCTCTCATCGCTTCTTCTTCTTTACGTTTCATTATCATGTCCCTCTTCCTCTGAACCTCTTCATCTGTTAAGATAACTACAAAGAAGAAATATATTAAATGGCATTTCAAGTATACAAATTTTTGAGTCTTTAATGTTTTAAAACTATGTAATAAGTATATACAAGTTCTAGTAGTCATAAGTGTTTAGAATACCCTGCTCCATGACAGTTATAGAGGTTACACAAAGCACTCCATCCACGAAACCATACTGCATGATGTTTACACCTCTTTCCCCTACTGTTGGCTTACCAATCTTGTGGATGTACCCACTTTCTCCAACCTGTCCATCAACTCTTGCACAGTTCCACTGACATCGCCACCTCTAGACCATGGAGAGCTGGATAGGTGGGCTGGAGGGGTAGTCCCATCCAGCTCACCCATTTAGTTGTCTATGGTCCCTCAGTAGTGATCACCCAGTTCATCAAGAGTTGGATGGGTGGGCTAGATGGGACTGCCCGTCTGGCTACCCCATACAGCTTTCTATGGTCCCTCGCTGATGACATCAGTGCAAGTCTGGAAGAGGTGATGGATGTATGGGTTGAGGGAGTGGGGACATCCAGACTCCAGGATGGTAAAACAAGGGAATTGTAGAATGGGGGGACGAGGGGACCCAAGCCAGCAGCACAGATGTGCAATTTGTCAGGCAAACCCACGTTCTAGTTGGATTTTGTGTGTTTGTCGGCCGGTGGGAGAACCACACATACTGTAAGCAGTTCACCTCATAAGGTTTGCTATGCAAACTGAGCCACATCAAAATTGCACAAAACTAGTCCTAAAGCTCATAAATAGAGAAAAGGAAGGAAGAGAAGAGCATCAATTTATTTACATACGCCAGTAAAATACAACGTGTTTCACGGGAGAGACCCACTTCCTCAGGCAATAAAATGGACCATATACAAAACAGGTCTGGTACTATGTCAAGCGCCTCTGGATAACTAAGGAGGACAGCATCTGAAGTAATAAACAAGGATAAGCAAGGATAAGAAGAAATCCATATTAAATCATAAGCCAAAAAAAAATCAGGCTTAAATTATGCTGAAAACTTTTCCCTATTGGATGAACTAGGCAATGTTTAAAATCAAATTCCACGCCACTGTTAACATGTGCAGCATGATCTGGTTTGCAACTATTCCTGTACAGGATCTTCTCAAAAAATTAGCATATTGTGATACAGTTCATTATTTTCTGTAATGTACTGATAAACATTAGACTTTCATATATTTTAGATTCAAATACACAAAACTGAAGTAGTTCAAGCCTTTTATTGTTTTAATATTGATGATTTGGGCATACAGCTCATGAAAACTCAAATTTCCTATCTCAAAAAATTAACATATTTCATCCTACCAATAAAAGAAAAGTGTTTTTAAAACAAAAAAAAGTCAACCTTCAAATAATTATGTTCAGTTATGCACTCAATACTTGGTCGGAATCCTTTTGCAGAAATGACTGCTTCAATGCGGCGTGGCATGAAGGCAATCAGCCTGTGGCACTGCTCAGGTGTTATGAAGGCCCAGGATGCTTCGATAGCGGCCTTAAGCTCATCTAGAGTGTTGGGTCTTGCGTCTCTCAACTTTCTCTTCACAATATCCCACAGATTCTCTATGGGGTTCAGGTCAGGGGAGTTGGCAGGCCAATTGAGCGCAGTAATGCCATGGTCAGTAAACCATTTACCAGGGGTTTTGGCACTGTGAGCAGGTGCCAGGTCGTGCTGAAAAATGAAATCTTCATCTCCATAAAGCTTTTCTTTTTTTTTAAACACATTTTATTGGTTTTATCCCACATAACAATAATTCAGGATTAAAAGTCACATAGTGAACAAACAGTTACACTGCTAAGACCCGAAGCGCATTAAGCCTCATCATAATAAACATACATTTGCTCGTAATGTGTTATAACAACTTTTGTGTACATTCCTGCTTCCTCCCTCTCCCACCCCAGCCTCCCTCCCCTTCTGTCATCTCTAGGGCAATTTCTTATGTACTGTAGGCTAGTTGGATACTGATATGTTTAGACGACCCAGAGTTCCCTGGATATGATTTGTCAGATACCACTTGGTATAGGTGAAAGGCTCCATGATATCTTTGATTTCCAAGTCTGAGTATGATGCCAATATGAAAGTTTTCCATTTTTTAAAGAAGCTCGCTGTCTTTCGGTCCTTGTGTACAGTAGCTTTTAGTCTATCTTGGTTGAAAATATGGAATAGTTCTTCTTTCACATCCCATAGTGTTGGATTACTGGGATAGATCCATTTGTTAAATATGGCTTTGCATGCTGCAATCAGTATCAGATGTGTGAATTTACTTGGGATTTGATGGTTACGTGTATCAGTTTCTGGGTTTGGTGGCATGATATAATTGAAAAGGCACGCTATTGGGCAGTAGTCTAGCCGAATTTTACAAACAGATTCTATATATGTCAACACATCTTGCCAAAAGTTAATAATTGCCGGACATAACCAAAGACAATGAAATAGATCTGCATTTTGTAGTGAGCACTAATTGTAATGAGAAACGCAGCGGTAGGCCCAGAAAAAGCGCCTGGGCGCGGCGTTAAGTGTGAATGTTAAAATGAAAGTCTATGGACTTTCATTTTACCTAGGAAAACGCCAACTTCGGCCGTGGCGTTAAAACGCCGAAAAAGCCCTCTGGTGTGAAAGGGCCCTCAGGGCATCTCGGAGAATAGTGCGCAGGGGGGCGCGGTACTTTATGTTAAATGCGTACTTCGCTCAGTGTATTAATTTGAGTTGTGACTCTCTCCATATTTCCCCTGGGATAATTTTATGTACCAATCTGTAACCCTCTATTATTTTTTCCTCAAGGTTTTCAGCTGAGATGTCTTTTTGCCACTTAATTAAATTATTTCTAGCTTTCGTTTCTAGGTTTATCCCCTGGAGCCTTGAGTGTATTTCCGATAATGATAATTGATGGGTATGTGGCGAGATACATTTGTCGAAACAATTTAGGTTTACAACTGATGATATATCCCTTATTTTGCTCCGTATATATGATCTTATTTGACTATAATAGAGAAAATGGCTTCTGGGAATCCCGAATTTGGCTCTAACCTCCTAAAAGGTCATGAATCTCCCCCTGCGCAGGTCGCAAATCTGCCCCAAGTGCTCGAGCCCTTTATCATTCCAACTTAGAAATCCTCTATGTATAATGCTGGCAGGGAAGCCAGGGAGCCCCCAAAATGGCATGTATTTTGAGATCTGTTGGGGTACCCGATATATTTTTGTTAACTCTCTCCAAGCAATCACCGTATCCTTGATAACTCTGCTATTTTTAAGCTTCGGAGGCATTTTGCTTTGTGGGGTGTGTAAGAGTCCTGCTAGTGACCATGGCTCTGAGTATGCTGCCTCAAGGTCATAGGTTGAGTAAACATTGGTTTTGTTTATCCAATCTCTCACACGTCTTGCTAAACAAGCAAGGTTATACCTTCGTAAATCAGGAATCGCCAGTCCCCCCCCCCCCCCCCCCCATTCCCTTGGTAACTTTAACTTAACGAGAGCAATTCTTGCCTTTTTGTTTTTCCATAAAAATCTCGTTATTGCTCTATTTATATCTAGTATATCTGAGTGTTTCATCAGCAGAGGGATGGTTTGTAAGGGATACAGTAGTCTCCCAAATGTAACTGATTTAATCAGAGCGGCTCTACCTGCTAGGTTTATTGGTAAGTTCTCCCACCGCAGTAGCTGGTTCTTAAGATCTTTTATCAGATGGGAATAGTTCAAATTATATAGCATATTGGGGTCTTTATGAATTTTTATGCCTAAATAAGTGACTACCGTGCTCACTTTTACCGGGAGATGGGCTAGTTGATGTTTAGGTGTCAGGGGGGAGAGATATAACAATTCGCATTTGGAGACATTTACCTTAAAGCCACTATAGCTGCCAACTTGCTGAATTATGTTTAGTGCTTCTTCCAGCTGAGTTTCTGGGTTTTTTAGGAATAAAAGAATGTCATCGGCGAACATGGCTTGCGACACCATAGCGTTTCCAATGTCCATGCCTGGCAATTTTTCCTCTAACATATGGGTCAGAGGCTCTAGCGCTAGATTAAAAAGCAAAGGAGACAAGGGGCAGCCCTGTCTGGTTCCTTTCTCTAGTGCAATCTCTTCCGAAAAGGAAGCCAGGAGTATATATACGTGCTTTTGGATTTGTATGCATTGCTTTGATCAGATTCCTGATTTCTCCTTGTATGTTCATCTTATCTAAGACCCTATTCATCCATCACCAATCGACATTATCGAACGCCTTTTCAGCATCGATTAAGAGTAAGGCATAATTCTTACACGATTTTGGATATGCTCTAACGTGATCTTGGGTAATCAGGACTTTACGTATATTTGCTATGGCCGACCTTTGTCTCACAAAGCCTACCTGGTGTGGGCTGACTAATTTTGGAAGTAATTCCGCCAGCCTATCAGCTGTTATTTTAGATAAAAGTTTAAGGTCTTGATTAATCAATGAAATGGGTCTATATGACCCTGGGTCAAGGGGGTCCTTGCCCTGTTTGGGGATTAATTTGATGTAAGCCATGTTTGCCGATGAGGGGTACTTACCCTCCTTTAATATTTTATTAAATAGGGTAGCTAGATATGGAGCTAATTCTTGTTTTAACATTTTATAAAATTCTGAAGTGAGGCCGTCGGGACCCGGGGCTTTTTTGTTAGATAGTGACTTTATTGTCCCTAGAACCTCTTCTTGCGTGATAGGTGAATTAAGAAATGCAAGATCCTCATCAGATAGAGAAGGTAGATTCAAACGCTCAAACCATGATGGGAGTGCAACGTCTCCCTCCTGGTTAGTTGGGTGTTTGTACAATTTCCCATAGAATTTACTAAAGATAGTACTGATAGATTTAGGGTCATTACATATTTGGTTCGTACTAGAACGTAAGCTAGTAATAACCGTTGCAGTTTGCGGTGGTCTAGACATTCTGGACAAAAGGCTTCCCATTTTATTTCCGAACTTGTAGTAATATAAGTCTCTATATGACTTTAGGTACCTCTCCCTGATCCTCATATCAGTGTCTGCTTGTTTTTTTGTCGCTAGCCAACTTAGTCTTGTTTCGGGTGAGGGATTACCTAGGAACTCTGTATGTGCTACTCTAACTTTTCTCATAGAGGCCATATAAGTTTCGTGGGATTTCTTTCTTTTCCCTGATATATAACTAATGATTTTGCCCCGTAATGTGGGTTTGGCCGCTTCCCAGAACAGAAATATATCTTTAGTGTGTAGAGCATTGTCTTCTTTATATTCCCACCACCATTGAAGTAGCAGTTGGGCAAATCCTTCATCTTCGTACAGGTGTGAGGGGAAGCGCCAAATAATATCTGTCCCTCTGGGGACCTGAGGAGAGAAAGTCAGCTGTATTGGGGCATGGTCTGAGATGACTAGATCCAAGATTTCAGTCTGGACCACTTGTGCCATCACTGAAGGAGTGACTAACAGATAATCCAGATGTGACCATATATCATGGGGGATAGAATGGAATGTGTATTCCTCGCCATCTGGATGCAGAAGCCTCCAACTATCACATAGCATTGTAGTTTGTATAGAATCATTAAAAATGTGTGACTTATTTACTGTCAGGCTAGTAGCCGGTGTTCTTTTGGATCTATCTTCCTGTGTATGGATTACTGCATTAAAGTCACCCCCTTGTATTACTTTAACATTTCCCAACAGCTGAATTTCTCTGCTTAGCTCATCATAAAAATGTTTGTCTTCAACATTTGGCACATACAGATTAAATAGTACTAAATCTTCTCCTGCCAATTGTAGCCTGATCCATATCCAACGTCCCTCAGCGTCCTGTTTATGTGAAATTACTTGCCCTTGTAATGATTTGTGGAGCAATATCAGTGACCCCAGACTTGCGTCCTTGGGCTGGGGAGCCAAACACCTGCCCCACCCATGATTTTCGCATGTAATTGAAATTTTCCTGTGATAGATGACACTCCTGTAGCATTGCTATGTCAGTTCTAATTTTTTTCAAGTGTCTCAAAACTATTGATCTCTTTCCTGGTGAACGCAAGCCTTTGACATTCCAAGATGTTATTTTTATCGACATGGGAGTGGTGGACTATGGATCAAGCTAGCCTCCAATTTACTTAAAACCCTATTAATTAACCTAACCTTTGCCCCGAGATGACAGAACCCTTCCCTAAGTATTCCCCTTCCCTTCCCATTCTTCCCTTTAACTGGCAATTGTTTCGCAAGCAGGGCTAGTCTGCCCTTGGGTAACTTGGGCAGATGTAATGACTTTGCCTTTGCTGCAGTCAAGAATATAAAAAGAACACAAAAAGAAAAAAAAAAAGAACCGAACCAACAAAACTTATAGTTACTTGACTCCACTTCTTCCCTGGATGTCTTCCTCCTCATGATAACTCCAGAAGTAGGTCTCCCTCAACTAAGCGAATCTTAGCTGGTGACCGCATAAAGTGTTCAATTCCAACCGAGAGCCCACAAATTGTGGGTCCCTGTGTTGACTCGTAAACTGAAAAAATAAATGATCAAAAATAGAACTTTCAGTTGAACAGTAACATTTCTGATTCCTATGTCAGAACATTTGCTTTATTTTTCTGTTAGGAGCGCCCTCTGCCAACAATTCTGAGAACAGCATCTGGCTATTTGTAGATTTCAATCTGCAGGAGTGTTGTCCGCACGCAGAAAGGATAGGGCATCCGAGACTGTGTGAAACACGTGCGTTTCATCTGAGTCATCCGTAACTCTTAATATAGCCGGGTACTGTAATGCAAACTTCCATTGCTTTTGTATGCAAAGTGTGCAGGCTGGGTTAAAGGCTTGGCGCTTTTTTGACACTTCAGCCGAATAATTAAAGATTCTGAGTTGGGTCCCCTGGTATTCCAAAGGTCGATCAAGCTCTCTATAGGCTCTCAGCATCTCGTTTTTATCCGCAAAATCTAGATAACTTGCTAGCACGAGACGCGCGGGTGTTTGTCTGAGGGTGGGCGAGGGGGGCCTACTTTGTGGGCTCTTTCTACTTTAAAGCCTTTTTTAAAGCCAAGTAATTTAGGTAGTGCATATGCACAAAAATCTTTCAGGGCTTGAGACGTCATGTTTTCCGGGAGTCCCACTACTCTGAGATTATTGCGCCTGGAGCGATTTTCTAAATCTTGGAGCTTATTCTTCATCCGTTTATGCTCCAGTTTCATCTGTTTGTTCTCTTTGGCCTCCCTTGCCCTATCATCTTCTATTGCTGTGATCTTTGTCTCAGCCTGATCCAGCCTGGTGTCATGGGCTTGGAGCTTAAGCTGAGTCTCTTTCAGGGAGCGGTCTATGGCTGCCTGTATCATCATGTGAAGCTCTGGTGCAAGTCTTTCGACTACCGCTACTGCCAGCCTTTGATAGTCTATGTCCCCATGTTGTTTCTCACCTGCTGTGGCCTGTTCTATCTGCTCCGGGTCCCCTCTGGAGTCCTCTCATGTTTCTACAGCATGGGGTGAAGGGAGCGACTGCGAGGCCTGCAGTGACAGGGTGGTGGCGGCCATCTTGGGAGGAGCTTCTTCCACGGCTGGGACCTGCTTCGTTGCGGATCGCGTAATATAGCGGTTCATTAAGCGGGTATTTGGCGTGGAGAGGGTCGGGGTGGTCTCCTACGGCTTCGTATGCCAAGCGGGGGTACTTAAGTTGGGCTGTGATTCAGCCGAGGGAGCCTCTATCCGCGGAGCTCTTCCGTCAGCCTTCCTCCATCCAGGCGCCGGAACCGGAAGTCCTCCATAAAGCTTTTCAGCAGATGGAAGCAAGAAGTGCTCCAAAATCTCCTGATAGCTAGCTGCATTGACCCTGCCCTTGATAAAACACAGTGGACCAACACCAGCAGCTGACATGGCACCCCAGACCATTACTGACTGTGGGTACTTGCACTGGACTTCAGGCATTTTGGCATTTCCCTCTCCCCAGTCTTCCTCCAGACTCTGGCACCTTGATTTCCGAATGACAGGTAAAAGTTGCTTTCATCCAAAAAAAGTACTTTGGACCACTGAGCAACAGTCCAGTGCTGCTTCTCTGTAGCCCAGGTCAGCCGCTTCTGCCGCTGTTTCTGGTTCAAAAGTGGGTTCATGCTTCCATCTGCTGAAAAGCTTTATGAAGATGAAGATTTCATTTTTCAGCAGGACCTGGCACCTGTTCACTGTGCCAAAACCACTGGTAAATGGTTTACTAACCATGGCATTACTGTGCTCAATTGGCCTGCCAACTCTCCTGACCTGAACCCCATAGAGAATCTGTGGGATATTGTGAAGAGAAAGTTGAGAGACGCAAGACCCAACACTCTGGACGAGCTTAAGGCCGCTATCGAAGCATCCTGGGCCTCCATAACACCTGAGCAGTGTTGGGCGAACAGTGTTCGCCACTGTTCGGGTTCTGCAGAACATCACCCTGTTCGGGTGATGTTTGAGTTCGGCCGAACACCTGATGGTGTTCGGCCAAACTGTTCGGCCATATGGCCGAACTAAGAGCGCATGGCCGAACGGTACCCGAACGTTCGGCTAGCGCTGTGATTGGCCGAACGGGTCACGTGGTTCGGGTAAATAAATACCCGATCCACGTCATTACTCCGCCATTTGTCTGTGGGTTTAGCTTTGGGTAGGCAGGCAGGGTAGTTCTCTCTCCAGCCAGGCTAGCCAGGGTCCCCCGGTCATTGTGTCGCTGCTGGGAATAGTAGTACACCGCTCACCCACACTATATAGCATTGTGTTTACTGCCACTCTGTGTGTCTGCTGGGAACAGTAGTACACCGCTCACCCTGTATAGCATTGTGCTCTGTGTCGCTGCTGGGAATAGTAGTACACCGCTCACCCACACTATATAGCATTGTGTTTACTGCCACTCTGTGTCTCTGCTGGGAACAGTAGTACACCGCTCACCCACCACTGTATAGCATTGTGCTGTGTCGCTGCTGGGAACAGTAGTACACCGCACACCCACCCACCACTGTATAGCATTGTGCTCTGTGTCGCTGCTGGGAACAGTAGTACACCGCTCAGCCACCACTGTATAGCATTGTGTTTACTGCCACTCTGTGTCTCTGCTGGGAACAGTAGTACACCGCTTACCCACCACTGTATAGCATTGTGCTCTGTGTCGCTGCTGGGAACAGTAGTACACCGCTCACCCACACTATATAGCTTTGTGTTTACTGCCACTCTGTGTCTCTGCTGGGAACAGTAGTACACCGCTCACCCACCACTGTATAGCATTGTGCTCTGTATCGCTGCTGGGAACAGTAGTACACCACTCACCCACCACTGTATACCATTGTGCTCTGTGTCGCTGCTGGGAACAGTAGTACACCGCTCAGCCACCACTGTATAGCATTGTGCTCTGTGTCTCTGCTGGGAACAGTAGTACACCGCTCACCCACCACTGTATAGCATTGTGCTCAGTATCGCTGCTGGAAACAGTAGTACACCACTCACCCACCACTGTATACCATTGTGCTCTGTGTCGCTGCTGGGAACAGTAGTACACCGCTCAGCCACCACTGTATAGCATTGTGTTTACTGCCACTCTGTGTCTCTGCTGGGAATAGTAGTACACCGCTCACCCACCACTGTATAGCATTGTGCTCTGTGTCGCTGCTGGGAACAGTAGTACACCACTCACCCACCACTGTATAGCATTGTGCTCTGTGTCGCTGCTGGGAACAGTAGTACACCGCTCAGCCACCACTGTATAGCATTGTGTTTACTGCCACTCTGTGTCTCTGCTGGGAACAGTAGTACACCGCTCACTCACCACTGTATAGCATTGTGCTCTGTGTCGCTGCTGGGAACAGTAGTACACCGCTCAGCCACCACTGTATAGCATTGTGTTTACTGCCACTCTGTGCCACCTCTTATCTTTATTACATTTATGACTGCATGGCGGCAAAATGCATGCTATCCGCACGCTTCTTGTCCTCATGCAAGGCCTGGGTTGTTGTGTCTGAAAGCGTGGCCTTCTCCTCCTGCGCCGCCTCCTGTTCCATCACGTGTGCTGCTGCTGGCTGGGTTAGCGTTGCCGGTCCCAGTTTATGGAACCTCTTATCTTTATTACATTTATGACTGCATGGTGGCAAAATGCATGCTATCCGCACGCTTCTTGTCCTCATGCAAGGCCTGGGTTGTTGTGTCTGAAAGCGTGGCCTTCTCCTCCTGCGCCTCCTCCTGTTCCATCACGTGTGCTGCTGCTGGGTTAGCGTTACATAGTTACATAGTTATTTTGGTTGAAAAAAGACATACGTCCATCGAGTTCAACCAGTATAAAGTACAACACCAGCCTGCTCCCTCACATATCCCTGTTGATCCAGAGGAAGGCGAAAAAACCCTTACAAGGCATGGTCCAATTAGCCCCTAAAGGGAAAAATTCCTTCCCGACTCCAGATGGCAATCAGATAAAATCCCTGGATCAACATCATTAGGCATTACCTAGTAATTGTAGCCATGGATGTCTTTCAACGCAAGGAAAGCATCTAAGCCCCCTTTAAATGCAGGTATAGAGTTTGCCATAACGACTTCCTGTGGCAATGCATTCCACATCTTAATCACTCTTACTGTAAAGAACCCTTTCCTAAATAAATGGCTAAAACATTTTTCCTCCGGCGTTGCCGGTCCCTGTTTATGGAACCTCTTATCTTTATTACATTTATGACTGCATGGCGGCAAAATGCATGCTACCTGTGCAAAGAAAACAGACATTTCCCGCATTTAAAAGACAGTTTTCCCTTTGAAACTTTAAAATCGATTTTCTCAAAAACTATAAGCTCTTTTTGCTATTTTTTTTTCCTCTTGTACCCACTCCCAAGGTGCACATACCCTGTAAATTTGGGGTATGTAGCATGTAAGGAGGCTTTACAAAGCACGAAAGTTCGGGTCCCCATTGACTTCCATTATGTTCGGAGTTCGGCGCGAACACCCGAACATCGCGGCCATGTTCGGCGAACCCGAACATCCAGGTGTTCGCCCAACACTACACCTGAGCAGTGCCACAGGCTGATTGCCTCCATGCCACGCCGCATTAAAGCAGTCATCTCTGCAAAAGGATTCCCGACCAAGTATTAAGTGCATAACTGAACATAATTATTTGAAGGTTGACTTTTTTTGTTTTAAAAACACTTTTCTTTTATTGGTCGGATGAAATATGCTAATTTTTTGAGATAGGAAATTTGGGTTTTCATGAGCTGAATGCCAAAATCATCAATATTAAAACAATAAAAGGCTTGAACTACTTCAGTTGTGTGTATTCGAATCTAAAATATATAAAAGTCTAATGTTTATCAGTACATTACAGAAAATAATGAACTTTATCACAATATGCTAATTTTTTGAGAAGATCCTGTATTGTCTTATTGCTGTATGTCACCCCTAAATATTGTTTGTAACCTAAACTAATGTCCTGTGCTGTGTAATATGTTGGCGCTTTATAAATAAAATAAAAAAATAAGAACCAATTTGCAGCATTGGGTCCCTTTCTTGTCTCATTGCTTTTCTTTGTCCAATTGGATATTTTTTTGTTTTCCAAACTTGTTCACCATATTGGAAACAGATTAACATAATTATATTTTACTTCTTGTGTTTCCATTATCAACTGGAAATAAATTGGAAATATACAAGCACAGCCGTGTAATTAGCTACAATTGATTTGCTGTAGAAATGGCTTGGAACTATTGACTGAAAAACTTTTTTTTCATAATTTTGGCTAGAGTTGAATTTAATTAAAATATTTATCTGTTATTTAGTCTCAGAAACAAAAGAAAAGAACATTTATAACTTCATTTTATTATGTCTGGCTTGGAAACAGTAGTGGTGGGGGTGGGAATATTTAGCGTATGGCAGTGGAGCGCCTGTTGTAAAACACCTGATAGTGGATGAGACATGGGCTACAAAAACTTTCAGGCTAAGTTCACAGTGGGACGTTAAAGTCGCACGTTAAAACAGCATTTAACGCAGAATAACTCACTGCAATGAAAAATCAATGCCCTGTTCACAGTGCACACGTTGCGTTGGTGTCTAACGCTGCACGTTAAGTAAAAGTACTGCATGCAGTGCGTTATACACGTTATTAGCTGCGTTGGATTGTTTGCACATGCTCAGTAATGACTTGGAAGCATACTTTTCATTGCCTGTATTTTTTACTGTATCTGCTGTATGCGACGGTAACGCTGCGTTGCCACTTTTTGGGCGCGTTGCGTTGTAAGCTTGCGGTGCGACTTTAACGTGGCATCAAAACGCAACGTCCCACTGTGAATCTAGCCTCACTGCAGAGAAGGAGCTGAGGCCTCCATAGTTTTTTTCTGAGGCAATGAAAGCCATAATTGTGGCGATTATAAAGTATTGCTATGAGATACTTAATGCTCTTCAGAAAAATAAGGACACAATGTAAGTGGAAGTATGAAATATCTATGTTATTTCTTAATTCAAACATTGGCCCATATGCAATTCACTTTTTCTCCTAAATTTTCTCCTAGGTGATAGTTTCACACCTTAATATAAATGCAACCAAGAAAATACTCAAAATTATTTTGATAGTACTTTTTCGCCAGGTTTTGGGTAACTTTTGAACTGTAAAATGCTTAAAAGTTGTTTTAAAG
Source organism: Hyperolius riggenbachi (assembly GCF_040937935.1). Taxonomy (NCBI): domain Eukaryota; kingdom Metazoa; phylum Chordata; class Amphibia; order Anura; family Hyperoliidae; genus Hyperolius; species Hyperolius riggenbachi. The sequence goes on from NC_090647.1 coordinate 122,397,277, forward strand.
AAAAGATGAAAATTAAAAAAAAAGTTAATTGCATAGGGGCGATTAAAGTGCTAATGGTGCAGGATGCTATTGCGGGCTGGAGCGTGGAAAAAGATACCCATACTCGGGGCACGCAGGCGCAGTTGCTGTCGACATACAAGTCGACGGTAACGAAAGTAGCTGGTGGCGGGAGAACAGAGGGTCGTGGAGGACCAGCGCGGGACAAGAATGCTGCACAGGGCTGGCAGAAGCCCCGGGTAAGTTAAAGACTTTGTTTTAGCACAACCTTCAGTTCCGCTTTATGTATTTTAATGCCTTTTATAGCCCAAGAGAACCCAAAACTGAAGCTAACATTCTGAAAGGATATATAACCTTAGGGGCATTGCAGCGAAAAACTGCAAAATTTTAAATATGTTGAAACATATACAAATAAGAAGTACATCATTTCCAGAGTAAAATGAGCCATAAATTACTTTTCTCCTATGTTGCTGTCACTTACAGTAGGTAGTAGAAATCTGACAGAAGTGACAGGTTTTGGGCTAGTCCATCTCTTCATAGGGGATTCTCAGAGATTTATTTATTTTCAAAAGCACTTAGTGAATGGCAGTTGCTCTGTCCAACTGCCAAAAAACGGTGTAGCGAGCAGGGAGGCTGGCCAGCATCATTGTTTAAATCCTTTTCAGGGAATATCTTTATAGAGAATAAAAGCCTTGCTGAGTATCCCCTATGAAGAGATAGACTAGTCCAAAACCTGTCACTTCTGTCAGATTTCTACTACCTACTGTAAGTGACAGCAACATAGGAGAAAAATAATTTATGGCTAATTTTACTCTGGAAATGATGTACTTCTTATTTGTATATGTTTCAACATATTTAAAATTTTACAGTTTTTCGCTGTAGTGCCCCTTAACCACTTAACATCTCAGTCGTTTTCAGCTTATGCATCCGAGCAATGTTCACCTCCCATTCATTAGCCTATAACTTTATCACTACTTATCACAATGAACTGATCTATATCTTGTTTTTTTCCGCCACCAATTAGGCTTTCTTTGGGGGGTACATTTTGCTAAGAGCCACTTTACTGTAAATGCATTTTAACAGGAAGAATAAGAAAAAAAATGAAAAAATTCATTATTTGTCAGTTTTCGGCCATTATAGTTTTAAAATAATACATGCCTCCATAATTAAAACCCACGTATTGTTATTGCCCATTTGTCACGGTTATTTCACCATTTAAATTATGTCCCTATCACAATGTATCGCGACAATATTTTATTTGGAAATAAAAGAGCATTTTTTCCATTTTGCATACATCACTAATTACAAGCTTATAAAAAAAAAAAAAATAAAGAGAAATATTTCATCTTTACATAGATATTTAAAAAGTTTAGACCCTTAGGTAAATATTTATGTGTTGGTTTTTTTTATAGTAATGTTTTTTTTTTTTTTATTAAACATTTTATGTGGGCATTTTTGGGAGGGTGGGATATAAAAGTGTTTTATTTGTGGAAATATTGGTGTATTGTAATGTTTTTTGGCATTTACTTGTAGTTTTACTTTTTGGCCACAAGATGGCAATCTCGAGTTTGTTTACATGACGTCACTCTAAGCGTACAATGTACGCTTAGAGGGACACAGCTTCAGAAAGAGCGAAGCTTCCTAGAGAAGCTGTCGCTTTTTCAGCGGGGGAGAGGAATCAGTGATCGGGCTCCATAGCCCGATACATTGATTCCGTGGCTACCGAATCCGCGGCCGGGAGTGCGCGTGCACGCGCGCGATCGGCCGCGGGAGCGCGCCTGTCCTCGATGTTTTTATACGTCAAGGAGGACAAAGTGGTTAAAATGCCTAAATACCTGTACACACAACTATACCTGAAGCCATACATATCATATATTACATATCATTCCAAAGATAACAAATTTGGTATCAGTTATGGATTGTCATAAAACTGCACAATGATAAGAAAAAAACGTGCTTCACTCTGGCAGCGGCGGTAAAGGTATCCCCAATGTGTACATCAGGCTTGCAGGGAGGCCCAAATGGGGAGCAGTAGGCTCTACTCAGTGGTCGCTAGCACACAGAGTGTGGATGCTGTAAAACGATAATGGGAGTGTTAGCTGCTGAATGAGAGCGCTGCACTGCCGCTAGGTTTCTGGCAACATACAGCATATGCTAAGGACAGCGCAGAATCGTAGGTAAATAGCTTTTATTCACAGATCAAAAATACTTTTATCCTGTAAATCCACTTATCCTGCAAATGTCACTTCCTGTGAATGCTCTGTAAGACCTGATGAAACGGAGGGAGGACCTCGGTAAAACGTTGTCTGTGTGCTAGCGACCACTGAGTAGAGCGTACTGCTCCCCATTGGGGCCTCCCTGCGAGCCTGGAATACACGCTGGGGATACCATCACCGCCACTGCCAGAGGGAAACACGTCCACCTCCACGGCTGAAGCCTGAGAGTCTGCTCGCTGGCTACCAAGCGTGACAAATGCTACTACAGGCTGTTATTCAAGCACAGCCACATCTTAAAGAGGTGAGACCTGTCCTGGATAGCGCCCTATGCCATATTTACACAACAGCTGAGAGCACTTTTTTTCTTTTCTGATCTTTGTACTACAGTGGATACAGAGCTGCCCAGCTTAACATCACGCCTGATTGCTGCACCTAGGCAGACTAACCAACTCCTGCCATACACTAAACCTGTACAATGTCATTGTGCAGAAGTCTCTTTGGACAGCTTCCAATCTTTCTTGCAAGCGTACAGCGGCCTAAAATTAACTAAACATCCTAGACAGAAACTGACCTCCCCCTCCCTTATGGGAACAACTGTGAAGAACAGCTGATAATTCATATATAATGTTCCCATCTGCTGAGTTCCTTAGTGACATAAGCTATGTCAGTCAATTTTCTTCATAAGGACCTAACAAACCAAAATCGGTTTTGGGTGAAGTCACTCAAAGGGCCCTTACATACTATACAAAGAAATATCTGCAGCAGAAGCTGCCGATAGTCCATTCACAAACAGATTGTGGCTGCTAGGCTAACCGACTTATCCCACTTAAAGCCCAACTTATCTTGTTTGGATGGTAACACAGCCGTATTAATGATCTGATAAATTATGCAAATTGCACATTGGTAATGAATGTCATCAAATATTCTTCTTTACCACCTGCAGCCCAGCGGCTGCTTGATACTTGCAGTTATGCAGCGATCTGTATTATCTATATCTGTGTTATCATCAAGGTGCATTCACTCCACCAGTGTCTGGGAGGCTTTCAAGAGAAGCATGGAGCGGCACAGCGTGGTTACATTCCCTGGCCGCCTGACAGGCGGATTGCGAGGATAACGGCCTTTTCCAGCTCCAAGGCTGTAACAGCGTGCTGTGCATGGAGCTCCGCCCACCAATGCATTTCACGCCCACAAGGCATTTAGTCAGGGTATGGGCCAATCAGAGGTTGTTTTTTGTTGGGCATAGCCCCTCCCCATTGCTTTCGGCAAATAAAAGTTCAAGAAGCTTCATTCAGTTTTCAACGTCTCGTGTCATCTCTCCTTCCTCCACTAGATGGCTTCTGTCAGTCAAAGCAGTTATTTTAATATACTGAGGGGCAATCTTTTTCATACATACAAAGCAGGTTCCAGCATAATAACCAGATTTTCTCTGTTGGCAATATTGTCTATTTCTGCTTAATAGGATTTAAAGGCACATTGTCTTTTAGATAATTTCATCGCCCACACAGTGTCAGTCATTCATGCCAGTGAGTTAATTTCTCAGACATAAATTGAAATAGAACCTAGAAAAATTATACATAAAACATAAACCTGAATTATTCATGAGTCATTCATGATGTACTGTGTCTCTACTGATGGAATTCCTCATCTCCCTGATGTGTGGTCAGGGAGATGAGGAATTCCATCAGTAGAGACACAGTACATCATGAATGCGCACTCATGTGCAAAAAATGCACGAAAGTCCAGCTCTTTATTGAGGCCATGTAGATACAAAGTATTTAGCCTATAGATCTACATGGCCTCCCTTACATACTATACACATTTTTATTGCAAATGTTTTTGTGCACTGATGCATCATATCTTTTTGTTTTTGTTTTTTAGTGTAGTATGCCACAAATGTAAAAAAAAATAAAAAATGTTTTGATAGTGGGCAGAAATGCAAGCACACAAACACACATGCACACAGTGCACCAAAAAACGTGCACGAATGCATTGAGAAAAATTGCTTGGGTTAATGCGCAACCAAATATTTCAAGGTGTGAAAGGGCCCTTTGAGTAGATGTAATAAGTCACTAATCACTTATTTATTATATACTGGTAGTATCAAGATCAATTAAAAGTTACATTAACATCTCTGCATATGGGTTTTTAGGTTTTGAGCTTTTTCTTTGAGTCTAACTTTTATATAATGCATTATCTTCAAATGTCAATTCATAATATTCATGAAAAAAATATATATACATATAATGGCCTCAATTCACTAAGCATAACTCCTGTATTTAATAACTCTTTTGAGCTGTTTTACAGTTATCCCCATGGTGATATAATTGTGATAACTGTAAAACAGCTCAGAAGAGTTATTAAAGACAGGAGTTAACCTTAGTGAATTGAGGCCTATTGTTGACTTGGTAAGACAAAAATAGGTTAACACAAGAACCCAATGACCTTGGCGTAGCCTGAATGCTTGTTTTCATGATGTGTGGCTCCTAAAGGAAGAAGATCCACAAATGTAATGCTATGAGGTCTTACTACGAGCACACACTTTAAATCTAGGGTGGGTAAGCATACATGTAAGGGAATTATGACAAGGCTGTCTCCTCACTAGCGACTCTAATTATATATGAATGATATCTTCACCCTGAATGGCCCCTCATAGCCACTGAATGACACATTTAATAAACCATTACCCTATGATTAAGTTATCTTTAATGTAACCCTATAATTATTATTCTTCTGGAAGGTCTTCTCCAAACCTCTAGTCAGGGTGACAAGAGACACAGTACACATGCATATAAAGTTACTACACTTTATAAGGCTTCATTGCAGAGATCTAAACACGTGTATATATATATATATATATATATATATATATATATATATATATATATATATAATATATATATATACACATATATATATATATATATATATATATATATATATACACACATATATATATATATATACACACATACACAAACACAGTGGGTTGCAAAAGTATTCGGCCCCCTTGAAGTTTTCCACATTTTGTCATATTACTGCCACAAACATGAATCAATTTTATTGGAATTCCACATGAAAGACCAACACAAAGTGGTGTACACATGAGAAGTGGAATGAAAATCATACATGATTCCAAACATTTTTTACAAATAAATAACTGCAAAGTGGTGTGTGCCTAATTATTCGGCCCCCTTTGATCTGAGTGCAGTCAGTTGCCTATAGACATTGCCTGATGAGTGCTAATGACTAAATAGAGTGCAACTGTGTGTAATCTAATGTCAGTACAAATACAGCTGCTCTGTGATGGCCTCAGAGGTTGGCTACGAGAATATCGGGAGCAACAACACCGTGAAGTCCAAAGAACACACAAGACAGGTCCAAGACAGGTCAGGGATCAAGTTATTGAGAAATTTAAAGCAGGCTTAGGCTATAAAAAGATTTCCAAAGCCTTGAACATCCCACGGAGCACTGTTCAAGCGATCATTCAGAAATGGAAGGAATATGGCACAACTTTAAACCTACCAAGACAAGGCCGTCCACCTAAACTCACAGGCCGAACAAGGACAGCGCTGATCAGAAATGCAGTCAAGAGGCCCATGGTGACTCTGGACGAGCTGCAGAGATCTACTGCTCAGGTGGGAGACTCTGTCCATAGGACAACTATTAGTCATGCACTGTACAAAGTTGGCCTTTATGGAAGAGTGGCAAGAAGAAAGGCATTGTTAACAGAAAGCATAAGAAGTCCCATTTGCAGTTTGCCACAAGCCATGTGGGGGACACAGCAACCATGTGGAAGAAGGTGCTCTGGCCAGATGAGACCAAAATGGAACTTTTTGGCCAAAATGCAAAACGCTATGTGTGGCAGAAAACTAACACTGCACATCACTCTGAACACACCATTCTCACTGGCAAATATGGTGGTGGCAGCATCATGCTCTGAGGGTGCATCGCTTCAGCAGGGACAGGGAAGCTGGTCAGAGTTGATGGGAAGATGGATGGAGCCAAATACAGGGCAAACTTGGAAGAAGACCTCTTGGAGACTGCAAAAGACTTGAGACTGGGACGGAGGTTCACCTTCCAGCAGGACAATGATCCTAAACATAAAGCCAGGGCAACAACGGAATGGTTTAAAACAAAACATATCTATGTGTTAGAATGGCCTAGTCAAAGTCCAGATCTAAATCCATTCGAGAATCTGTGGCAAGATCTGAAAACTGCTGTTCACAAACGCTGTCCATCTAATCTGACTGAGCTGGAGCTGTTTTGCAAAGAAGAATGGGCAAGGATTTCAGTCTCTAGATGTGCAAAGCTGGTAGAGACATACCCTAAAAGACTGGCAGCTGTAACTGCTGCAAAAGGTGGTTCTGCAAAGTATTGACTCAGGGGGCCGAATAATTACGCACACCCCACTTTGCAGTTATTTGTAAAAAATGTTTGGAATGATGTATGATTTTCGTTCCACTTATCACATGTACACCACTTTGTATTGGTCTTTCACGTGGAATTCCAATAAAACGGATGCATGTTTGTGGCAGTAATGTGACAAAATGTGGAAAAGGGGGCTGAATACTTTTGCAACCCACTGTGTATGTATATATATATATATATATATATATATATATATATATATATATATATATATATATATATATATATACACACACACCGTATATACTCGCAAGCAAGCCGACCCGCATATAAGCCGACCCCCCAATTTTTACCTGGAAAGCCAGGAAAAATGATTGACCCTCATATAAGCCGGGGGTAGGAAATGCTGTCCGTGTGATCCCCCCAGTGTGTCCCGGTATAGCTAGTATAGTGCCCAGTGTGGGCAGGTGGTGCCCCAGTATAGCTAGTAAAGTGCCCCAGTATAGCTAGTAAAGTGCCCAGTATAGCTAGTGAAGTGCCCAGTATGGGTAGGTAGTGCCCCAGTATAGCTAGTATACTGCCCAGTATAGCTAGTATAGTGCCCAGTATAGCTAGTATAGTGCCCAGTATAGCTAGTATAATGCCCAGTATAGCTAGTATAATGCCCAGTATAGCTAGTATAATGCCCAGTATAGCTAGTAACTTGCCCCAGTATAGTGCCCAGTATAGCTAGTAACATGCCCCAGTATAGCTAGTATAGTGCCCAGTGTAGGTAGTATAGTGCCCAGTATAGCTAGTAACGTGCCCCAGTATAGCTAGTATAGTGCCCAGTATAGCTAGTAACGTGCCCCAGTATAGCTAGTATAGTGCCCAGCATAGGTAGTATAGTGCCCAGTATAGCTAGCAACGTGCCCCAATATAGCTAGTATAGTGCCCAGTATAGCTAGTAACGTGCCCCAGTATAGCTAGTATAGTGCCCACAATAGTGCCCAGTATAGCTAGTAACGTGCCTCAGTATAGCTAGTATAGTGCCCACAATAGTGCCCAGTATAGCTAGTAACGTGCCCCAGTATAGCTAGTAACGTGCCCCAGTATAGCTAGTATAGTGCCCAGTATAGCTAGTAACGTGCCCCAGTATAGTGCCCAGTATAGCTAGTAACGTGCCCCAGTATAGTGCCCAGCGTAGGTAGTATAGTGCCCAGTATAACTAGTAACGTGCCCCAGTATAGCTAGTATAGTGCCCAGTATAGCTAGTAACATGCCCCAGTATAGCAAGTATAGTGCCCACAATAGTGCCCAGTATAGCTAGTAACGTGCCCCAGTATAGCTAGTATAGTGCCCACAATAGTGCCCAGTATAGCTAGTAACGTGCCCCAGTATAGCTAGTAACGTGCCCCAGTATAGCTAGTACAGTGCCCAGTATAGCTAGTATAGTGCGCAGTATAACTAGTAATGTGCCACAGTATAGCTAGTATAGTGCCCACAATAGTGCCCAGTATAGCTAGTAACGTGCCCCAGTATAGCTAGTAATGTGCCCCAGTATAGCTAGTATAGTGCCCAGCGTAGGTAGTATAGTGAAGTCCCCCCCCCGCGGCCGCCGCTGCTATCACCTTAGCTCGGCGCAGCTCCTATTCCCCTGTCCTGCTCGTACAATCCACAGCATCGCGCCCCACGGCGGCTGCTGTGATGAGGGAGGAAGCCGTAGAGAGAGTGGCTTCCTGTAGCGGCGATGTGTATCGCCGTTACTATGGGAACCACTCTCTCTCTACGGCTCCCTCATCACAGCAGCAGCCATGGGGCGCGCTGCTGTGGATTATACGAGCAGGACAGGGGAATAGAAGCGGCGCCGAGCTAAGGTAAAAGCAGTGGCGGCCGCGGGGGGAGCGGGTAAGCGGAGGGGGGGGGCTTCATTTTTATACATACATACTCGCAAGCAAGCCGACCCCCCAACTTTTGACCCACTTTTTGGGGGTCACAAACTCGGCTTGCTTGCGAGTATATACGGTATGTATATGTATATATATATATATATATATATATATATATATATATATATATATATATATATATATATATATATATATATATATATATATATATATATATATATATAAAAACTCCAAGGGGTTGCAGCACGCAGCTCTAATTTATTGAGCTCAAACAAAAGTTTCACAGCAAACATTTCGGTTGATCCACAACCTTTGTCAATGCTCAAAGGTTGTGGATCAACTGAAACGTTTGCTGTGAAACTTTTGTTTGAGCTCAATAAATTAGAGCTGCGTGCTGCAACCCCTTGGAGTTTTTGTTTATGCTTTCTGGGATCCGGGCACCCCTGGTTGCGTGCACCTTCTCCATCTTGGAGTAAAGTTGTGGAAGCTGCTGACCTCCCACTGGACTATGTGTATGTATATATATATATATATATATATATATATATATATATATATATATATATATATATATATATATATATATATATATATATATATATATATATATATATATATGTATGTATGTATGTATATATATGTATGTGTATATGTATATATATGTATGTGTATATATATATATATATATATATATATATATATATATATATATATATATATAACCATTGTTACCCTTAAAAGCTAAACACACCTCCAGCACTGCTGGAATGCAATGATGTGTCAGTTTGTTAATTTGTACAGAGCCATAATAATCCAACATGCATACAGACTGTTTTGGATTGTTTGATCCTCATCAGTGCATGGCATGGATTAATTTGGCTCTATGCAGTAGGGCTTGTAACACCGAGAGTTACAGACTAACCAGCAAGCTCATGGTGACCCAGAACTCAGTGGAGTGTGTAAGGGACTACAATGGTCCTAAAAGCCCCCTTACTAAGATGTTAAGAAAAACAAAAGTTTGCTTTCTTAAAACAGAAAGAATTTGCGATAATTCAGGTTGGAGTGAGCTTGAGATGTCTCCCAAGGCATCACTGCTGAATATATGCAAATTAACCATTGTGCCCTTAGCAGCTAAACACACCTGCAGTGTAACAGTGTAAGAATGGCTGCAGTTTACACTTTCCAGTGAAATTTGTATTTGTCTCCGCCCCCTTTTTGGTTATGGGAATAAAAAGTATCCTATACTTTATTCCAGGTAATGTACTATGTGTGTGCCAAATTTCAGTTTACATTCTAGCAGTGAAATTTGTATTTTTCTCCACCCACTGATGTCCTAATGTTTCCCGGGTATGTATTTGGCTGCTGTTGGCTGTGGCCACTTTTTCTAACCCTAACACACAATTGTCAATAGTCAATTACCAAGTTTGTGAGATTTGTGGTCTTTGGCATGAATAATTTTCATTGAAATGAAACACATCTGATTCGCTGTTTGTGGCCCCACCCCTTTTCTAAATATTTAACCCCAGTCACCCAATGATCAACTGTACCAGGTTTGAGGCTTGTGCCATTAACCACCCTGGCGTTCTGATAAGATCGCCAGGGAGGCTGCGGGAGGGTTTTTTTTAAATTAAAAAAAAACTATTTCATGCAGCCAACTGAAAGTTGGCTGCATGAAAGCCCACTAGAGGGCGCTCCGGAGGCGTTCTTCCGATCGCCTCCGGCGCCCAGAATAAACAAGGAAGGCCGCAATGAGCGGCCTTCCTTGTTTTGCTTACACCGTCGCCATAGCGACGAGCGGAGTGACGTCATGGACGTCAGCCGACGTCCTGACGTCAGCCGCCTCCGATCCAGCCCTTAGCGCTGGCCGGAACTTTTTGTTCCGGCTACGCTGGGCTCAGGCGGCTGGGGGGACCCTCTTTCGCCGCTGCTCGCGGCGGATCGCCGCAGAGCGGCGGCGATCGGGCAGCACACGCGGCTGGCAAAGTGCCGGCTGCGTGTGCTGCTCTTTATTTGGTGCAAATCGGCCCAGCAGGGCCTGAGCGGCAGCCTCCGGCGGTGATGGACGAGCTGAGCTCGTCCATACCGCCAGGATGGTTAACAGTGCAAAAATGGCAGCAATTAAATATTTGCCTTGAAAATCAATAGGTGAATTGTGATTGTTTTTTGTAGGCTCCACCCACTTTTCTGAATATTAATCCCAGTCACCCAGTGACCAACTGTGCAAAGTTTTAGAACCCTACAATTAATAGTGTAAGAATGGCTGCAGTTTACATTTTCCCAGTGAAATTTGTGTTTGTCTCCGCCCACTGATGACTTGGCATTGCCCGATTATGTATTTGGCTGGTGTTGGCTGCGCCCCCTTTTCCTAACCCTAACACACAATTACTCAATTACTCAATGACTAAGTTTGTGAGCTTTGCGGTCTTTGGCATCAATAACCTGCATTAAAATGAAACAAATTCAGATTAGCTGTTTGGGGCTTCACCCTCTTATATAAATTTAAACCCCAGTCACGCAATGATCAACCGTACCAGGTTTGAGTCTTGTGCCATTAACAGTGCAAGAATGGCAGCAATGAAATATTCCCCTGATAAATCAATAGGTAATTTTTGATTGTTTTTTGTAGGCTCCACCCACTTTTATGAATATTAATCCCAGTCACCCAGTAACCAACTGTGCAAAGTTTGAGAACCCTACCATTAATAGTGTAAGAATGGCTGCGGTTTACATTTTCCGAGTAAAATTTGTATTTGTCTCTGCCCACTTATGACCTTGCGTTGCCCGCTTATGTATTTGGCTGGTGTTGGCTGTGCCCACTTTCCTAACCCTAACACACAATTAATCAATTACTCAATTACCAAGTTTGTGAGCTTTGTGGTGTTTGGCAACAATAATTTGCATTGGAATGAAACAAATCTGATTGTCTATTTGTGGCTCCACCCCCTTTCTGAAATTGAACCCCAGTCACCCAATGATCAACTATACCAGGTTTGAGGCTTGTGCCATTAACAGTGCAAGAATGGCAGGTTTGAGGCTTGTGCCATTAACAGTGCAAGAATGGCAGAAATATTCCCCTTGAAAACCGACCAACTGTGCAAAGTTTGAGAACCCTACCATTAACAGCGTAAGAAAAACAAAAGTTTGCTTTCTTAACACAGAAAGAATTTGCGATAATTGAGGTTGGAGTGAGCTTGAGATGTCTCCCAGTGCATCACTGCAGAATATATGCAAATTAACCATTGTTACCCTTAGAAGCTAAACACACTTCCAGAACCGCTGGATGCAATGATGTGTCAACTTGTTAATTTGTACAGAGCCATAATATTCCAACATGCATACAGAATGTTTTGGATTGTTTTAGATCCTCATCCAAATGTTTTGGATCCTCATCAGTGCATGGCATGGATTAATTTGGCTCTATGCAGTAGGGCTTGTAACACCGAGAGGTACAGACTAACCAGCAAGCTCATGGTGACCCAGAACTCATTGGAGTGTGTAAGGGATTACAGTAGTCCTAAAAGCCCCCTTACTAAGATGTTAAGAAAAACAAAAGTTTGCTTTCTTAAAACAGAAAGAATTTGCGATAATTCAGGTTGGAGTGAGCTTGAGATGTCTCCCAGTGCATCACTGCTGAATATATGCAAATTAACCATTCTACCCTTAGAAGCTGCAATTTACATTTTCCAGTGAAATTTGTATTTGTCTCTTTTTGGTTATGGGAATAAAAAGTATCCTATACTTTATTCCAGGTAATGTACTATGTGTGTGCCAAATTTCATTCAAATCCGTTCAGCCGTTTTTGCGTGATCGAGTAACAAACATCCAAACATCCGAATTTTCCCATTTATTATATTAGTAGGATATATATATATATATATATATATATATATATATATATATATATATATATATATATATATATATATATATATATATATATGTTTGCAAAAGTATTCGACCCCCTTGAAGTTTTCCACATTTAGACATATTACTGCCACAAACAGTGCGCTCCGGCCCACGTGGCGGTGATTGACAGCGCCGATCGTGCAGGCGCAGTACAGAACGACCTCCAGGTGGTCGCTCTGACGTCACCGCTGGGGACCGGGTCGGAGCTCCGGCGAACGGCTGCGGGCAGAGCTGCGGCGAGGGAGGTCCTGGGAGCTTGGGGCTGGAGGAAGCCCCCGGTAAGTACCATTCATTTTTGGCTGACAACTCCTTTATGGAAGAGTGGCAAGAAGAAAGCCATTGCTAACAGAAAAGCATAAGAAGTCCCGTTTGCAGTTTGCCACAAGCCATGTGGGGGACGCAGCAAACATGTGGAAGAAGGTGCTCTGGTCAGATGAGACCAAAATGGAACTTTTTGGCCAAAATGCAAAACGCTATGTGTGGTAGAAAACTAACATTGCACATCACTCTGAACACGCCATCCCCACTGACAAATATGGTGGTGGCAGCATCATGCTCAGGGGGTGCTTCTCTTCAGCAGGGACAGGGAAGCTGGTCAGAGTTGATGGGAAGATGGATGGAGCCAAATACAGGGCAATCTTGGAAGAAAACCTCTTGGAGTCTACAAAGGACTTGAGACTGGGGCAGAGGTTCACCTTCCAGCAGGACAACGTCCCTAAACATAAAGCCAGGGCAACAATGGAATGGTTTTAAAACAAAACATATCCATGTGTTAGAATGGCCCAGTCAAAGTTCAGATCTAAATCCATTCGAGAATCTGTGGCAAGATCTGAAAACTGCTGTTCACAAACGCTGTCCATCTAATCTGACTGAGCTGGAGCTGTTTTGCAAAGAAGAATGGGCAAGGATTTCAGTCTCTAGATGTGCAAAGCTGGTAGAGACATACCCTAAACGACTGGCAGCTGTAATTGCAGCAAAAGGTGGTTCTACAAAGTATTGACTCAGGGGGCTGAATAGTTACGCACAACCCACTTTGCAGTTATTTTTGTTTTTTTAAATGTTTGGAATCATGTATGATTTTCATTCCACTTCTCACGTGTACACCACTTGGTACTGGTCTTTCACGTGCTGAATGCAAATAGGCATAGTGAGTTTTGTAAATTTGAGCCTGTGTATTTTGTATGTAGATATTTATTACATCTCTGGAGTTTAAGAACACTAAAAAAACAAAACCTTCTCATACATAAGGATGAGCAGGTGGAGGCGAACGCTTCAAATGAAGCAGACTTTTTTGTGGTGAAAGTAGAAAATCCACTCATACATGGAAACAGTCATCTGGATGATTTGGGACTTGTGGTTTCCTGGATGGTAACCTTGCTGGAATGTTGCACACTTTGCCAAAATATTTCAGATTGCATTTGATTTGATTTGAAAGTATAGCTATATTGATAATATATAAACCATAGAATTAAGCATAAAAAAATCCTGAACCTTCATAAAGATTACAGTATACTGATAAAGCGATAAATGAGCATTTCAGAAGCTGCAGTATCTGTACAGTATATACCAGTATATCCTCGACTATATACCCGTATATCCTCTAATATAAATCAACCTCGTGTATAAGTAGATTCCACCTCGTGTGTCGACTCCACCTCGTGTGTCGACTCCACCTCGTGTGTCGACTCCACCTCGTGTGTCGACTCCACCTCGTGTGTCGACTCCACCTCGTGTGTCGACTCCACCTCGTGTGTCGACTCCACCTCGTGTGTCGACTCCACCTCGTGTGTAGACTCCACCTCGTGTGTCGACTTTAATATTTGACTCTCTGGATTTTTTTTTATTCACTCAAGTATTAATCTACCTAGCAAAGTTAATGGCTGCACTTGGGGACCAGGAATAATTAACAGCTGCACTTGGTGACCAGGAGGGGTTAATAACTGCAGTGCATACAATATTGCAGCCAATAACACCTCCTGTCTTTTAAAGCAGTAGGATTAGCCATGCTATGTCAGAGAAAATACTTACATAACACATGTATTGTACTGTCCAAGTTTTGATTTCAGTAAATTTCATAGAGTAAATGAAGAGAATTCTGTTCTTGGTGGGAACCATGCCTTTTGCCCACAGTTTGAGGCTAAATCCTGATGTCATTTCTGCCCTTAACCTTTTTTCTTTTTTCCTCCAATCGCAGAGTCACCTCAGCCTTGCTTGTAAACACAAGTGAGTAGAGGATCATGTAGTGTTGGGCGAACAGTGTTCGCCACTGTTCGGGTTCTGCAGAACATCACCCTGTTCGGGTGATGTTCGAGTTCGGCCGAACACCTGACGGTGCTCGGCCAAACCGTTCGGCCACATGGCCGAACTAAGAGCGCATGGCCGAACGTTCCCCGAACGTTCGGCTAGCGCTGTGATTGGCCGAACGGGTCACGTGGTTCGGGCCCGAACGCGCTCTGATTGGCCGAACGGTCACGTGGTTCGGGTAAATAAATACCCGAACCACGTCATATCTCCGCCATTTGTCTGTGGGTTTAGCTTTGGGTAGGCAGGCAGGGTAGTTCGCTCTCCAGCCACGCTAGCCAGGGTCCCCCCCAGTCATTGTGTGTCGCTGCTGGGAACAGTAGTACACCGCTCGCTCAGCCACACTATATATAGCATTGTTTACTGCCACTGTGTACCTCGCTCAGCCACGCTATATATATAGCATTGTGTTTTCTGACACTCTGTGTACACGGCTTAGCCTGACTAATATAGCATTGTGTGTACTGCCACTGTGCACCTCGCTCAGCCACGCTATATATAGCATTGTGTGTACTGCCACTGTGCACCTCGCTCAGCCACGCTATATATAGCATTGTGTGTACTGCCACTGTGCACCTCGCTTAGCCACGCTATATATATAGCATTGTGTTTTCTGACACTCTGTGTACACGGCTTAGCCTGACTAATATAGCATTGTGTGTACTGCCACTGTGCACCTCGCTCAGCCACGCTATATATAGCATTGTGTGTACTGCCACTGTGCACCTCGCTCAGCCACGCTATATATAGCATTGTGTGTACTGCCACTGTGCACCTCGCTCAGCCACGCTATATATAGCATTGTGTGTACTGCCACTGTGCACCTCGCTCAGCCACGCTATATATATAGCATTGTGTTTTCTGACACTCTGTGTACACGGCTTAGCCTGACTAATATAGCATTGTGTGTACTGCCACTGTGCACCTCGCTCAGCCACGCTATATATAGCATTGTGTGTACTGCCACTGTGCACCTCGCTCAGCCACGCTATATATAGCATTGTGTGTACTGCCACTGTGCACCTCGCTCAGCCACGCTATATATATAGCATTGTGTTTTCTGACACTCTGTGTACACGGCTTAGCCTGACTAATATAGCATTGTGTGTACTGCCACTGTGCACCTCGCTCAGCCACGCTATATATAGCATTGTGTGTACTGCCACTGTGCACCTCGCTCAGCCACGCTGTATATAGCATTGTGTGTACTGCCACTGTGCACCTCGCTCAGCCACGCTATATATAGCATTGTGTTTTCTGACACTCTGTGTACACGGCTTAGCCTGACTAATATAGCATTGTGTGTACTGCCACTGTGCACCTCGCTCAGCCACGCTATATATAGCATTGTGTTTACTGCCACTCTGTGTACACCGCTCAGCCAGACTATATACCGTTGTTTACTGACACTCTGTGTACACCGCTCAGCCAGACTATATACCATTGTTTACTGACACTCTGTGTACACGGCTCAGCCTGACTATAAAGCATTGTGTGTACTGCCACTGTGCACCTCGCTCAGCCACGCTATATATAGCATTGTGTTTTCTGACACTCTGTGTACACGGCTTAGCCTGACTATATAGCATTGTGTGTACTGCCACTGTGCACCTCGCTCAGCCATGCTATATATAGCATTGTGTTTACTGCCACTCTGTGTACACCGCTCAGCCAGACTATATACCGTTGTTTACTGACACTCTGTGTACACCGCTCAGCCAGACTATATACCATTGTTTACTGACACTCTGTGTACACGGCTCAGCCTGACTATAAAGCATTGTGTGTACTGCCACTGTGCACCTCGCTCAGCCACGCTATATATAGCATTGTGTTTTCTGACACTCTGTGTACACGGCTTAGCCTGACTATATAGCATTGTGTGTACTGCCACTGTGCACCTCGCTCAGCCACGCTATATATAGCATTGTGTTTACTGCCACTCTGTGTACACCGCTCAGCCAGACTATATACCGTTGTTTACTGACACTCTGTGTACACCGCTCAGCCAGACTATATACCATTGTTTACTGACACTCTGTGTACACGGCTCAGCCTGACTATAAAGCATTGTGTGTACTGCCACTGTGCACCTCGCTCAGCCACGCTATATATAGCATTGTGTTTTCTGACACTGTGTACACGGCTTAGCCTGACTATATAGCATTGTGTGTACTGCCACTGTGCACCTCGCTCAGCCACGCTATATATAGCATTGTGCTTTCTGACACTCTGTGTACACGGCTTAGCCTGACTAATATAGCATTGTGTGTACTGCCACTGTGCACCTCGCTCAGCCACGCTATATATAGCATTGTGTTTTCTGACACTCTGTGTACACGGCTTAGCCAGACTATATAGCATTGTGTGTACTGCCACTCTGTGTACACCGCTCAGCCAGACTATATAGCATTGTGTTTACTTCCACTCTGTGTCTGCTGGGCCTGGGAACAGTAGTACACCGCTCACCCGCCACTGTATAGCATTGTGCTCTGTGTCGCTGCTGGGAATAGTGGTACTGTATAGCATTTCTGTGCTGCCACTGTACTGCTGCCAGTCAGCGTGTACTGTAAGGATAAGTGAAATGAGGAAGAAATCCGGTGAAAGAGGAAGGGGCAAGGGAAGAGGTGTTTCCCCTGACGGTTCACGTACAGGCCACAGGGGAGCACCCAAGAAAACCCACTCAATACCGCCCATGTTGTCCAGGACAACAACCCTCACAAATCCAAAAGAACAGGACCAGATAATTACTTGGATGACCTCTCAAGCGTCCAGCAGTGGGTTAAGCAGCACCAGCACATCACGCACGAGGTCCGAGTCCTCAGCCAGTTACAAGGAGCCAGTGGGCACAAAGCTGACACAACCGGCAGCGACACCACGCACACAACTGCCAGATAACCAGTCCTATGAATTACCTCAGGACACAATGGGGTATTCGCAGGAGCTATTCCCAGCCCAACAAACTTCCACCTATGAAAGGTCAATGGAGGAACAGCCAGAAATGTTGTGCCCGGATTCACAACCATTAACTGTGGGAAATGCACCGCGCACTGAAATACAAGGCGAGTCCGAGGAGGACTCGGAAACCCAAATCCCAGAGCAAGTTGGGCAGGAGGGGTTGCAATTGCAGGAGGTCGGCCGACAAGATCTGGAAGACGACGTTGGAGTGAGCTGCGCAGAGGTTGTTCTGGGGAGCTCTACTCCACGGCGGCGGCCCCCCACAATGACATATGACGAGTTTGAGGAGATGGAAGAGGAGGGTATGGACAATGTGGACAGAGACCCAGATTTTATTTGTGAACGAGAACATCGCCGTCGTAGCAGCAGCACAGATGAGTCTGTTGAAGAACCCACTGCTGCACGAGTTCGCCTTGTGCCACAAGGTAGGCGGCGCGCAATTTCAGGCACCACAAGCGTGGAAGTTAGAGTGAGAGGCAAAAGAGGAGGAAACAGAAATCGCCAGCAAGGAGGCAGGTGCTCCAAAGTCTGGGCTTTCTTTGAAGACTGCACTGAGGATGTTACCATGGCGATTTGCAAGGTGTGCAAGACTCGCCTGAGCAGGGGGAAAAGTATTAACAACCTCTCCACCACCAGCATGAGCCGCCACATGCTATCCAAACATCCCACTCTGTGGGCAAACGCGGCAGGACAGGGTACCAGCAACACTGCCTCCCTTGGGTTCACCAGACTCACCACCAGACCCGCCTCAGCAGCAGCAGTAGCCCAGCCATTGCGTGGTTCACAACATTCACAAACATCAGACGACGCTGACACTGTCACTTTCCGGAGTAGTGCTCTTGAGGTCTCCCAGTGTTCATCAAACACAACAACCAACAGCCCTTCCGTGTGCAGCGCTACGGTTCAGTTGTCTGTGTCGGAGATGTTTGAGCGCAAGAGGAAATTGCCAGCAAATGACCCCCGGGCCGTGGCAGTAACAGCCAGCATAGCCAAGCTTCTGGCCTGCGAAATGCTGCCATATCGAGTGGTGGAGACAAACAGCTTCAAGGGCATGATGTCAGTGGCCATCCCACGTTACGTGGTTCCCAGCCGCTACCACTTTGCGCGCTCTGCAGTGCCTGAGTTGCATGAGCACGTGGTCAGCAAAATAACCCGAAGCTTGAAGAATGCCGTTGCCTGCAAGGTTCACCTCACCACTGACACCTGGACGAGTGCGTTCGGCCAGGGTCGATACATCTCCCTTACCGCGCACTGGGTGAACCTTGTGGAGCCTGGCAGCGATTCCTCACCTGCTACGGCGCGGGTGTTGCCCACGCCGCAAACAGCTGCACCGCCGTCCCTCCCACTGGATAACAACAGCAGCACCTACCTCTCTGACTCCTTCTCCTCCAACGCATCTCAAAGCTGTACCTCTTTCGGAAATGCTAACCCAGCAGCAGTAGGATCGTGGAAGCAGTGCAGCACAGCTGTTGGCATGCGTCAGCAAGCGTTGCTGAAGCTGATCTGCCTTGGGGATAAGCAGCACACAGGGGAGGAAATTTGGAGGGGAATAAAGGAACAGACGGATTTGTGGCTGGCACCGCTGGACCTGAAACCGGGCATGGTTGTGTGTGATAATGGGAGTAATCTCATTCGCGCTTTAAGGTTGGCTAAGCTGACACACATCCCTTGCCTGGCGCACGTGATGAACCTAGTAGTTCAGCGGTTCCTGAGGACATACCCAGGCGTGGCCGATCTTCTGTTGAAGGTGCGTCGAGTGGCCAAACATTGTAGAAATTCCAGTACTGCTTCGGGGGCACTCGCCAAGATGCAGGAGCGCTTCAATCTCCCCCACCATCGCTTGCTGTGTGATGTCCCTACGCGCTGGAATTCTACGTTGCACATGCTAGCACGCTTTTGTGAGCAGAAGAGTGCAGTGGTCCAGTACATGACGGCGCAGTACCGAGGCGCATCCGGACAGCTGCCAAGCTTCTGTGGATCCGATTGGGCCAACATGTTGGACCTCTGCCAAGTCCTCCAAAATTTTGAGCAATCCACGTTGCTTGTGAGCAGTGACAACTCTTCAGTCAGCATTACCATACCACTGCTGTGTTTACTGAAGAGGTCGATGTTAAAAATCAAGGAAACAGCTGTCATGATGCAACTGGGGGAATCTGAAGGAGAAAACGATCAGCGTGATGGTACCAACATCAGGCCATCCGCCTCAGAGAACGCTGGCCCAAGCAGCTATGACGAAGAAGAGGAGGAGGAACAGCTGGAGTTGGAGCAGGAATTTCATGCCACCACTGACGAGGGCCAGAGCGGTGCACGTTGGACTTCCACAATTCAACGCGAATGGTCAGCAGAAGCAGACCAGGAGGAAGGTGACGACTATGATGCATCACAACAACTATCACAACGCTCACAAGAGGATGATGAGGATTCTGGTAGGACTCTGGCACACATGGCTCAATTCATGCTAGACTGCATTGAACGTGACCCACGCATTGTGCGCATTCTGGACAACACCAATTACTGGGTTTATACCCTTCTGGATCCACGGTACAAACACAATGTTCCAAAACTGCTTGAAGAAAGAGTCAGACAGGTCAAAATGGAAGAATACCAGCAGGCCCTTGTGGAGACTTTAGAGAGGAGATTGACATCCTCCCCCTCCTCTAGCCAGTTGTACGCAGACAGACTGACTTCCGCAAACCCAGGACGACCAGGAGGGCAGCAAACAACGCAAGCCGCAGCTAGTACCCAAAAGGGAACGGTATCGGCAGTGTCCTTGGAGTGGGAAAATTTTCTGACACCCATGCAGCAGCAGCCCACTGAACAGCAAGCGTGCAGATCCACCTCCAACACCGATCGCCTGGAGAAGATGGTCAAGGACTACATGTCAGATGACGTAGCTGTGTCGAACAATCCATCTGCACCCTTCAACTATTGGGTATCGAAGCTAGACACCTGGCACGAACTGGCAATGTACGCAATAGAGGTGCTGGCTTGCCCGGCAGCCAGCGTTATGTCGGAACGCTGTTTCAGTGCTGCCGGAGGCATCGTCACAGATCGGCGTATCCGCCTCTCTACAGAAAATGCAGACCGTCTGACTCAAATTAAAATGAATCAATCCTGGATTGGAAATGACTACGCAACACTCCAGGACCCCAACCAAGTAACATGACCAATGAACATCTGGGATGGTGTAGCGTTTCCGGTCCCTGTTTATTGAACCTCTCATCTGTATTACATTTATGACTGCATGGCGGCAAAAAGCATTGCTGCTATATCCGCACGCTTTTTGTCCTCATGCAAGGCCTGGGTTGTTGTGTCTCAAAAACCGTGGCCTTCTCCTCCTGCGCCTGCTCCTGTTCCATCACGTCTGCTGCTGCTGGGTTAGCGTTGCCGCGTGGTCCCTGTTTATTGAACCACTTATCTTTATTACATTTATGACTGCATGGCGGTACAAAGCATGCTATCCGCACGCTTCTTGCCCTCATGCAAGGCCTGGGTTGTTGTGTCTCACAAAGCGTGGCCTTCTCCTCCTGCGCCTCCTCCTGTTCCATCACGTCTGCTGCTGCTGGGTTAGCGTTGCCGCGTGGTCCCTGTTTATTGAACCACTTATCTTTATTACATTTATGACTGCATGGCGGTACAAAGCATGCTATCCGCACGCTTCTTGCCCTCATGCAAGGCCTGGGTTGTTGTGTCTCACAAAGCGTGGCCTTCTCCTCCTGCGCCTCCTCCTGTTCCATCACGTCTGCTGCTGCTGGGTTAGCGTTGCCGCGTGGTCCCTGTTTATTGAACCACTTATCTTTATTACATTTATGACTGCATGGCGGTACAAAGCATGCTATCCGCACGCTTCTTGCCCTCATGCAAGGCCTGGGTTGTTGTGTCTCACAAAGCGTGGCCTTCTCCTCCTGCGCCTCCTCCTGTTCCATCACGTCTGCTGCTGCTGGGTTAGCGTTGCCGCGTGGTCCCTGTTTATTGAACCACTTATCTTTATTACATTTATGACTGCATGGCGGTACAAAGCATGCTATCCGCACGCTTCTTGCCCTCATGCAAGGCCTGGGTTGTTGTGTCTCACAAAGCGTGGCCTTCTCCTCCTGCGCCTCCTCCTGTTCCATCACGTCTGCTGCTGCTGGGTTAGCGTTGCCGCGTGGTCCCTGTTTATTGAACCACTTATCTTTATTACATTTATGACTGCATGGCGGTAAAAAGCATGCTATCCGCACGCTTCTTGCCCTCATGCAAGGCCTGGGTTGTTGTGTCTCACAAAGCGTGGCCTTCTCCTCCTGCGCCTCCTCCTGTTCCATCACGTCTGCTGCTGCTGCTGGGTTAGCGTTGCCGGTCCTTGTTTATGGAACCTCTTATCTTTATTACATTTATGACTGCATGGCGGTACAAAGCATGCTATCCGCACGCTTCTTGCCCTCATGCAAGGCCGGGGTTGTTGTGTCTCACAAAGCGTGGCCTTCTCCTCCTGCGCCTCCTCCTGTTCCATCACGTGTGCTGCTGCTGGGTTAGCGTTACCGGTCCCTTTTCCTGGAACCTCTTATATGTATTACATTTATGACTGCATGCCGACAAAAAACATGTTACCTGTGCAAAGAAAACAGACATTTCCCGCATTTAAAAGACAGTTTTCCCTTTGAAACTTTAAAATCGATTTTCTCAAAAACTATAAGCTCTTTTTGCTAATTTTTTTTTTCCTCTTGTACCCACTCCCAAGGTGCACATACCCTGTAAATTTGGGGTATGTAGCATGTAAGGAGGCTTTACAAACCACAAAAGTTCGGGTCCCCATTGACTTCCATTATGTTCGGAGTTCGGGTCGAACACCCGAACATCGCGGCCATGTTCGGCCTGTTCGGCCCGAACCCGAACATCTAGATGTTCGCCCAACACTAGGATCATGTTTTAGATAGGCAGCTAGGCAGGGAAATAAAAGGAAGAGGAGGGATATATTATAGATAAAAAGAACCCCCAGTATGCAACTGTTTGGCACGGACTATTAAAGGGCCAGTGCCCCTTAAGTATGTGATAACTCCAAACCATAACAGCAGAAAAAGTTTTGAAAGCAGGATTAGCATCCTTATTACTTAATACACTCAGACCAGTTGCTGTTGAAATTTGATTTTTATGGTGACAATCCCGCTTTAAGTACAGCCAATAACTCCTCCAGACCTCCAAGTGTAGCAATTAATCAATCCCCTTCCTGCAGTCCAGTGTTTTTCCCCCTGTCCTATTCCTTTACTTGTTAATTGTTGTGGCCAGGACTTTCAGACCTGTGTTTTCTTGGCATTTCCACTTGGTAAATTGTTGCAAATAAGAAAGTCAATAATAATACACTAATCAATTAGGAGTGGTGCGCCACTAATTGTAGCAGCTGAGTCTGATAAAGGATATCCCAATTCCTCAAATAATGAAATAGTAGTAAAAAATCAGATAGCGCTAATGAATAGAACTGAATAACAACAGATATAAAATCAAGTAAGTGTTAAAACATGCCTAGTGATACACACCTTTAATATTCTTCAATAGTAGAAATCATCATGTAAAAAATAAAAATAATGAAAAAATATTGTATTAATAAAAATAATAAAAGAATAGTCCTGCTAGATATGACAGTAGCGTGGATGTCTGTGCGATTGGCACTCAAAATAGGTATTCCACTGATTGGTGTTGATTCAAACGTATGCACTTATTCCTCATAATAGAGTAGGTATGGCATCCCTTGCTGAGGGCGTAATGGATGACAGGCAGTGTAGTACAATCTTATGAGATTAGGTCTTGCTCTTCCACGTCACACAGTACGAGGAAGAGGGAAGCTGTTCACAGTGAGCACGCAGCGTGGGATTTACACATCCCATTTCCAGCACCAGCGCATCTCTTCCGGGAGCCGGGCTGTCTGCCCGACCCTGCAGCCACCAATCCTCAGCACGTCTAGTCTCTCTCATTGTGCTGCCGGCCGGGGCCAGTGAGATTGAGCGGCTCCCCTGCAAGATTCTTATAACATCAGCTGCTCAAGTTTCTTCAACCACGGGGTTCGTGAGTACCAGCCACCACCCGCAGTTGTCATCTCAATAAGCTAAGCTTAGTGAAACTTCCATAAGTGCACATGTGCTTTTAAGAGCAAGACCTAATTAAAAACACTTTTCTTTTATTGGTCGGATGAAATATGCTAATTTTTTGAGATAGGAATTTGGGGTTTTCATGAGCTGTATGCCAAAATCATCAATATTAAAACAATAAAAGGCTTGAACTACTTCAGTTGTGCGTAATGAATCTAAAATATATGAAAGTCTAATATTTATCAGTACATTACAGAAAATAATGAACTTTATCACAATATGCTAATTTTTTTAGAAGGACCTGTATATTCACACTGGCCATGAGGTTGAAAATGGTTAGTGTGAATTTGCAAAAATATGTGCATAATAGGTTATAAATTTGCTTAGAATTTTAGCATAAAATGTTTCTCCTTCACGTTCCTTGAGCAGAACATTACTTTCAGAATTTAGATGTGGAAATTCTGTATTTCGTCCTTTCCATCAAAACTGGGAAAATCGGATGCAAAAGTCGTAATTCCCAACACTGCGAAATCCATGCACTCATCCCCACACTGCAACTCTATATAGCTTACATTTACAGCTCTGTGATTTCTGGGCTTTCTCGGTGCTGAAAAAAATAACTATGCTCACAATACCTTCTCTTCAGAAGTGAAATATGGCTGCACAAAAATAGTGTCACTAAAAAGTCTGCTACTTGTCTTTGAAACATTTTGGAAACACTTTACAAATGTATTCACTGTGAAGGATGCTACGGAACGATCCTGAAGAGTCATCTGATTCTGAATTCTAAAAAAATGGTCTCTTTACTTTTCAATTAGTCTTCGTACATTCAGTTATAACTAGTATTTGTAAAAATCAACAACTGAATGCATTAGGTTTTAATTGAACACTCTGACAATTTAACGAACTCTGTAAATAGCGTCTAATGGAATTGGTAAGCTAGTGTACCAGACAATATTTTGTGAGTCAATCCTTTAGGGCCCATTTCCACTAGAGAGAATTCGCATGCATTGTCTACATGTGAATTTGCAAAAGTAATACAAGTGGATGGGTTGTTTCCACTTTCCAGGAAAGCAGAACGTTTTCATATGCAGGAAAAATCTGCAAGGCAGAGCCATCAGAATTCGCTTGCCACACACCTGCTTGCGATTCGCCGCTAATGTAACTATTTGGAAAATAGCAAGCGTTTTACTCTTGCGATTTTCCATGCGTTTTCGTTGAAAAACCTATGTCATTGCTTACCGGCATTGACATAGTTAAAATCAAATACCGCAAACTGCGTGCGTTTTCGCATGAAAAAACAGCTTGGAAATGCGAAGGAATCTGCAACCACATGCGGATTCATTCACACGTTTTCTGCACTGGGATCGCGCCGGACAAGAGGAAACGAGCCCTTAGAAGTCTAAATAATTTCATTAGTCATGGCAGTAACAACAGTCAATGGTGTTCATGCACAAAAGTGTGGTAATATTGCCGTGCACAGACAACGCACGACAATAGTACCATTACTACAGGCAGCATGTACTCAGAGTTACGCTATTAGTATAACACACTGTACTAGAGTTCGAGAATTTGTGGCAAGATCTGAAAACTGCTGTTCACAAATGCTGTCCATCTTATCTGACTGAGCTGGAGCACTTTTGCAAAGAAGAATGGGCAAATATTTCAGTCTCTAGATGTGCAAAGCTGGTAGAGACATACCCTAAAAGACTGGCAGCTGTAATTGCAGCAAAAGGTGGTTCTACAAAGTGTTGACTCAGGGGGCTGAATAATTACGCACACCCCACTTTGCAGTTATGTATTTGTAAAAAATGTTTGGAATCATGTATGATTTTTGTTCCACTTCTCACGTGTACACCACTTTGTATTGGTCTTTCACGTGGCATTCCAATAAAATTGATTCATGTTTGTGGCAGTAATATGACAAAATGTGGAAAACTTCAAGGGGGCCGAATACTTTTGCAAGCCACTGTATATTACATCTTCTGTTGTACTGCACAATGAAATTAAACCACAACACAACTATATATGTACAGCTTATATGAAAGGAACAGAAGAATATGGATATAAGAATGGCCTTCAACACAACTTGCAAAGAGAAAATACAAATAAATGTGCAAGGCATATAAAGCTATACCAAGACAAGCTGGTAGAGGGTTCTGCTCACACCCACTTAGAGTCTTAGGTTACACAGAGACAGTTCCTGTTGCCTTAAATGTTCACTAATTGATCACTTGCAATGTTCTCCCCAGAATTTTTTTCCAGCCTGGTGGCATGAAAAAGTAGCCGGGTGGGGCGAGATGAGAGAATGCAGGGCTGGTGCTTCTCTGCACAACTCTGCTTACTGCATAGGAGGAGGTGAGCCGATGACAGCCGGGTGCTCACCAAAATTAGCAAAAAGCTTGGGGAGTACACCGACTTGGGTGACAGTTTTAGGAACAAGCGCCATAGTTCATCACCCTGTTCTGTTTTTAGGAAGGTAGATAGTTGCACAAAGGACAACAAAACAATAGCACTCATTTATTGTGTATAGATCTATCATGGCAGATCATGATCTACTCATTGGACTAATGCACTGCAGATCCTGATTGGGAAGAACCCATCTACTCATCACTTTTATTATTGTGTATTTAAATTTATTTATTAATATATAGAAAAGTGTGGGTTGAAACCAGAGTCCTTTAAGTGTTATTTGTAAATAATTTTTTTAGCACTAGGGATTTAAAAAGCTCTTGCTAATTTTTATAAAATCACATTGCTCAAGTGGGATCACACACATAGCATTAAGCCCCATCTACACTCGATACGATTCTTTGTGCGATTCGATTACGATTCCATTTACGATCCAATTAAATCCGACATGTCCGGTCGGTATTCGATTCAATTCGATTTGCCATTGTTTTGCAATGGCAAAACGAATTGAATCGAATCCCGATCAGACATGTCGGATTTAATCGGATCGTAAATAGAATCGTAAACGAGTCGCACAATGAATCGTATCGTGTAGATTGGGCTTTACGTTAGCAAGAGCTTTTCAAATCACAAGCGCTTAGAAAAAGCTCTTGCAGTGTAAGCCAGCCCTAACTGTAGTTTAATATAAATCGCTAAATAACCAGAATACCGATAAAGCACTTTATAACTCTGAGAACGTGACCACTTGGTGAAAGGAAACATTCTGTAAAGAATCAGCAATCTTTAATACGCTAAAGGCTGCAGAGTTTACTAATTAACTCCATGCAAACTGACCTAATGAGGCAGGCTGTGATAGAGATGGATGTGCTTTTAGAACATTCAATAAAGATGAACCTATACACTAATTAAACAATGAAGCAACGTGTATCTGCTCCCAGGACTGACTGTACTGCAGCTGCTACATTAAAAAGAAAACAGATTAATAAAATCTCACATAATTGAATACATTAAAAAAAAGGAACGCCAGTCTTGCATAAGCATACAATGAAAATGTATTTTCCAGCACCTCCATTGTCTACATAGATATCCTACCTGCCTTTCAGCTAGAAGTAATGTCATCTTTATGACAATCACAATTCCTCTCCTGTTCACAGCAGCTATGGTGGAAACAGCTATGCTGCATAATAAAGTAATTCACAGCAATATAGCAAACCCTGCTATAAATAGGCCTGGATAGCTAACCACAGCTAAACGCAGTGACTGATAACGCTCCAAGGGCAAAATGAAGCTAATAAATGAACTATGCAGGAAATGTAAATAAGCATATAAAAAATTATAGAACTCAATGCACATAAAAATAGTGGTCGCACAATTACAAAAAAAAAATGAATAGGGAGATCTAAAGTCAAAATACTATACCTTTTTAAATGTAATATAGACTGGGCTTGGCATGTACTAAGGATCGAGAATGGGAAATTTCAAGTATCCCAAAGAAGAAGAGATCCTTTCTCTACTATAACGCTATACATGCTCCAGTGTGCAATGAAGAAGAATTATTAAGCAGCTCTTCAGTTTCCCCTCCTGTACAAGATACTAGGCATGTAACATGTAGCTAATCAGCCCCAAACAGCACCATTACATGCATACAATGCACATCCACTGGGCCTAACATTCTGCAGAGTGGGGTCAAGTCATATTTAGATCACTGGAATCTTGGGCCTTAATTTTACCCCCTCAATTTTACCCTCCTAAGCGATGCTGTAGAGTGGAGGAAGCCAGACGTACTACCAAGGTAGGAGAGGTTAAACGCATCATGTGTCAAGCAAGCCTATGTGCTCAGCTTAGCCTGGCCCCCCTTAGTGTACCTCTTTTTCTTGTGCCTCAAGGAAGCACATCCTAATGTCAGTGCAGGGGAAGCATATTCAGGTTGGTCTCCCCACTCACACCATCTTCTGGACCTTGGGAACCCTCATACTACACTAAAGAGAATCTGTATTGTTAAAATCACACAAAAGTAAACATACCAGTGTGTTAGGGGACATCTATTCCCCTCTGTCACAATTTCGCCGCTCCCCGCCGCATGAAAAGTAGTCAAAAACAGTTTTAAAAAGTTTTTTAAAAAATGGCCACCAAAACAGGAAGTAGGTTGATGTACAGTATGTCCACACATAGAAAATACATCCATACACAAGCAGGCTGTATACAGCCTTCCTTTTAAATCTCAAGAGATCATTTGTGTGTTTCTTTCCCCCTGCAGCTCACTGAAGAGTTACAAGCTGATTGTTTCTTCTTGCAGACAGCTCTGTAATTCTGCAGTATGTGACTCATCAGTATGTGAACAGAGGATTTATCCAGCTTGTAAAAGATAAGAGAGCAGAGAAAAGCTGGCTAATGTAAATAACACACACACACAGGGGAGTGTGCATAGAGGGGGCATGCATAGCAGATCACACTGAAGAGTTGGCAGCCTTCCAGACACAGGACGACAAGTCCGACAGGGGAAAGATAAGCTGATTTATTACAGAGATGGTGATAGTAGAAAGTGCTGCAGTAAGCCAGAGCACATTATAATAGGTTTAGGAACCTGTAGGATGGTAGAAAACACTAAGACATTGTTGTTACAGAGTCCCTCTAAGGGTTGAATGCCCTGAATGCCCTCCATTCACATACTGTATGTATGAAGACTCTTAACCACTTCGTCCACAGGTCAGTAGATATGCGTCCTCTGGGACTTCATCTAAGCCACAGGTCAGTAGATATACGTCTTGTAGCAGAAGCAGTGCTGTGCAGGATTGGGCTTGCTCCTGTGCACATTTCTGGCACTATCTGATGCAGCACTAATTGGTGAATGGGAATATAAGTTTCCTGAGCTAATGAGATTGATTTTTACTATGAAAAATACTTGTATTTTCTCATTTCATAGTGAAAAACACACTCTGTAGCATTATTTCAGAATCAAATATCTTCACCATAAATTGTGACAGGAACATAATCTAAGTTTTGTGATAAGCAGTAAGAATTGCCAAACAAAATGTGTGTTTTTTATCTACAGTAGCACTTTTTATTTTTAAACTGGAATTGGTAAAACTGAAAAATACATGTTTTTTTCTATTTTTTTCTTTGTTTTCCCATTAAAATTCATAGAAAACAAAATAGTTTGAGGGAAAAATATGGCATACAATGAAAGCCTAGTTTGTCTTGAAAAAAACAATATATATTTCATTTCTGTGTCATAAGTAGGGATAAAGTTATTTCTGATTAAATAGGGACATAGCTAAACTGTCAAAACTGCTCTGGTCAATAAGTACAAAGCAAGGTCTGGATGCGAAGTGGTTAAAGGGAAGGTCCAAGCAAAAAAAAAAAAATGAGTTTCACTTACCTGGGGCTTCTACCAGCCCCATGCAGCCATCCTGTGCCCTCGTAGTCACTCACTGCTGCTCCAGTCCCCCGCTGGGAGCTTTCTGACCTCGGAGGTCAGGGCCGAATTGCATACATTTTTACACATTCCCGCTAGTGCAGGAACATTAACGCATACATTTTTACGCGTTAGTGGTGCAACGCGTAAATTTTTGTTCCTGCACTAGCTGGAATGCGTAAAAATGTATGCAATGTGGCCCTGACCTCCGAGGTCAGAAAGCTGCCAGCGGGGGACTGGAGCAGCAGTGAGTGACTACGAGGGCACAGGATGGCTGCATGGGGCTGGTAGAAGCCCCAGGTAAGTAAAACTCATTTTTTTTTTTGCTTGAACCTTCCCTTTAAGAGAGTTCCATTTAAAATTGATCATAACATTATGGCTATCATTCATAAAGCATTTCCGCATGCAGAAATGCTTAAAACAGCTGACTTTACCGACCACCTAGCAAAGTCAGCATTCATAAAGGCTCTTTTCGCATGAAAAAATTACACTACCGAGCAGAGTGATAAATCACCGCCTTGTGCGGTGATTACCGGAACAAATGTAGCAAAATGTTAATTCATAAAGGTCACCGCAAGCGGTGTGAGGTCGGGAAGTACCGCTCCATCTGATGTGGCGATAACAATGTAAATGAATGGAGACACACAGACCTCCCAGGCAGCTGCAGCAGAGCGGAACATGGAGAAATGTATCAACTCGGCTGCTTCCGTTTCTCTGCAAGCCTACCGCCTGCCTACCGCCAGCTTAGTTCGGGGAATCTCCGCACTGCTACCGCAACTGGATACATTTTTATGAATCAGCAGCCAGAAGTCTAAAACACCGCCAGCGGTGTTTTCCCGCACTGATTCTCCTTACCGACAGCTCCTTTAAGAATGATAGCCTATGTGTAGCATTTTTAATGTCAATATGAAAAAGTTACATAGTTATTTGGGTTGAAAAACGACATACGTCCATCAAGTTCAACCAGAAAATAAAGTACAACACGGTTTTAAAAATCTAAATGTCCCGACCAGCAATGCATCCTTCTCTAGTCATACCTGAATTAGGCACAACCAGGTGATTCCAGAGATAGGACAATAGTCTGTACTCGACTGGCAAGCTGATTTGGGCCATAAAAAAGGTACCGTATCCACCACTTTGCTTCTGTACATGCTATGATCATGATTATCAGCCTAAGTGCTAATAGATATAGTCCTTGTTCAATCATAGGTTTAGTCCGGATTTAAAATAGGACCAAGCTTATTCTAGATAGGATACAGCAGTAGCAAAACACTGCAAGAACATTTCATTACAGAGAGTTCTGTTTACTTACACTCTTTCATCATGCCAATATCAACACAGCGCTTCAGCCGGCAGGACTGGCAATGCCTTCTGTTATCTTTGGTTATGCGACAGTCTCCATTAAAGGGGCAGGTGAAGACTGCTTTCCTTTTCATGCTTCTCCTATCAACAAGAGAATATAAAGTAAGTAATTCTATAAGGAAACAGGACACTTTTCTATTAACCACAAGTAATTAAAGGAAGGCTTAATTCATGAGAAGCAGGCAAGAGATACGTAGGATAGATCATGGCTTAATGAATGAACGTTTTCAGGATAAATGAAAGTCTTTGGGGAATACAGTCCAGTCACACTGTACACAATGACCAATACACAACTCTAGCATTATTTATTGTAACCAAAAAGCAGATCAAAAGAATATGTGTGTATATTAAAACAGTTAGATAATGTAAAGAACACAATGGGTTCCAATATACTGTATGCAGCATCCATTAAAAAGATCACCTTGGAATACAGAAATGGTAAGCATAACTTAGCCACAACATAGTGATACGCAATGCAGTTATACACTATAGTCAAGCAGTGACAGCAGTGTAGTACTATATAACCAAAGCAGGTAATTTGGGGGCCAGCAGTGCTTTGGTAACCACTTAACGACCAGCTAACTCCGATAGGCGGCGGCTGGTCGCATCTGTGTTTCCGGTCAGTTCATGGCGGGGGGCTCCGTGAACAGCCTGCAAGCCTCCGATCGCGGCTCGCAGGCTAAATGTAAACACCCGGGGACGTAATCCACGGTGTTTACATTGTACGGCGCTGCTGTCACAGCAGCGCCGAAAAGGAGATCGGCGATCCCCGACCTCTGATTAACCAGGGATTGCCGCCATCTGATAGGCTGAAGCCTATCTGAGGTGGTACAGGACGGATCGCTGTCCTGTACGCCTATATTGCGAAGGGGAGGGAAGGAGAAGGAGGGGTGAATAGCGCTGTGGAGGGGGGCTTTGAGGCCCCCCCGCTAGGCACAACATAGCGGCGGCGATCAGACTCCCCCAAAAGGACATCCCCCTAGTGGGAAAAAAAAGAGGGGGAAGTCTGATCGCCCTGTCTGCCACCTGATCTGTG
This sequence comes from Hyperolius riggenbachi, assembly GCF_040937935.1. NCBI lineage: Eukaryota > Metazoa > Chordata > Amphibia > Anura > Hyperoliidae > Hyperolius > Hyperolius riggenbachi. Next base: position 122,429,199 of record NC_090647.1, read on the forward strand.
CTGGGGGCTGAAGAGCCCACGCAGCACAGATCATAAAAAACTCAGCCGGTCCTTAAGTGGGTAAAATGGGCGCTGCATGGACAGCAATGGTAATTTCGGCTTTGGCAGTGCCCAGGGTGTAATATGAGCAACAACGGTGCCCCATAATTTTCATTTTTAGGAAGCATGGAAATTGGCGGATGGGTTTTTTTACATGTACGCCTATACAATAGTTTAGTTCTTATTCTCTAACACCAATCTCAGGAATGTCTCCTCTGATATCCCCTCTGTGGGGATATCAGTGATGTGCTTGAAAATTAAACTTGCCAGTTTTGTTTTACTTTACAAAGAACTAGCAAGGGCTGAGAAAAAGCATTGCAAATTAGGAATATTAAAAATACCCTTAAAGTGAACATGAGGTGACAAACTGATGAGATAAACAATTTTATTTATTCTCCTAATCCCTAAAATGTTATTTTTAGACACGCCATGGTTTTACATTATATTTAAACATTTACAAATTAGATTAAATATTTTGTTGTCACTGCTCAGTGACAGCATAGTAAGTGTCCCTGAATGAAAATACATGTACAATTGACCTTTTTCTATCTCCCTCTGCTCTCAGAAGTTGTATTCTGCCAGTAAAACTTTTATGGCTGTAATTTGCTTTTCAGTGATGTTTACTATATTTCCGACAAGGTACTGACAAGAGAGAAGCTGTCACTTGTTGAAGTTAAGTCTTTCAGGCAGCAAAATAAAAAAGCAAAACAGCCTGGTTCCTAATGTGTTTTGCACCGTACATACACATTTATCTTATGATGTCACGTATCGCCTCGGGTACACTTTAACCACTCTGCGACCACCTAACGCAAGATGGCAGCCGCAGAGTGGGTCTCTCATTCCTCAGTCAGGCCATATGGCATGATCTCGTAAGGAGCGAGATTAGACGGTAGCTCGCGCTCACACGAGTCCGAGCTCCCGTCAGTGAACAATGCTGGCCACAGTGATCAGCCTGCCAGCCCGCGATCAGAGCTGGCAGGCAGATTTTTTGATATACAGGCGAAAATATATTTATATTGCACTGTGATCTCCTGCAGTGCAGTACTGAGGACAGCCTTGACACTGATGGGCTCACAATCTAATTCCTGCCATAGACATATGTCTATGTATGTATAGTGTTGTGTATGTAATGTAGTCTAGGGCCAATTTAGGGGGGAGGGAAATAAAAAAACATTTTTTTCAATAAAAATAAGATCTTTTTTTAATAATAGAAAAAAAAAACGCAGTAGCAATCAAATACCATCAAAAGAAATCCCTATTTCTAAGAAAAGGAGGTAAAATTCATTTGGGTGCCAAGTTGTATGACCGTGCAATAAACCCTTAAAGTTGTGAAATGTGTAATTGTAAAAAAAATCACCTGGTCACTAGGGGGGTATAAATCTCTGGTCCTCAAGTGGTTAATGGTATTCCACTACACCTTCTGAAATCTTCATTGTAACCATAGGATATCAGTCTCTCATCTGACTTTGAAAGTACCATATCCAATCTTTATTGATAGAAAAGGTTTTTCAATACAAAAAAAAGTGGTTCGGTAAAAAATATGACAAATATTTAAAGGCGCTACAAGGAAAAAATTCATTTACAGTCAAAAATAGTGTGAGGAGTCAGAATCGGAGCAATTTTGAGTACCTGGAGTCGGTGGTTTCAATAAACTGAGGGGTCGGATGATTTTTTAACCAAATCCATAGCCTTTGTAAAAATTAGACTAAGGAGTCGAGGAGTCAGAGCAATTTGGGTACCTGGAGTTGGAGTTTTCATAAACTGAGGAGTTGGATGATTTTTGTACTGTCTCCACAGCCCGGGCGACAACGCTAGCTTGCTTCAAGTCGGAGACTCTTCATCAGGCCCACATGTACATCCAATTGTACAATACCAGATAATACTGAATAGTTGTATAAATAGGTGAAAACTCTTTCATAGTCCAAAAATTGTGTAAATGAATGGGGTCAATCATTCATGATATTAAACCCCCCACACAGGATAACCATCCAGGCAGCCACAGAGTGGTTCAGGACCTGTTGCACCCAGGGAAGAGTGTAACATACTTTAGTTATATTTTACAAATTAACAGCCCACATCCTTCTCGATAAGCCCAAACTGGAACAGCAATGTAAACCACAACTATGCTAATTTTAGACTGTTGAGAGGTATGATTTAAAATCCTCTTTACAATTTTCTTTGTAAATCCCTCACTTTTTTCTCCACCCCCCAGTTGCATGCTTTTGTTACTGAGATCATATGCCTTGTGTATTACACATCAAGGACTTCCTCTTCCAGCCATCCATCTGCAATGTGTCATCTCAGACGATTTACCAACAGAAGTCTATGGAAGAACTTGTGAGAGGCAGAAGACTCAAAGTAGCACGAGATACTGAGAATAATAGTTAGCAGAAACAAAATGTACATAAGCACATTGCTAAATCATCCCATTCTGTGTTCAATGTTTAAAAGGGGACAGGAGGCGAAAATTGTCTAATATAGACAGAGAGAAAAAAAAAGAATGAAAAGCCCTTAATATCAATTCTGTGCCCAATACTCCTGTGCAGTGTTAGGTATCAGCGAAGTGAAAGTTTCTCAAATGGCTTATGATTAGTTACAAGTTGTATTCTGCATAATTCTAGGCATGGCTAGACTTACACCTGCTGTTAGATATGGTTTAGAGGTTAGCATAAGGCTGGTTTCACACCATGTCCTAGTAGTACTGTATCCATGACTGATGTACTAAACCACTTCCAGTGCCACTCCAGAGAGGAAGTATACTACCGTGTTTCCCCGAAAATAAGACACTGTCTTATATTAATTTTTGCTCTAAAAGATGTGCTAGGGCTTATTTTCAGAGGATGTCTTATTTTTGGCCAAACACACTGGTATTTTTCCTATACAAAATGTACATACTGTATGCCATGTGCAACATACACAGAGCTTGTGGTTTGCAGATATTGGCTCTCAATTACAAGAAATTAATTCTGCTGATCATGTGGGTAAGAGTTTATTTCTTGCAGGCAGAGAACTGTCAGTCTCCCCAAAGCTATGATAGGATAAGCTGTGTGTGTGTCTTGGGAAGAGGTGAAGTGCTGCTGATGCTTATCACACAATAGATCAGAAGGGCTGGCTCCAACAAAAACACAAATTGCCTGACACTTCTATAGGACTGTGTAAAACTCACATTATACTGCTGCTCTCCTGTATCCAGGCTTTGTATTCAGCGTGACTTGCTGGTGTCTTGTGGGATGCTGCTAGGGCTTAAATTCGGAGAATGTTTTACATTTCAAGAATTCTTGAAATTCCTGCTAGGTTTTATTCTCAGGGGATGTCTTACTTTAGGGGAAACACGGTATTATTATTATGCATCTTTTTTACTTTAAAACCGATCTGTTCGCTGCCTTGCACTAAATGGAATGCAAAGTCCGGAGAGTGGATGTGTTTCCAATAGAAGCCTATAGTAGAAATGCACCCGCTCCGAAATCCCATTGGAGGAGAAAATTGAGTGGACACTGAACAGGCCTGCTATGATCTGACATGGCCATTTGCTCAGTTCAAAATGGTAACGGAGTCTAAAGGTAAAGGTTATCCCGCTGGGGTGAACCTGTGACGTTCTGTGAATTTATGGTTGAACCTGGAGGTTTCTGTGCCAGTCTACTTTTACACTGTCTACTTTTACAGTGTTTTACACTGCTTTTACACTTGTGCAGTGATCCTACAGAAAGGGGGCCTGCCAAGGGATCACCACACAAAACCATACTTCATATGACCCTGCGACAGTGTGTGCCAACAGTGACCTACTCCCTGCTGAACAAGCAGTAAATTCCGTCGGTCCACACATGCGTGCCACGTCGCACTATGCTCTATCGTTTGCACTTTACATTTACTGCGTCACCATAGACTTGCATTATTGCATAATCCGTGCTTTAGGCATGAATATTGCGGTAAAGCACTATGTGTTCCTGGCTGTCATCAGCTCGCCTCCTCATCCTCTTCCTATTCTGTAAGCATAGTTGCACAGAGAAGCACCACCTTTGCATTCCACCATTATGCCCCATCTGGCTACTTTTTCATGCCACCAGGCTGGAAAAAATGCCTGTGGAAAACAAAGCGCACTGTTGACTTTGTTTTCGGGATTGCGGCCAAAGGCCAGTTCTCCATTCTAATACTCCTTGACCTTTCCTCTGCCTTTGACACGGTTGATCATGCTCTGCTTCTGCAGACACTGTCATCTTTAGGAATCAAGGGACAAGCACATTCCTGGATCTCCTCTTATCTCTCTGGACGCTCTTACACTGTCTCCTTCTCTAACACCAAGTCCTCTCCACACCCACTGTCTGTTGGTGTACCTCAAGGCTCTGTTCTTGGGCCACTTCTTTTCTCAATCTACACCCGTGGCCTGGGACAACTAATTAACTCTTTTGGCTTCCAGTATCACCTCTATGCGGATGACACCCAAATCTATCTCTCAGCTCCTGACCTGTCCTCACTACTATCCAGAGTCCCCGACTGTCTACGTGCCGTTTCTGCATTCATGTCCTCCCGCTTCCTCAAACTCAACATGACTAAAACGGAAATTGTGATTTTTCCACCATTGCTATCTACACCCCCACCAATTGCAACCATAACGGTAGACAACACCCCAATAACCTCAACCACTAAGGCCCGCTGCTTGGGGGTTATACTTGACTCAGAGCTCTCCTTTAAACCTCACATTACCTCATTAACCTCCACCTGCTATTTCCAGCTCAAAAATATATTCCGTATCCGTCCCTTCCTCACACAAGAGGCCACCAAAATGCTTGTTCATGCCTTAATCATCTCCCGCCTAGACTACTGCAACACCCTGCTCTGTGGCCTACCAAAAAACAGGCTAGCTCCTCTCCAATCCCTTCTGAATGCAGCGGCCCACCTCATTCACCTTTCCACACGCTCTTCTGATGCAGCCCCACTGTGCCATTCTCTCCACTGGTTACCCATTACCCAGAGGATCCAGTTCAAACTCCTGACTCTAACATACAAAGCCCTCCACGAGTTGTCTCCTCCATACATCTCCTCACTAATCTCAAGATATTGTCCCTCCCGCAACCTTCGTTCCTCCCAAGAAATTCTCCTGGCCTCTAAGCTGATCACCTCCTCTCATGCTCGCATCCAGGACTTTACACGAGCATCAGCCCTTATCTGGAACTCTCTTCCACAGCCTGTACGTCATGCTCCAAACCTGGACATCTTCAAACGCACTCTTAAAACACACCTTTTCAGACAAGCTTATAACATTCTATAGACCTTTATTTACTTATTTGTCACAATGTAATCAGAGGCAAAGAATCACTGCCTCATCCATCCTCCACCCCCTTACCTAGTGTGTCCCCCACTACCCATTAGATTGTAAGCTCGCAAGGGCAGGGTCATCCTTCTAATGTTTACTGTTTTTGTAACAATATTTGTGCTGCTTGGAACTCTGCTGTATATTTGTTAGTTGTATCTATGTTCCCCTTGTCGTCTTATTGTGCTTTGTAAAGCGCTGCGGAATATGTTGGCGCTATATAAATAAAAAATAATAATAATAATAATAATAATTGCGGCTATTTGAGTACTTCCCTCGCACTACGTCACATTAAGTATAAAAGTCTCCATAAGCTTATGAGAAGCAGATAATTCTGACTTGCATGCAACTTTAATGCAATTGGCCTCAATTCACTAAGCAGTTTAGACTAGTCTACAAATGGTTTTTAGTCTACTGATGGTTTGGTGTAATGTTTTAGACCTGTTTTTAGACCTGGTCTAACATTCAGTAATTACACAATTCACAAAGGCAAACAAGGAGTAACCACGCCCACTTTTTCTGACAGAGATTAGACCAGCTGATTCCTGTAGGTAAATAATTCTGTGGGGTATTTTAGATGTGAGGATGGAACCTTTTGAATTAATTATGCAGGAGTTTAATTGTATGCAGAGGAGAGCTCATCAGAGGAGAAGGATGTCAGTCATAGCTACTTGTTTGTGAATTGCATCTTTTGATCATTTCCCCTGCTTTTACCCACCTAATTACCAAATGGTTTAGACAACAGGTCTAAAACATTTGGTAATAGTGAATTCCCCTTTGATGCAACTGACCAAACCATCAGTAGACTAAAAACCATCAGTAGACTAGTCTAAACTGCATAGTCCTCAATTCACTAAGCAGTTTAGACTAGTCTACTGATGGTTTTTAGTCTACTGATGGTTTGGTCAGTTGCATCAATGGGGAATTCACGATTACCAAATATTTTAGATCTGTTTTTAGACCTGGTCTAAACCATTTGGTAATTAGGTGGGTAAAGCAGGAGAAATGATCAAAAGATGCAATTCACAAACGAGTAGCTATGACTGACATCCTTCTCCCTTGATGAGCTCTCCTCTGCATATAATTAATTTAAAAGGTTCCATCCTCACATCTAAAATACCTCACAGAATTACTGTTTTTTAGACCAGGTCTAAAAACAGGTCACCAAACCATCAGTAGACTAAAAACCATCTGTAGACTAGTCTAAACTGCTTAGTGAAGTGAGGCCAATATATGAGAATTGTGACTAGCCAATTCCAAGTGGCACACAATTTACGTGTACCCGATCCAAAGCTCAGTTACAAAATTAGATACTTAACTAAAGAGAGGGAAGCCTCAGGATCTCTCTATTCTCATGTTCCCCGTCGCTGAGAGCACCCCCCCCCACCCCTCCCAAAGATTAGCGACAATGCACTATTTCTAAATAAATCGGGGCCATGCGGCTCTTCTCCCCCTATCGTGGTGGCGCGAGCCAGCCCGTGCATGCACACTAAACCGGAGCAAGCGTCCGGCTTCCTCCAGCCCCATACGCTCAGATGTGTCCCTCGCCGTCCTCCCGAGTACCTCCATTCTGCTGGTATCGATCCCGGTAATCTGGCTCAGTCGCACTAGTTGGCTCTGCTGTGCATGTGCGACCCCTCCGCACATGCGCAGAAGAGCTGACTGGCTCAACTGAGCCAGATTACTGGGACCGATAACAGGAGAACAGAAGCACTCAGGAGGACAGCGAGGGATGCATCAGAGCTCATGGGGCTGGAGGAAGCCCCTGGTAAGTATAATATCTCAGGTTTACTTTAAGGTGATAAAAAAGGAAAAAGTTTGCGCTTGTGTGGATGAATGTGTTGCTGCTAGAGGTGGGGTCGGCTCAGACCCAATGATGAAGGAGAAAATGTGTATAGTACCTCAGCGCAAAAAGGGTTGTGGAACTTGCCCCGGGCTATGCAAGCCCACTCGAGATGTAAGCAGATGACAGTACAGTACCTTAATAGAGGTTACATCTAGCTGCCCAAATACTTGCTGTAATCCCGATCTCTGTATTTCAAGTAATCCCGATATCACAGCGGCGGGGGATAAGAGCTAGCTCGCTCTACCACTTCCTGTTTCCGGTCCGTCAAGCCCTACTGCCAGTAGGGTGCGTGCTGCACTGCAATGTAGTTCCGTGCGCCAATAAAATCACACCGGACAGCCTAAAAAAGAGATAGGCAACATATAGTGCAGAGAGTAGCGAAATGAGTGGCCACCGCTTAGGAATCACTTACTAGAAGCAGAGCTTGTTTATTGCACGTAATAAAACACGTAGACTCCTCTCCCGACTCGAGTTTCGGCTGTATGCCTTCCCCCTGAGGAAGGCATACAGCCGAAACTCGAGTCGGGAGAGGAGTCTACGTGTTTTATTACGTGCAATAAACAAGCTCTGCTTCTAGTAAGTGATTCCTAAGCGGTGGCCACTCATTTCGCTACTCTCTGCACTATATGTTGCCTATCTCTTTTTTAGGCTGTCCGGTGTGATTTTATTGGCGCACGGAACTACATTGCAGTGCAGCACGCACCCTACTGGCAGTAGGGCTTGACGGACCGGAAACAGGAAGTGGTAGAGCGAGCTAGCTCTTATCCCCCGCCGCTGTGATATCGGGCTTACTTTAAGGTGAGTATCTGATTTTGATCCCAAGCTTTGGCTCGGGATCGCTTTAAGGCTTGGTTCAGACAGACACCTACATGTCGTTTACCGCTTGCAGTGATGCTGGTCCTTAAGTGCTGCCCATTTAAGTTGAATTAGCAGCACCGGTATCGTAGTCTCCCATTGTTTACCATCATTTGTGTAAATGCAATATCCCCATTCTTTCTGTCGTTTGAGCCGATACTGGAAGCAACAGGTTCATTTAAAGGGAACCACAGAGGAACGTAAAAAAAAAAGAAAAAGCTTTTATACATACCTGGGGCTTCTTCCAGCCCCATAAGCCTGGATCGCTCCCACGCCGCCATCCTCCGCTTCCTGGATCGGCGGTACCGGGTCCCGTCACTTCCGGTGGACGCGGCCAATTGTCCGCATCACAGCGGCTCCCTCCATACCCGTACGCATGCGGCTGCGCAGTAGGCAGCCTCATGCGTACTTGTATAGAGGGAGCGCTGTGTGATGCGGACAATTGGCCGCGTCTGCCGGCCGACTGGCGGCCATGACGGGACCCGGTACCGGCGGATCCAGGCAGCAAAGGACGGCGGCGTGGGAGCGATCCGTGCGTATGGGGCTGGAGGAAGCCTCAGGTATGTAAAGTATCTTTTTCCTGGGGCCTCTGGTTCCCTTTAATGCCGTGCCTCTGTGTCCCCCTGAAGAGGTGAACTACACTGATTGCCGCTAAATGCTTTTCTGCACGCTTGCATTTGGACAAGATGCCGTGGTATGCCAAGCAAGCGTCCGGGTAAATAGGGGTTAAATTTGCATGCAAGGAAGAATTATTGGCAAGTCATTGACCATCTCTCCTAGGAAACTACAAGAAACAAGATAGGGAGCACAGCAGGTCATGTCAGCTGGCGGTCTTATGTATACATTTCATGCTTTTCCTGCAGCTATTAATAGCGAATACATTAACCATCATCCTGCCTAAACACACTTGTCTTTTCTGAATTAGAGAGTTCAGCCTTATTCCTCTTATGACCAAAAAGATTACAAGCCTCCCCCTCCAACTTAAAACAAAAAATAATAAACTAATACAATTAAAGGGGGGAAAAGAAATCGTTGCCACTTCCAAAGAGAAATGTGGCAGCCTGTCTGTGTTCTATTTTTGGCCTCAGGAGATAAACGTCTGCAGTGAAATATGTCTTTAGAGCACTGAAGAGGACAAGCACTGGCCATACAAATGGCTGTAATGGTGCCACATGCATGTCTAAAAATGCTTCAGCTCTTGAAATGATGCTTTTCAAAACAACCACCAGAGTTCTTGGAGAGGAGACACACCGCAGCGGGGAGGAAAAACAGTGCTTATTTACAGCTAACGCAAAAACTTTTTCCACTCTGGCGCTGTGTAACTATTTTTTCAGCACAACCACAAAATTATAAGAAAGAACTGTGCAAATTGTACGTTAGTGTCAACACAAAGACCTACATTTCTGTAAAGAGTAATAGAAATCACTGAAGCCGTAGAATGGATTGAAGAGAATGTCTGGTATGTTATAGAAATGTATAAATGAAAGGCATAAAGATGAGCTTTGCATCAAACTGCCCTTGGGATTTATAGTCCGCATTAAAACAAACGCCAGAAACACATCTACGGGAGTCCTGTTATTGATAAAACCCCAGTACCAGGGACATGGAGGGGAGTATATTTTCCATTTGTTCACCAAAAAATTTCCCTTACCATTACTCAAAAATTTCAACATTCTGTCTGCAATTTGAATCTACTTTTATTTTTTCAGTTTAATTTGAAAACATTAGATTTTGTAAATTGATCAAGTACAATGCTCCACCACTCCGCAATCAGATAATTTACTGAAAACTGATTTAGATTCATCGGCCCATATGCAATTCACATTTTCTCCTAAGTTTTTTCCTCGGTGATAATAAATCTTCTCTTTAACCTCCTTAGCGGTAATCACGAGTACAGCTCGGGGTGGAAAAACATGCTAGGAGCGCTATCCTCGAGCTGAATAGGTGGTAGTCGCCGTCAATCTCACTAATGGGTTATAGCGCCACCTGGAGGATGGAGGGAAAACTGCAGAGCTGGATCCCAGGGAGGTGAGTGAGAGCTAAGGTGCTGAAGAACTCCTTAGCAGCATGATTTATCCCAGATTTTAGGATCTAAAAGCATGCAAAAAAATTGCACCGCTTTTTGACCCTAAAATCTGGAAAGAATCATAACGCCAATGGGGTTAAAACAACTTTTCAGCATTTTGCAATTAAAAAAAGTACCAAGAGTGGTAGAAAAAGCACTCTCAAAAATTATATTGTGTATTTTCTTGCTTGCTGGGGGTTTAAAAGGCATTTTATTGACGAGGTGTGAAAATATCAACTTAGAGGAATCGAAGGAGAAAAAGTGAATTGCATTTGGGCCATCAGTTGAAAGATGGTTCAGAAGACCTGGCAGGTGAACAGTGGAATGCAGAATTGGTAGTTGCTTACACCAGCCCACTTCCCTTTACTATTACAGTGGGATGGGAGGCACTATTAGCCTGACAGGACTGGCACAGGAGAGGTAGGGAGAAAGTTCTCAGCTGCACACTGCACAAGGGGACAGGGGCAAACCTCAGTATTATACAAGGGAGAAGAGACACATTGTACATTCCATGCAGAACTGGTGAGGAGAAGAGATGCTCCGCTGTGTACTCTGCATTAGCCTAAATACTAAACCTACAATTTGATGGAAGGCCATTTTTGGCCGAAAAATCTGTTCATATTCAAGTATGGATTAAACAAGTATGGAAACTGTCCTCGTAAAATTATTTTCTTTACAATTATATATTAAAAAAAGGAAAATTCCGCTTACTAGACAAAATCTCATTAGTCATTTTCCAGTCTATGTGAAATGCAGAACCACTTTGAAGAGGAAACATTTAAAAAAGCATTAGGGGGGCTCATTCAGACTCTGCGTAATTGAAATTTCCGTATTTCCGATTGGAAATGGGCTCACCGCAGCAGTAATCGGAAATCAGTCTCGGAAATTCGTATTCCGCAGAAATACTACATTACCACAACTCGGAAATTTTAGCCCAATCACAGAGCTCAAAAGCATTGGACCAATCAAAGGCTGCAGAATTTTTCTGTGGCAATCAGAATACCGTGGAAATTTTTGACCAATCGCAAGACTTGGTAAAACTGTAGTATCTGAATCGTGATACTCTGTAAAAAAAACTCAGAAGTATCCAAGGCTTGCGGTTGGTCTAAAATGTCAGTGGTATTCCGATTTCCACTGTAAACAACCGCATTCTCTCATTGGTCCAATACTAGAGTATTTCCGGATTTCAAGTATACCGTTTTTTTTTCTAAATTATGTAGCTTTATTAAAGTGAACCCGAGATGAAAATAAACTTATGAGATAAATATGTCTATCCTCCTACTCTTTTTTTTAATATCCCATGGAATTATTTTAAATTTAAATATTTATAACACAAAGTAGATTTAGGCAGGGGTCACACTTGTCTTTCAGTTTTCTACAGCAGCTGATGTAATTTATAGAGAAAACTGACAAATTGTGCAAGATGTCAGTTTTCTTTCTGTGCATGAAATCTACATTCAAGTGTGACCTAGCCCATTGATTAACAAGAGTTCTCAGTTGAAATCAGTTTTCCTGTGCAGAAAAGCCAACAAGTTTGACCCCTGCCTGAATGTTTTATTGCCTTTGCTCAATGGCAGTCTATTCAGTGGCCCAGAGTTAGGGCCGGTGCACACCAAGAGCGCTTCTGAGCGCTTTTTAAAAAACGCCACAGCAATGGGATGGATCACCCCAGAGCAATGTGATTTTCTCCCAAACTCGGGTCCCGCAGCATTTCTGCGCTTTTCAGAGGAGAATCAGCATAATGTTAAGTATAGGAAAATGGAAAATATCTCTTAAAACACTAGATCAGAGCGATTATCCAAGCGTTTTTTTAACAGAAGCTGCTCAGTTCCAGCTCTACTGTAACAAAAAATAAAAACCGCTACACCAAAATGCTCCAAAAATCTCTAGGCATGATTAGAAAATCGCTAGGCACATGCCTAGAATCGCTCTGAACAATAACTTCTAAAAGCACTGAGTGTTTGTGATTACGCTAGCGCTTTTTGGTGTGCACTGGCCCTTAAAATACATGAACTACTGACCTTTTTCCATCTCTCCCCTGCCCTCAGATGTTTTATTCTGCTTGGAAAACTTTTATGGCTGTAATTTGTTTATAAGTGAGGTTTACTATAAGCTCATCTCCTGTCTTTAATAACGATTCTGTGCTGTTTTTACTGTTATCACCATGGTGATAAAGAATTTCGTATTCACTAAGCAATTTACTATAGGCAAACCTCAAAATAAGGATTCTGTATTAGGTGCAGTCCCCATGGCCACCGCTCTCCACATTCTCCTTCATCCCCCTCCTTAGTGTCCTAATACCTCCAGGCAGTTTTTGTTTGTATGTATGAAAATTTGTAACTAGAGTTGTTTGTAAGTTGGGGACTACCTGTACTTTAATGGTTTGTATCCATGTTATGGCTTTCTGCATTTGTTTTTTTTTTTGATACATAATAAAATCATTGGAATTATTAGCTGATGGTGAGCTGTCACTTGCATGCCTGAAAATGGACTCTTTCAGGCAGAAAAATCAAAATATCCTGGTTATTAATATGTTTTGCACTGTACATACACTGGCCACAATTCACTAAGCTCATCTCCTGTCTTTAATAACGATTTTGTGTCCTGTTTTTACTTTTATCACTATGGTGGTAAAGTATTTCGTATTCACTAAGCAATTTAATATAGGCAAACCTTAAAATAAGGATTCTGTACTAGGTGCAGTCCCCATGCCCACCGCTCTCCTTCGTCCCCCTCCTTAGTGTCCTAATACCTCCTGGCAGCTCAGTCCAAGTTGCCGGAGTCGGACAGTAGTGCCCTGGCTCATGTGGCCAGGAGCGCTATGTGCATGCGCAGGAAGGCACTATGACGTTATTATATATATATATATATATATATATGTATATACATATATATATATATATATATATATATATATATATATATATATATATATATATATATATGTATGTATATATATATATATATATATATATATATATATATATATATATATATATATATATATATATATAGAACACTGTGAGATATAATAAAGGAGGGGTGTGACCTGACTGAATACAAACAGACAAATCGTATTCAAAAGATATACAAAACCTTTATTCAATACTGATATTAAAAACATAAAATGTGCAGTAAACCCCGCCAAGCAGCCAGCCAGCCACCCAATATATATACATACATACATACATACATACATACATACACCCACACACATACACAGTAGATCTGGAACTGAACTGGTTTGTAAGTTGACTTTGTTTGTAAGTTGAGACGTGATTTACTTTTGGTCGACTCGGATTCAAACCATGATAAATTTTGTTGGGTTGTTTTCTACCTGTTTATAAATTGTTTTAAACGATTTACAACAATTTATACAATATTATAACAGGTAACAACAAAAATAGGTAATAAAAAATAAAACAGTAATGTATATTTTGTACACAGAGACTATTTATTTTGTTTGTATGTATGAAAATGTGTAACTTGAGTTGTTTGCAAGTCAGGGACTGCCTGTATTTTGATTCAGGCTTTGTACGCTACTAATGTACAGTAAAGATGGCCCGAACCGTTCGCCGGCGAACATCTCTGGGCGTTCTACTACTTCCGGGTCGCTATGACCCGGAGTAGTACGCCTGCGCTGCCCAGCGGAGCGTGTCCTAGGTCGCGCTCCTGCTGCCGAGCACTCTCTGCGCATGAGCGTGACGTCGTTCATGACGTCACGCACATGCGCAGAAAGTGCCCGGCAACAGGAGCGCGACCTAGGATGCGCTCTCTGCCGGGCAGCGCAGGTGTACTACTCCGGGTCATAGCGACCTGGAAGTAGTAGAAGGCCCAGTGATGCAGAGATGTTCGCCGGCGAACGGTTCGGGAACCGTTCGCGACATCTCTGATGTACAGTAGGGTTTCAGTTATACAGAACTCAACTAACCAGCAGGTTCAATCAACCAACACGAATCACTGGCGGTACTCACAGTGGTAAAGGCAAACTTCTTAGGCTGTTTAGGGGCTCTACTGTGCTGAAAGGCTGGGTTCCATGGCTCCAACAAGATGAACATACTTCCAATTACTGCATTTTAACATTTATTGCAGAGTTCACGGTTTGTATATATAGATTGGGGTATAGTACTGTATTAGCCAGGTTTATTTTTACAATAGAGTCTTAAGCAACCAGAAAGCACATTTATACCGCATCAGCCAATCTCTGTCTGTGCTGGATAATTGAGATTCTACTGTACTTATCTTCCTGTTAAGTGGTGTGCTAGCACCTCCTGCTCCTCTTTCTATTATGGTTAGAGAGTTTGCATTGGCCTTCAGTGGCCCAGCATTGTACAGGATCCTCAGTGTCTTGTCTGGAACATCCTTCATTATCAGAAAATAAACATGAGCTTCAGAATAACTTCTTTGTTGCTGGTCTATTTCAGCATGTAATTGAACTCACAATTGCTGATGTTCTAAATACTCAAGTATAAACAAGGTCAGCTGTATTTCCTTTTTTTAATTAGGAAAACAGTATTTCATAAAGGCTTTCTAGTCCTATATAATTAGAGACAAGTGTCCCTGCGTACACCTGTCACTGTGTCCCTGGGTCCGTGTGTTTGCGCTACTGCGCACGGACAGACGTTGGGACTGGAGGAGGACAGGTGCATGCGGTGGACTGGTATGCGCACTAACATGTGACGGTGGGACAAAGACCTACAGCCCGTTTTTAAACGTGCTTAGGTCAACTAGTGATCAATAAAACCTTGTAAAATAATAAATTTGCATTAGCAAACGCAGTACTCCATAAGAACATCTTGCTTATGGTTGCCATTTTAGGCCCCCGAATACCTATATATGAGGGTCATCCATAAAGTAACACCTGTTTTAATTTAAGTAATTAGGGAAACATTAAGGTCAGTTGCACACCTGAGGTCTGCGATAGAAATTAGGGTTGGTTCACACGGGCTACTGCTGAGCTTAGAAGGCCAGAATTTAATAGCTAAGCTTTTAATGGCTTTTGAAGGCTTTCAGGAAAGTGTTGCGTTTTCTGGGCTGTTGGTGGCTTTTGCAGGAAGTATAGGGAAAAGCTGGGCTTTTATTGGCTCTCAGTGGCTTTTGCTGGCTTTCAAATGCCTTTTAGAAGCTGCATGTTGCTTTTGAGATGAGTCGAGATGATGGGATCAACTGCCAGGCTTTAATAAAAGCCTGCAAAAGCTTTAACACTCCCATTCATGTGCATGGGACGGCAGTAGATCCCTAAAAACGTTATTTTTAAAACGCAATGTTTAATGCCAGCAAAACATCCATGTGAACCAGCCCTTAGGCTTCATATGACCCAGCGCCACTTTGCGGCGATACGGTCATAAGCATAGGCCTGTCCCCTGGCTAGGGCTGGGCAGGAAGTAAGTCACTTAAATTCCCGTCATGCACACTTGCTCCGTCCCCATTGACTTGACTGTATTGTGCTGTCAATCACCCCTGTTATTGTCTGTATTCCTATGTATTGTACAGCGCTGCATAATATGTTGGCGCTATATAAATCCAATAAATAATAATAATAATAATGTGGTAACATGCTGCAGCCTCTGTGTCAGCATTGCGTTGGTTTGGATACTTCTGGTGCACCGCGTTACATTGCGTGAACTGCGCAAGTTTCCATAGACTTGCCTGTCCATTGTGGCAGGGAATGAAGTCAGAGGGTGCAGAGAGGCACACTTGTCCAAAATATAATTCCGGGTGCATAACCTTGGATGCTAAGAGACATCCCACTCCAATCCAAGTAGTACAAACGGTCGGTTAGCACACCAGCTTCTCAACGAGCCAAGTTTATTCTTCCAAGTCACATGTCAACATTAAGGTTAACAATTGCTTCGGGGCCGCTAAAGGTCCCCTTCCTCAAAACAGTGCGCTAAGGGTCCCCTTCCTCAGAACAGTGCACTGTTCTGAGGAAGGGGACCCTTAGTGGCCCTGAAACAATTGTTACATTAGTGTTGACATGTGACTTGAAAGAATAAACTTTGCTCGTTGAGAAGCTGGTGTGCTAACCGACCATTTGTACTACTTGCATTGTGGCAGGGGAGCGTACTGCGGAGCGATGCAGCGCGTAAGAGTGCAAAGGGCCTGAAAGTGTTTTATTTTAGACAAACGACTTTATTTAACACATTGCTTTGTATCTTCTGATTATTTCTCCACATAATCACTTCATTTTTTTAAGCATATATCATTATCTTTTTTTAATCCCTTTATTGTAGTAACATCCACCTTTAAAACAGATAAGAAAATGGTGGTATCTGCAAATAGTTTCCAGGTGTAGCTTCTCCATGCATTATATCTGCAGCCTCATCTTTGAACTTTATCCAATAGTCATATTCAGCAACAACAAAATTAAAGAACTGTAACCAAGGATTGAACTTGTGGTGAAACTCCTCCCACATTGTGATGTCAGGACCTAGGCGATCAGGCGAAGTTCATTGGAGGAGCGGAGTGAGCGGCTAGGTGTGTACCTCTGAGTAAGATCGGAAATGTAGGTTGGACAGGTTTTATGGACAGATTTATAGTTCAGACACAGTGGCCTCGATTCACAAAGCGGTGATAACCCAGTTATCACGCCTAAAAGACTTTAGGCGTGATGACCTTTTCACCACTGAGTTATCACCGATTTTTCCTGCTCTTCGCGCGAAGTTACCGCGCGTAAGCGCGCGCGCAAAGTCCCATAGAGCTTAATGGGAGCTTCGCGCGAAGCATCGGGTGTTGCGCGCGCGCGCGTACGCGCGGCAACTTCGCGCGAGTTTCTTCTTATCATGCCTAAAGTGACTTTAGGCATGATAAGGGCCTTTTCACCACGGTGCTAACACTTTGCACCGCTTGGTGAATCGAGCCCAGTATCTTGACTCTGATTCTGGACTGGATAGGAAGCCAGTGAAGGGATTCATGGAGGGGAGCCGCCGTGGTGGAGCAATGGGAGGAGTGGATCATTCTGGCTGCTGCATTCATGATGGACTGCAGCGGGCCAATTCGGGTCATAGGGAGACCAGACAGAAAGGCAATGCAGTAGTCAATGCGGGAAATTATGAGGGCATGGATGAGGAGTTTGGTGGTGGCAGAGGTCAGGAAAGGGCGGATCTTGCAGATGTCACGAAGTTGGAAGTTGCATGACTTTGTGAGGTTTTGGATGTGGGGAGTGAAGGAGAGTGCGGAGTCCAGGGTGACATCCAGACAGTGGGCTTGAGAGCTAGGGCGAATCGTAGTGTGGTTAACAGTGACATGCACATCTGGGAGGTTCAGGGATGGCCGGGGTGGGAAGATCATAAATTCCGTTTTGTCTAGATTTAGTTTCAGGAACGTAGCGGACATCCAGGAGGAATTGGCTGATAGGCAGGAGGAGACCTTGTCCATGGTAGTGGAGGATATGTCAGGGGTGTCGAGGTAGATCTGGGTGTCATCAGCATACAGATGATAGTTAAAACCCATGGAGGAGATAACCTTGCCAATGGAGGTTGTGTATAGGGAGAACAGTAGGGGGCCAAGGACCGATCCTTGGGGGACTCCTGCCGAGAGGTGTTTGGGGGTGGATGAGGATTCATTGAAGGAGGTTGTGAAGGAGCGGTTGGAGAGGTAGGATGAAAGCCAGGTCAGGGCGAGGTCGTGAATGCCCATGAACTGAAGGGACTGGAGGAGTAGGGGATGATCTACTTTGTCAAAAGCTGCTGAAAGGTCAAGGAGGAGGAGAATGGAGTATTTACCTTCAGCTTTAGCTAAGGCAAGGTCATTGACCACTTTGGTGAGAGCTGTTCCAGTTGAGTGGGCAGGCCGAAATCCAGATTGCAGTGGGTCTAGCAGCGAGTTGGCATTGAGGTACTGGGTCAGGCATTTGTGAACCAGACGCTCAAGGAGTTTTGAGGCAAAGGGGAGGAGAGAGATAGGGCGGTAGTTGGAGGGAAGTGAGGGGTCGAGGGAGGGTTTCTTGAGCAGGGGTAGTACAGTAGCCTGCTTGAAGTCTGAGGGGAAGGTGCCTGTGGATAGGGAGAGGTTAAACAGGGTAGTGAGGACTGGGGCCAATTCCGTTAAGTAAATAAGAAGGGATGGGGTCAAGGGGGGAGGTAGTGGAATGGGAAGTCTGCAGTAGGTGGTTGACTTCCTCGGTGGTAGTAGGAGTGAAGGAGGTGAGGGGAGGATAGGGTGGAGGAGGAGCTGGTTGGGAGGGGGTGGGAGGTGAAGATTTAAGATTGGATATTTCCTGACGGATAGAGACAATTTTGTTGGTGAAGTGGGTGGCTAAATCTGTGGCAGAGAGGGAGGAAATGGAGGGTGGGGGTGTAAGCAGGGAGTTGAAAGTGGCAAAAAGTTGGGGGTTTGAAGCTTGTGCTCCGATGAGCTTGATAAAGTATTCTTGCTTCGCATCAGCAAGGGCAGTGTGGAAATGCAGCACTGCAGTGTGGAACTTATATACTTTACTACCATTTGTGGCCAGGTCTTTCAGTAGAATATTAAATGCATCTGTCATTGCAGTGCATCAGAATCAAAATAATTTATTTTGCCAAGTACAACACGAGCTTGTTCCCGTGGAAACACAGAATCCATGCCGTTCGAATCGGCAGGTCGTTCGTAAGCCGGGCGCTCGTAAGTCGGGGACTACCTGTATTTGTAACATGGCCTCAATTCACCAAGATCATGCTCGTGATAATAATGCAAGAAAAAACTTGCCACCACACAACGATCTTGCTTTATTAAGGTGTAGACATAAGTTTTCACAGTGAGAGAGTTATCTTATCACTTCAGTTCTTAAGTTACCTCCTCTGTAGTTATTTTCACATGCAGTTAATTAACAGTCTGTCTTTAAATTTAGAATTCTGTAGTTATTTTAAGGATTGAAACGTTAACTTTAGAGATCTCTCCTTAACTTTAGGTTTGCCTGAGGTAAATTGTTTAGTGAATACTACACGGCTTATTGCCATGGTTATAACTCTAGAAACAGCTCAGAAATGTTATTAAAGACAGGAGATAAGCTTAGTGAAATGAGGCCTTTTTCTCCTAAGTTTTCTCCTAGGAGATCATTTTTGCATCTTCTGTTTAAAATAAGGTATTGCTTTAATTATTCTGAGTATTTTCTTGCTTGCTTGTGGCTTAAATGCATTTTATTGATAAAGTGTGAACATACCACTAAGGAGAAAGCTCAAAAGAAAAAGTGAATTGCATATGGGCCCATTTGCGATATTTGGTGAATAAAGCTGACTCTGATTTTTCATTCTGATAAGCAAGGATTTGCCAAGTGATCAACTCTCATTGGTCATATGTCTTTTTTTCAACCAAGCTAACTATGTAACTATCATGTCTATACCAACCTATGCTCTTATACTATTGTATGTTTTAGTAGTATACTCATTTGGCATGTTGAAAAGGTGTTGTTAGTTCTTACAAACATTACTCCTGCTCATCTTTTATATGTACTCAGCCTTATCTTACATAAATGTTTACAAGCTATACCTCTGTTTATCACCTTGATTGTACTGTGTTTGGAAGGTCCTTGTGTAGCAGTATACAGTGGGATGCGAACATTTGGGCAACCTTGTTAATTGTCATGATTTTAATGTATAAATCATTGGTTGTTACAATAGAAATTGTCAGTTAAATATATCATATAGGAGACACACACAGTGATATTTGAGAAGTGAAATAAAGTTTATTGGATTTACAGAAAGCGTGCAATAATTGCTTAAACAAAATTAGGCAGATGCATACATTTGGGCACCACAAAAAAGAAATGAAATCAATATTTAGTAGATCCTCCTTTTGCAGAAATTACAGCCTCTAAACGCTTCCTGTAGGTTCCAATGAGAGTCTGGATTCTAGTTGAAGGTATTTTGGACCATTCCTCTATACATAACATCTCTAGTTCATTCAGGTTTGATTACTTCCGAGCATGGACAGCTCTCTTTAAAGGTAACCTTAAGTCTGATAAAAAAATGACATTTACTCACCTGGGGCTTCTCTCAGCCCCCTCGCCGTGTCTCAGAGATCCTCCCTTCCTCGCTGGCGACCACTTCCGGTTTGGCCGTCACCAGCCAACAGGCATAGGAACGCGAGTGATTCTTCGCGTTCCCAGCCATAACATCGCCCCCTATGCTGCTATTGCGTCCTCCTGGCCGCAATAGTAGCATCGGGGGCAATATTGTGGCTGGGAACGCGAAGAATCACTTGCGTTCCCATGCCTGTCGGGTCCTGATGACCAAACCGGAAATGGCCACCGGCGAGGACGGGAGGATCTCCGAGACACGGCGAGGGCACCGATCGGCTGCAGGGGGCTGAGGGAAGCCCCAGGTGAGTAAATGTCATTTTTTTTTTTAGCAGACAAAGTTACCTTTAACTCACACCACAGCTTTCCAATTATATTCAGGTCTGGGGACTGAGATGGCCATTCCAGAACTTTGTACTTGTTCCTCTGCATGAATGCCTTAGTAGATTTTGAGCAGTGTTTGGGGTTGTTGTCTTGTTGAAAGATCCAACCCCGGCACATCTTCAGCTTTGTCACCGATTCCTGGACATTGGTCTTCAGAATCTGCTGATACTGAATGGAATCCATGCATCCCTCAACTTTGACAAGATTCCCAGTCCCTGCACTGGCCACACAACCCCACAGCATGATGGAACCACCACCATATTTTACTGTAGGTAGCAGGTGTTTTTCTCGGAATTCTGTGCTGTTTTTCCTCCATGCATAAAACCCCTTATTATGCCCAAATAACTCAATTTTAGTTTCATTAGTCCACAGCACCTTATTCCAAAATTAAGCTGGCTTGTCCAAATGTGCTTTAGCATACCTCAAGCATCTCTGTTTGTGCTGTGGGCGGAGAAAAGGCTTCCTCTGCATCACTCTCGCATACAGCATCTCCTTGTGTAAAGTGCGCCGAATGGTTGAATGATGCACATTGACTCAATCTGCAGCAAGATGATATTGTAGGTTTTTAGTGCATTGACTATGATTGTTCTCACCATTCGTCGCTTCTGTTTATCCGAGATTTTTCTTGGTCTGCCACTTCGAGCATTAACTTGAACTGAGCCTGTGGTTTTCAATTCCCTCAGTATGTTCCTAACTGCGGAAACAGACAGCTGAAATCCCTGAGACAGCTTTCTGTATTCTTCCCCTAAACCATGATGGTGAACAATCTTTGTCTTCAGGTCATTTGAGAGTTGTTTTGAGATCCCTATGTTGCTACTCTTCAGAGAAAATTAAAAGAGGAGGGAAACTTACAATTGACCCCCTTAAATACTCTTTCACAAAATTGGATTCACCTGTGTATTTAGGTCAAGGGTCACTGCGCTTACCAAGCCAATTTGAGTTCCAATAATTAGTTCTAAAGGTTTTTGAAACCATAAAATGACACCAGTGCCCAAATTTATGCACCTGTCTTATTTTATTTAAACAATTAGTGCGCACTTTCTGTAAATCCAATAAACTTCATTTCACTTCTCAAATATCACTGTGTGTGCCTCCTATAGGATATATTTAACTGGCATTTTTTATCTCAATAATAAACGATTTATACAGGAAAATCATGACAATTAACAAGGTTGCCCAAACTTTCGCATTCAACTGTATTTCACTATGTATCTGTTTGATCCCAGCTAACTTGTTGACATGTTTTGAAGAAGATATGCATGAATGAATTTTCAGCATATTTGTTGCTAAGATGCAGTATTCTTTATTCATAGAAGTGCAGTCCTACATACAAGGTTAAACCTAAGAAAATATAACAAGGATACCTGCACGTGAACAAGCGCCACACCGGCGCGAAACGGCTGTCGCGCAGTCCTCTTACCCCCTGGCCACCCTCCCGCACCCGTCCATGGCACAGGTCAGATCGATTCAATACATATGTATATGAGCAAAAGCTGTTACTGCATTTGTGCCTATCCATCCACCTGCTGATGTTAACCAATGGAGAAATAAATGTGTTTTAAGGAAGCAGTGCACGGACTGTCTTGTATGTACTGTATATGAATGATTTGAAACAACCTGTTTGCACGCTTCCTCACACAAGGAACCAAGTTTCGGCAAGGAACAGGACGGGGTTGTCTATTATATATGGTGCAGCAGACCCAATCATCCCCCCATCACTGAGTGACGGGAAACCAGCATCTTTTGTGTACTAAGAAAATATAAGCCGATTGAAATATGGATGAATATGTTGCGTATGTATTCCTTCTGCTTATGAGGTGCTTCCCATCTACCCTGCCATCTCATTGGACACTGAATGAGCATCTCCATACTGCAGTTAGAGAAAACAAACAGAATCCAACCATTAGATATTGTTATGACATGAATAGAATAAGGATGGTCATGCCTAGGAGGATGTATGGAGGGGCATGATTTGTTTAATCTGCTGCAAGATTTGCAAAGCTCTGATTTGCTATGAGCATATCCTGCTTTTAGCACATGATCATGGCTTGGAAATCAGAGAATTATATAGCTATCTATACTGAATGTAATGTTGCCTCTTAATACAGAAGGTATTTGCTATAATTTAGCTAGAGTGACCAGACGTCCCGGATTGCCAGGGACGCGTCCCGGATTCGGGGTCCGCTGTCCCAGGCTGCATGAGGTCCCGGGAAACGTCCCGCTTTCAGCAGCGGGACGTCCCGGCCTCGGGACTCTGGTCACTCTATCCTCATGAACTGGCAGCGGCGTCTATAGACGCCGTGCCAGTTCATTGCCCGCAGCCCCGCTCCAGCCTCCTTCTTCCGGTGTCTGTTCCGACACCGGCAGGCGAGCAGGGCTACGGCAAGATGGCTGCCGAAGGCCTGTACTGGAGACTATTTGTGTCTCCAGTACAGGGCTTCGGGCACCATCTTGCCGTAGCCCTGTCAGCGCGGGAGACGAGCAGGAGGAAGGTGGTCCCGGGAGCAGCGCGCGAGAGGCCGGAGACTTCTGCCAGGTGAGTAAATGCTTTCTTTTCCAGGTGAAATTTGCTCCCATTACGTTGCTTTTCTGGTGAAATGTTTGCCCGCATTGCGTTTCTTTTCTGGTGAAATGTTTGCCCGCATTGCGTGTACTTTCTAGTGAAATGTTTGCCCGCATTGCGTTTCTTTTCTGGTGAAATGTTTGCCCGCATTGCGTTTCTTTTCTGGTGAAATGTTTGCCCGCATTGCGTTCACTTTCTGGTAAAATGTTTGCCCGCATTGCGTTTCTTTTCTGGTGAAATGTTTGCCCGCATTGCGGTTCTTTTCTGGTGAAATGTTTGCCCGCATTTCGTTTCTTTTCTGGTGAAATGTTTGCCCGCATTGCGTTTCTTTTCTGGTGAAATGTTTGCCCGCTTTGCGTTTTTTTTCTGGTGAAATGTTTGTCCGCATTGCGTTTCTTTTCTGGTGCAATGTTTGCCCGCATTGCGTTTTTTTTCTGGTGAAATGTTTGCCCGCATTGCGTTTACTTTCTAGTGAAATGTTTGCCCGCATTGCGTTTCTTTTCTGGGGAAATGTTTGCCCGCATTGCGTTTCTTTTCTGGTGAAATGTTTGCCCGCATTGCGTTTCTTGTCTGGTGAAATGTTTGCCCGCATTGCGTTTACTCTCAAGTGAAATGTTTGCCCGCATTGCTTTTCTTTTCTGGCGAAATGTTTGCCCGCATTGCGTTTACTTTCTGGGGAAATGTTTGCTCGCATTGCCTTTCTTTTCTGGGGAAATGTTTACCCGCATTGCGTTTCTTTTCTGGGGAAATGTTTGTCCGCATTGCGTTTCTTTTCTGGTGAAATGTTTGCCCGCATTGCGTTTCTTTTCTGGTGAAATGTTTGCCCGCATTGCAGTAATTTTCTGGTGAAATGTTTGCCCGCATTGCATTAATTTTCTGGTGAAATGTTTGCCCGCATTGCGTTTATTTTGTACTGACATGTTGCCCGCATTGCGTTTATTTTGTTCTGACATGTTTGCCCGCATTGCGTTTATTTTGTACTGACATGTTGCCTGCATTGCATTTATTTTATACTGACATGTTGCCCGCATTGCGTTTATTTTGTGCTGACATGTTGCCCATTGCGTTTATTTTCTGGTGTCCGGGGTAACTGTTACTGCATTTATTATTTAATGGTCATAGATGGCTATGTTTGCTGCTTTGTGGTTACGGTATACTATTAGCATCACACAGTTTCTGCACACCCATGATGCAAAGTCTCGTTTGTCCACATCATGGCGTAAACACTGCTTTCTTATGCCTCGCTGTTACATCATTACGTTAGCTCCACCCATACAATGTAATGACCACGCCCATTTTTCGCCGCGGTGCGCTGCAGTCCCCCCCCCCCCCCCGGTCTTCATCGCTGCGCGCTCCTCAGTCCTCCCCACTTTTCGCCACGGCGCATCCCCCCCCCCCTCCCTGTCCCAGGTTGGACCCACAAAAATCTGGTCACTCTAATTTAGCTGTAAGTGAGAAACTGTGGTTTCCCATGATGCATCATTGCAAATCATCTCTTTATGCCCTTAAAAAACAAGGCTGAACATCCAGAACCGCTGGTGTATAGTGAGCCTGTAGCTAAAACATTTTATAGACTTACACCAATCCAACATACATACAGCCTGTTTCAGACTATTTGGTCCTCACTGGATCATGGTATTGATTGATATGGCACTTTTGGATAGGGCTTAAACAAGTACTAAATAATGCCCAGACAGCTCATGGTGGCCCAGAACCACCTGGAAAGGTATAAAGAGCAAAAAGAGACCAAAACAACCTCTATTAAAAAGCAATGCTAAATGCAATTTAGCCTTCTTAAAACTGAAGATATTTGCGACAATTCAGCTATAAGTGGGCAACGGTGGTTTCCCACAATGCATCACTCCCGAATTTGCAAATCATCTCTTTGTGTCCTTGAAAGCAAGACTGCACATCCATGTGGTTCTTGGTCACCATGAGCTGTCTGGGTATTCATGATCACACTGATCACAGTCTTCTCCATGAGTTCTCTTAGACATGATAGTCATTAGTTAATCATACTTGGTCACATGGTTCAAAATAGAGATTTTAGATTTTTTGAGACATCAACTACAAGCATTTTATATGCTTTTGGAACTCCACCAGCAAGATCTCTAAGTTACCCGTCAGTGCCATGGCAAGAGGGTCTTGTCCCCTGTTGTCTTGTTACTTTGACCTTGACACTCAGTCATCTCAACATTAAGCCTGTCATTTTTCATCAAATTATATTTTCCCACACATCAAAATACCACACAAGCATTTGTTGTCAACAAAATCTAGCTAAGGCTGGGAATTCTATTAATAACAAATGTCACTTAGAAATGAACTTCTGGATGAACTCTGAATCCGCCCAGTGTTTTCCAGGTAAATCACATCTATTATGTGGAGTGCATGGAGATAGGCAGGTGGGTGCAGCCCAAACATGTTTTTTTCCATGGCCATTAGTTTAATGTGGAAATTCATTATACCTAAAAGAGTCAGTTACCAATTAAGCAGCATAATGATAAGGTAGTGGCTGGGATTTATAGGACTTTCACTGACTCTCTCTTCATATGCCAGGTTTCCGCGGTCAGGAAGCAAGATTAAACAAGACGGCACTGACTAATGTGCGTGTGACTGTAACCAATATGCAGAATTATGCAAGACTGTGGCAGTGCCCCAGCAGCAGGCACGACATGCATACTGAAAAATGAGGCAACCACAAGCCTACCTGGAGCCCTTCCACACACGCAAAGAAGGCGCAGGTCTGCAGACAGAAGAATTGTTTGGGATGCAAAGAAAAAGCAAGAGAGAACTTTAGCTGATATCCAGGCTTCTCTACAGAAAAGAGGTGTGGATGTTCCACGATACACGATAAGTAGGCACTTGAAGAGAAATGGGCTTCATGGTTGAGTTGCCATCACAGTTTCCTGACCTCAAAGCCAAAATCGACCCATCATGGGTGGCTGGATAGTGTAATGGTTAAGGGCTCTGCCTCTGACACAGGAGACCTGGGTTCAAATCTCGGCTCTGCCTGTTCAGTAAGCCAGCACCTATTCAGTAAGGAGTTTCTTGGGCAAGTCTCCTTAACACTGCCACTGCCTACTGAGTGCGCTCTAATGGCTGCCTCGCAAGCGCTTTGAGTCCGACAGGAGAAAGGCGCTATACAAATACTGCCATTATTATTATTATTATCATTGGCTACAGCAGAAAAGGTAAAGGTTGTGGAGTGGCCATCATAGTATCCTGACCTCAATATCACTGTGCTACTTTGGGTACATTTCTAACCTGAAATTCATGCAAGACAGCCCAAGAATTTACAGAAACTGGAGGCATTTGCTAATAAGAATGGGCAGCTTTACCATCCAGCAGATACTATGGCTATTATCTGCTATGACAATGGGGTTGAAATAGGGTAGCCTCCCTGCTAACCTGGACTGACTTCATTAAAAGGATTATCCTGTTAAGTGTTAACCTCACATGAGTCATACCAGGAATTGCTGAAAGGTTAATGGATTAGGCTTCATGCATACGCTAGTCTTACCACCTGAAATTAGTGTTAATGATCATTCTGGGCAAAAATCCAGCTGGAGCACATGTCCCTGACATCTGAAGCCTTTACTTCACAGCCAATTGCTATTGCAATCCCTGGTGCAAGCTCCAGCTATACACCGCCCCCCCCCCCCCCCACCAACTGCAGAGAGGGGGTAATTTATCACCTGAAGCAATCACAAAGGACATTTATCTCATCTATATGTGGCTTTAGTGTTTGTGAAATCACATACACACCCACAGCAAGACCTTTTAATTAAGAAATTGAGCTTGGATCTGTCAAGTCATGTTCTTGTTGTGGCTGTGTGCATGTCTGCAGTAGCACAACCACTATTTTACCAACTTTTTTAGAAACCGATCTTGACTGGTGTTGCAAATCTTCTTCTAGATGCTTTATAAAGTCAGTAGATGAGATACATCATTCATTTCACTCTACCAAACATCTCGCACAATGCAGTTATGATCACTCTAGCACGGCAAAATTTGATTGGTCCATTTTCAAGCTGCATACATTTGCATACAGAAATTACATAATCCGGCATCAGCTCAGAATTATGGGCATCTCATTGACCAACCCTACAAAACATGATCTATCTACTCATCTCTGTCCCACACACCCACTGCTACATCCTATGTGTCTCCTCTTCCCATCAACAAACACTCTCAATTGCAAATTTCACCTCAATCACATCCCAAACCTGTATGACACCTCATTCTTCCCTGTCTCTACCTTCAAGTCCCCCCACACAGCTTGCTCACTGTGACATCTAAACACATACAGCCGTATTAGAAATTATGCCCATGTCCAAAACTCACTAATACTACACCTATGCCCCTGCCGTCACCCCTACAACACCTCAGTGAGAGCACAATGTCCATTCCAACAACATGCACTCTCCACAACATGCCTCTGCCCACATACAAGCCTGTGCTACAAAGTGCTGCACTCCTCTTCCCTACAAGTGATCCCCATGGATGCGGCAGCTGCCCCTTCCCTTGCCACCCTCCCCTTCAGTCCCCAGATACAAGGCCAGGAAAACTAGCATGCTGCATACTTGTGGCTGGCACCCACTTGGTCAGCATGAGTTTCCCAATTAAAAGTGTGCTATGTCTTTAATAAATAGTTTACCTAAACAAACTTCTACCTAAAAAATGTGAAATACTGTTATATTCAGCAAATTAGAAATAAAGGTTCCAAAATGTTTATACTGGTTGGAGACCCATTGTCATCAGTGAGTGTTCTGCCTGTCACAACTGGCATGCATAACTGACAGAGTTACCCTTAACTTAGCCACACCAGGTGAGAGTCAAAGGGTTCCCTTTAACCACTTAATGACCAGCCAACGCCGATAGGCGGTGGCTGGTCATTTGTGGATTTCCATGAGCGGCCGTTCCATGTCAGTTCACGGCGGGGGGCTCCGTGAACAGCCTGCGAGCCTCCGATCGCGGCTCGCAGGCTAAATGTAAACACGCGGGGAAATAATCCCGTGTTTACAGCAGCGTAAAGGAGATCGGCGATACCCGGCCTCTGATTGGCCGGGGATCGCCGGCATCTGATAGGCTAAAGCCTATCCGCCAATAGAGAGGAGGGAAGGGAGGGAAAGAGAGGGAGGCGGAATATCGATGCTGAGGGGGCCCCCCCGCAAGGCACAAGCAGGCGGCGGCGATCAGACCCCACCAGCAGGATATCCCCCTAGTAGGAAAAAAGGGGGGGGGGGGGTTTAGTCTGATCGCCCTGCCTATTACCCAATCTGTACTGTGGGCTGAAGAGCCCACGCAGCACAGATCAATCAAAACTCGCCTGGTCCTTAAGTGGTTAAAGGACAAGTGAACTGAGAGGAATATCGAGGTGAACATATTTATTTCCTTTTAAACAATGCAGATTTCTGGGATATCCTGCTGATCCTCTGCCTCCCATATTTTTAGTAATAGACTCTGAACAAGCATGCAGATCAGATGCTTCTGACAGAAGTCAGACTGGATTGGATTAGATTCAGGTATGTGATTCAGACACTACTACAGCCAAAGAGATCAGCAGGATACGAGGCAACTGGTATGGTTTAAAAGGTAAAAATAATGGCAGCCTTGATAGCCTTCTCAATTCAAGTGTTTTTAAAGAGAACCCGAGGTGTGTTTGAAGAATGATATCTGCATACAGAGGCTGGATCTGCCTATACAGCCCAGCCTCTGTTGCTATCCCAAACCCCACTAAGGTCCCCCTGCACTCTGAAATCCCTCATAAATCACAGCCGTGCTGTGAGGCTGTGTTTACATCTGTAGTGTCAGTCTAGGCTGCTCCCCCGCCTCCTGCATAGCTCCGGTCCCTGCCCCCGTCCCTTCCCTCCAATCAGCGGGGAGGGAAAGGACGCAGGCGGGGACCAGAGTTCTGCAGGAGGCGGGGAGAGCAGCAGACTGACACTATAGAGATAAACACAGCCAACTCTGACAAGCTGTGTGTCAGCAGCGTGGCTGTGATTTATGAGGGATTGCAGAGTGAAGGGGGACCTCAGGGGGGTTTGGGATAGCAACAGTGGCTGGGCTGTATAGGCAGATCCAGCCTCTGTATGCAGATAACATTCTTCAAACAGACCTCGGGTTCTCTTTAAGTGTTAATTCCAAAAGCAGACCTTACCATTCCAGCATAAACAGTATTCATTCAAACAGATCAGACTAGGCTAAAAAATCCATTAGAAACAAAAGGGAAAAAAGCCCAATAGTGTAGTATGATATTGTCAATTGACCATATAAATGACAAAGGAAAGATACTCACAAAGGTGGGTTTAGAGATTGTTGTTTATAAATGTTGTAGATTCTAAAATAGCTTTATTATTGCATAATGAGCGCATTACTGTGTAACAAACACATACTTAGCCGGTTTGTTTTTGATCCTCCTAGTTACTCCTGATATAGCCTGATGAAGTAGGCAGAGACCCGTGAAAGGTGTTGCAATAATTTTGGAGTTGTGAATAAAGAGATTTTTGTTTGCTGATAAATTGACTTGTGTGAGTCTGTTTGGGGAGGTACCACCTCCCTTTTTAAATGTTTTTTAAATAATTTAATTGATTCTGGTGCCTCTGTTAAACCACCCATAGTAAAAATCCATTTGTTTATAAATAACAGATGATTCATTGCCTCGGACATGAGACTCAAAGGGCTAGTTAACAGTGCATCAGTTGCGCTGCTAAATAATTTTGCATATTAACTCACTGCCCATACAATTCTAAGGGCCTGTTCACATCTCTGCGTTGTAATGGATCACATTATTCTAACTAGCTGCAAGCAGGCTCTAAATGAACGTCTATGTCCAGTCTTCATTGCAGTTTACACACATTTTAATGCTCGTGTTATGCAATGCATCACTGTAAATCCACCCAAACACTAGTGATGAAGACATGACCTCCTCAGAAAGGTAAATCACAAAATTCATATCTATCATAACAGAATGGTAAGGTTTCGAAAAATACAGCAAGTCCACCTGAATTCTACTTGGCTCCCTGGCTGCAAAGAGCTAAAAAAAACAGACATGAGACTAGAAGGCCATGAAACCTAAAAACATGGGAAGCGAGTCATGTTTCACATTTGTGCAAATGGTAGAACTAGTAGAGTTTAATCATCCAATTTGCATGTCCATATTCGATTTTTCTAGGAATAAATAATGAAAAATACAAGCATGAATTCAGAATGTACCTTAGACTTATACCGAACCTGGGTGTTAGGTGGTTAAAAGCTCACCTGAAAAAACCTTTGCAGCCTTCACACGTCATTGCATTGAAGTGGAAACCAGTTGCTTTGTCCCCACAGACACCACAGATCCGGGGAACGTTCTTGTCAAACTCCATGTCAGTATCAGCCATGGATGGGCCTGCTGCCATGTAATCCATTGCTGAAAAACAAGAAGACAACATTTATCATTAACATACGTAACATTATATTTCTTATGAGTCCCTAACCTACAGCCTGCTACATAACAGGAGCTGGAGAAGCCTACTTGCCTGTGACTCCCCCCCCCCCCCTGCATGTGACCCGCACTAGTGGCCAGAACCTGCTACCTTCGCCAGACTTCCACACCCACAGCGATGCGCCTGCGCACTACAGCGGCACACACACACCTGGACGCAGAAACCAGGCAAGTTATTAGGTAGGAAAAGGCTTTACGCAGTAGTGCTTCCAATGGGCTTTCTAATTGTCACTGATGTTCACTTCAAGACAGTTGTTCTTTAAGTCAAACCATGCTTAGAAAGTAGACTGGGGCTGATTCAGAGAGACAGGAGTAAAGGCTGGAGCAAAAATTCCCTTAGGTTTCAGATTGTAAATTAAATGAGAATATACATTACTATGCGCAACCGCACCCTTCATACTTTTTGGTCTCACTTTTTGTCTTGATAATCAGCTTTTCTTCTCAGTGACTCCATCTCCCTATTATTCCCAAAAAGCCACCAAACCTGCTCTCCATTATGGAAACCGATAGATACCAGGAGATTATGGACCCGCTTGTCCTCTAGCTTAGTCACTCCCAAATCCAGGACTTTTCCCGAGCAGCTCCTCTCCTTTGGAACCCTCTCCCACAGCCACTCCATTATACTCTGAGCCTTGAAATCTCCAAACATTCTCTCAAAACACACTGTTCAGACAAGCCCATAATTAGCAGTGGAGGCTCACTGCTTGCTCTAACTCCTCTGTGTCCTTCCCTAATTCCTTCAACCCATTACTCCCTAGATTGTAAGCTTGCAAGGACAGGGACCTCCTCCTAGTGTTTCTTATTCTGGTGTAATTGATCATATGAACATGCACCAATACTGGTGATGTCTCAAACCACTCATCAATATTGTCTGTATTTGTAGTGCTGGTTGTCCTGATTGTACAGAGTTTTGAACCTCTCATGTATCTATGTTCCCTACTACTTATTTTGTCCAATGTACAGCGAAGATATTGGTGCTATATAATCAAACAAGGCAAAACTAACAGCGACCAGGATGATAAGTGAATTTGAATGATGTATATAAGCAAAGTGTATAGAAGCAAAGAGGTGCACAGCATACCTTTTTTTTACAAGGAAATGTGCTTTGATTGCCACTGCAGTACAACTTGCTTCCTGCCCTACCTAGAATTAGCTGCAGGGCAGATCAACCATGAGTGAAGCTCATCTCTTACAATCATCCCATAGATTACTTGGAAGCTTAGCAGGAGGACCTCAAACAGCACATTATATGTATAAAGCATATGGCTAAAAACCTCCCACATTCAAATGCCTAGGAATATTTTTCTCTCAAGTCATGTGCTTATGAATGGATGTCTGATGTCTACAGATGGAACATTCCGCTAGAAAGGAACAAAATGTAATCACTACGTTCATCACCACATATCTCACTATGAAAACTGCTTTCAGATGCGTACCATAGAATAGAAAACACTTCACTACTCTGACCAAATAATTAATCAATTGGCAGCCAGTGCCTTTGCTTGTATGGCTGCACCACTAATCACAAAACAGATCCAATAATGTATCCAATGAGTCAAGAAGACACTCCACTGGCTGTAAAACTGCCTGAATGGGAGTCAAAACACCATCTTGACTCCCATAAACATGTTGTTTTGACTCCCTTATAAGTAGAATTCCAAACACTGTAGTAGGGTGCCTCCGTGATCACTGGATTCTCTAGATACTTACAACTGTATTTTTTGTGCAGACAACTGTGATCAGAGTGGAGATCCACAATCCTCACCCTGCACTAAATCTCTCCTTCACAAGTCTCTCATAAGAGCAGCCTCCCTTCCCCTTCATACTCCCCCAACACTTGTAAACACAGTAATGAGAAACAGTGTAAGGAGACTAAAAAACAAAACATTGTACATCTGTACATATGAGTAATGATGTCCTCGTGTTATTAATATCATTGATGTTGAAGCATAAGTTCTGGCCACCACTCAGCCTAGATGTGCATCCACTAAAACAGCGGTAGTGAACCTCGGCTCTCCAGCTGTGATAAAACTACAAATCCCCGCTGCATTTGCATTTATTAATCACAACTGAGGCTGTCAGACTCCTACAATGCATTGTGGAACTTGTAGTTCCTTAACAGCTGGGGAGCCAAGGTTCCCTACCCCTGCACTAAAAAGTATTAAAAAGTAATTGCATCTTATGGGTTCCCTCGTGAGAGGAGGAACTTAGCCAGGCTGGAGCACACATCATTTGATGTTTATCATGTGATGTTGGACAAAAGCCTGATGTCCGCCTGGGTACATACTTACTGATGAGTAGATAGGGCAGTGTTTGTACCTATATTAGCACTGGTAAGCAGCCAGATAGTTTAAGTTTATTTTGTACAGATGCCATGATGCAGTCTTCTTGTTTGTTGCCGTTGTTGTAAAAATGTTCTTGTATTAAAAATAAAGAATCTTAGGGGCGTGGCCTATGCATGGCGGAGTGAGGACACGTTTTCTGGAGCTCCCGCTGCCTCGCTGCTTAACCAGCCTTATAGCTCCAACAAAAGCACCCCAAACATCACATGGGACCCCCTAAGAAGAAGGGGAAGAAGAGATCGCCTAGACACCGCAGCTTGGCACACATCCTCCGCTTCCTGAAATCCCTGGAACGGAGACTGGAAGAGGCAGAAGGAGACAACATGGCATCTCCACGAAACTAACAAAGAGCCTCACCTACTCCTCCGAAGCACCAGAGAGGCTCTCCCGCTGAGCAAGGCGCACACAGCGTGCCTCTAACCAGGTCAGTCCCCGCCTCACCCACACTCTCTGAGGCAGACCGCACGCTTAAGCTGCGGTCACCGTCATTGTCCTCACCGCGACAGGGAGGGAATCATTCCGACCTCACCACGGGACAGCCCAGCTCCTCTTACTTCACTTCACCGTCCCTAGCAAAGTCAGGATCCGCTAACCAAACTGCACAACAGCGGACACCAGACGCGGAACACAGCACAGGAGTGGATCCTTCTAGATCACAGGCCGCAAACGCTGGGCGCCATCTTAGCTCAGGCCCTCCATCTCCTGTAGTCTCTGTAAGCTCCGATTCCTGCATTGAGGTGGACCTGCAGGAATATATTCGGTCCCTGCCAACTAAACTGGACTTTGAGAGGTTTATACTTCGTATGGAGGAGGTATATAAAAGGGAGATGACAGAGTTTCGCCAGGAGGTAGGCCAGATAGTACACCGGGTGGAAGAGGTGGAAAAGAGGCAGGATTCAGTAGAAGACAGAATGGATAAACAGGAAAGGGCCATTGCGGATAATTCTCAGAATATTAATGCCATATATTTAAAAATGGACAATATAGAAAATAGGCATAGACGTAATAATATAAAGATCAGAGGAATCCTTGAATCAACTAAACCACCTGAGATTATGCCGACAGTGGAGGGGCTCTTCAAACAGATTTTGGGTGTATCTGATGACCACAAAATAGAGATTGATAAAGCACATAGAGCGTTGGGCCCCCTCCTTACCAACCCACCTAGACAAAGAGATATAATCTGTCGAGTTCATTTTTATAAAGAGAAAGAGGCTATCATGACTGCGGCCCGGAGACAGGGAGAGATTGACTTTGATGGGGCCAAGATCCAACTTATGGCTGACATCTATACTCTCACTTACCAACTCAGAAGAGCGATCCGCCCTCTCCTGGAAGCCTTGCGGGATAAGGACATTAGCTACCACTGGGGTTACCCTTTTGCACTTCACATTTCACATGAAGGCAGATCTATGATTTTCAAAAAACCAAGTTATCTATCAAAGATTCGCTCGACCTTTGATTTTCCACCAATCAATATCTCAGATTGGCCTCTATCTCAATCTCAAGAAACCTCGGCCCTTCCCCATTTTTATATTTTATTTGTACTGTATTCAGTGGCATATTTGGCCATTAGGAAGGTTTTTGGGTACTGCCTCTTTACTTTAGCATATGAAGGGTTCTGCTTCTGTGGTATTCTTATAAGGTTGAAGAGTCGTGGATGGCCTAACTGGGTCTTCATAAATAGGTTAATAGTCGTTGTTCCCCTTTAATTGGTTGAATTTATCTCTTCTATGGCAAAATTAGTCATATTATGCACTGTAAATTTGCAACATGTTGAGAAATGTTAAGTGAGCTATTGTTCTGTTCATATAAGTTACGGTGAGGCGGGGAAGCACCTCCGCTATGTGTTCCCACATTCCCCAGATCAGAGCTCCTACCAGGAGTGCTGTTTTTAGCATTCTGGAGGGTGCACAAATTGTTTCTGATCAAAACTGGAGAACAAGGGATAATGGTACACGAGTACCAAACTTCTCTATATATGTTTTGTTTTTGTCTGTTTTTCTATGTAGGTTTTCTTTTTTCCTCTCAGATATTTGTGTTTTTTCTTTCTTCAAAGCTGCTAATGATCACCTCCCCATGTCTTACAATACACCTTACGGGTCAACTAAAAGTGGCATGATAATCCTTAAAATTCTTCCCTATTCAAGATGGCAGAATGTGTAATTGCAACATTTAATGTTAAAGGTTTCAATGTTCCCCAGAAGCGGTCCCAAGTTTTACATCATTTCCATAAACAGAAAACCTCCATCCTTGCTTTGCAGGAAACACACTTTAGAGCAGATTCCATCCCTAACATTAAATCAAAATGGTATGACAGATGGTTTCAGAGTCCTAATCCAGATGGGAAATCTAAGGGGGTATCTGTGGGCCTTCGTAAATCCTTTAAAGCTTCCTTCATAGATATGTTGTCAGATCCATAAACAAATATCTATTTGTTTATAAATATCGAAATAGATAATGTGAAATACACTATAGCCAACTTATACCTCCCCAATCAATATCAGACCCAAAAACTTTCTTCCTTTCTCAATAAGCTGATTCCCTTTGCAAAAGGCCATATTATTCTCTGTGGAGATTTTAACTTTTGCTTAAATCCTCATTGGGACTCCTCATCCCAGAAATCACCTATCCCAGCTAAAGCCCTATCCCAGTTACGTCATAAACTACACTCATACTCCCTAGTCGATTCCTGGAGGACACTACATCCCAACGAGCGTGATTACACGTTCTACTCCCATATTCATAGATCTCATAGCCATATAGTTTATATTATGGTCCCCCAATTTCTGTTGGATAGAAATATGCAGTCCTCTATAGGGAACAGGGTTTGGTCTGATCATGCCCCAGTATATTGCTCCTTCTTGGTCGGAAAACCAGGGAACTCTTTATATGCTTGGATACTTAATGATAATCTACTTAAAGACCCTACATGTGTAACTGATATTAAACGAACCATTGAACTCTTTATTCAAGATCATAGTAAAGATGAAACAGCTCCAAGCATGAAATGGGAAGCTCTTAAGTGCACTTAGCGTGGAACTCTGATCTCCCATGGTTCTAGGATCAAGAAGGAAAGAGGAGCTCAGATTAAAGCATTATTTCTTAAAGTAGCCACACTCGAGGATGATCTTAAAAGGAACCCGTCCCCACTAATAGAGCTAGAACTATTACTAGGCATAATCTATCTCGGCTTGATGAAAAATCCCTATCTGATAGAATGCGCCTTAGGGGAATGATTTATGAGCATGGGGGTAAGTGTGGTCGTTTCCTGGCCCGTTATTTACACCCGAGGACTAGCACCTCAAACATTTTGTCTATTACAAAATCAAATGGTACTAAAGTGTTCAAAACATCTGAAATTGCTGATACATTTAAGCACTACTATGAATCTCTTTATAATGCGTCCATCGGATTTTAAAAGTCGTTTAGACGCTTATCTTAAAAACAACAAGTTACCCTCTATCCCTCCTGAACTTCAGGAAGAATTAGACGAAGACATCTCCATTCAGGAATTGATGGAATGTATCAAAGCCACTAAATCAAGTAAAAGCCCTGGCCCGGACGAATTCACGGGCTCTTTTTATAAGAAATTTGGATCACTGTTATCTCCTCTGATGCTACCAGCATTTAATCACTTAAGGACCGGGCTTGTTTCTTCAGATCTGTGCTGCGTGAGCTCTCCAGCCCACAGCACAGATCGTGTGGCCGGGCGACCAGACTTCCCCCCCCCCCCCCCTTTTACCCCACTAGGGGGATGTCCTGCCAGGAGGTTCTGATCGCCGCCGGCTATTTGTGGGCTTCTCAACGCCCCCCTCCGCAGCGATTCCCAGCCTCAGTCCCTTTCCCTCCCTCTCCCTTATGCTATGGGCGGCACATAGGCCTGAACGATTTTAGGTAAAGATTGAATTGCACGACTTCTGTTAGAAATTGCAATGGATAAGCACGTTGATGGGAAGTATGAGTAGCCCCAGTATCGGTGCCCTCAGTATAGTCTAGCCAGCTTTAGGTGCCCCAGTAATGGTAGCTAACTATAGGTGCCCCAGTATAGGTAGGCCAGCTATAAGTGCACCATGTTAGTCAGTATAGGTGCTGCAGAGATAGATAGTCTCCTCCTCACCGCTGCTGGTACCTTCTCTGGCTCCCGGCCCTCTCAAGAAAGTCCCGATCCGCCTCGCCGCATTGCCGTGCTGTCCCCCATCACAACACACTTTTCTTCCAGCACAACCACCCCGTATATGACACACCTGTCTCCCAGCATGATTGCCCCCAGCACATGACACACCTGTCTCCCAGCACAAGTCCCCCCCATCACGAACACTAGCCCAACACATGACACACCTGTTCCCATACACTACTCTTCCCCCCCCCCCCACCATATGGCACACCTGTTACACAGGACAACACACTTTCCCCGACCACGACCCCCCCTTCCCCCAGCAAATGACACGCCTGTCCCCCAGCACAACTCCCCCCCTCCAAAACATGACACCTGTCCCCATACGCGACTCTTCCCCCCCCCCACCATGTGACACACCTGTCCCCCAGCATGATTCCCCCCCCCCCCCCCCAAGCACGGCACACCTGTCCCCTAGCACGACTCTTCCAAGCCCCCCTCCCAACTCCGCTCAAATGACACACCTGTACCACTGCACTGACCTCCTCCTTCAGCACAGGAACCCCAGCAGGTGGTGCGTGATTGGCAGACTCTGCTACCCTGGACGAGCCCCCAGGGTGATAGCAGCTCGGTCGGGAGTGAAGGAAATGACGGCGTTCTGCACATTTCTTCTTGCGGAATGCTCTCTCTCCTCACAGCGCTTTGAGTACGCACGGAGAGAGAGCTGCAGAGGATCCTGTGATCAGCGCATCACATGACCAGCAGCGCCCCATTATGTGGCCGGGAGCGCCGCTCTCCTCTCTCAGGCCTGGCTCTTCTCCCATCTGCTTGAGCGCGGCAATGGGGCGCCGCGGATTTTATGGCGAACGGGGCTGTGAGATGGAGCAGAGATGATATCAGCGGCACCGCGGAAAACCGCCCAGCTTGACGATCCCAAGATCGTCTTACTGCTGATCACAATTTCGGTTTCAAAACCGAAAATCGTTCAGCCCTAGCGGCTTCAGCCTATCAGATGCCGGCGATCCCCGGCCAATCAGAGGCCGGGGATCGCCGATCTGCTTTACGGCGCTGCTGCGCAGCAGCGCAGTATGATGTATACAGTGGGGATTTCTTCCCCGCATGTTTACATTTAGCCTGCGAGCCGCGATCGGAGGCTCGCAGGCTGTTCACGGAGACACCCTCGAGCCGCCGTTTCCATGGGAAACCACTTACGACCTGCCGCCGCCTATCGGCGTTAGGCGGTTGTTAAGTGGTTAATCATATCTCTAGAGAACAAACCTTCCCCCCACAAGCCCTCACTACACACATCACAGTAATACCTAAACCTGATAAAGATAGCTCTCTGTGTTCCAATTACCGCCATATCTCATTGATAAACCTAGATCTAAAATTCTATTCTAAAATGCTAGCAGAAAGATTAAAACCCCTTCTCATCGAAATTATACACAACAATCAAACAGGATTTGTGATTAAAAGAGAGGCTAGAGATAATACCCTCAAAACAATCTCTATTATCCACAGAGCTCAACGCACCAAGATACCTCTTTGTATGGTTTCAGTTGACACGGAGAAGGCATTCGACAGGGTACATTGGCAGTTTTTGAAAGGTTCACTATCCCAACTGGGACTCGGACCAAAATTTATTGAGAGAGTAATGGCATTGTATAGTAATCCTTTGGCTAGGGTCAAAATCAATGGGACCCTGTCGGATGCCTTCCGGGTGCGAAATGGAACTAGGCATGGGTGCCCCCTGTCTCCCCTTTTATACGTGATTTGTATGGAGCATTTAGCAGTGGCACTCCGGAAAAACTCATCCATCCAGGGCATCCAATGTGGGTTTTCACAAGTTAAATTGGCCCTCTTTGCTGACGATTTATTGCTCTATATTTTCAATCCTAATATAGCATTCCCACATATATTACAAGAACTGTCAGTATATGGTTCATTAAGCAACTTTAAAATAAATATATCCAAAACTGAAGACCTCAACATAACCCTCCCCGAAAAGGTGGTCCAGCATCTGTCAACTTCATTCCCCTTTAAATGGCAACACACCAAGATTAAATATTTAGGGGTGTTTATCTCTAAAAATCCCAATGATTTGTTTCAGCTTAATTTTCCGCCCCTAATATCTAAAATTTGCAACGATTTGGAACGCTGGAGAACATTACACCTCTCATGGTCCAGTAGAATTGAAGATGGACGTTTTACCAAAACTCCTTTATGTTATGCAGGCCCTGCAAGTGTGGCTACCCAGCCTTATTCTCAAAAAGATCCAGAAAAGCTTCTTGAATTTGTGTGGGACAAGAAACCACACCGTATTAACTCAAAATTACTCAGCCGCCCTAAAGAAGGAGGAGGAATGGGTTTCCCGGGTATTCTGGCATATTATCATGCAGTTCTTTTAACACAGATAGTGGACTGGTTTCAGTGTAGACAATGTAAACAATGGGTTTTGCGGGATGCGGCATTCTCGGAATGTGATCCAAGAGCTCTATTGTGGGTAAAGCCAATCTCGAGGCCTAAGAAGGATTCATTAGCCCTTGCCCCACAAGTAATCCTTAAAGGATGGGATTTGATTAGAGAAACTTATAAACTATCTACGATTCCAAGTCCTCTTATGTCCTTAATCAACAATCCTCATCTTGCAATAGGCCTCCATACTAACTCCTTTCTGGGCTGGGATCGTGAATACTGGCCTCAGGTTCGCCATATTTTAGGAGCAAATAATATTCTGCAGTGGGAAAATCTTGGCAACCCTGACAATAGACCTAATATTAACTGGTTCACCTGGAGACAATTAAGAGCTTTTTATAGCTCTCTTTCCCCTAAATCTAATATACATAGGGGCCTTGCGCCTTGCTTCCTTTGAAAACCTATGTTCATCCTCAAACACAGAACATAAAATCTCTCTCCTATATTCTGAGATTGTCTGTATATCCAGCACAGGCCATCTTCTTTGTATAACTACAAAATGGGACACTGACTTAGGGGAAAATCTTAAGGATGAGCAATGGGAAAATTTTCTGTTGACTCATAAATCCTCCATTTTCTCCTCCTTCCAGGAAAGGAACTACAAAATTCTAACAAGGTGGTATAGATTCCCCTCTCTGACCGCTAAATATGGAAGGGGTGATTCTGATACATGCTGGCGATGCCAAAGACATATAGGCACATATTTCCACATCTAGTGGGACTGTCCAATGATAAGGAAGTTTTGGAGATTGATGTTTGACTTAAACAATTCTCTGTATTCAGAAAACCTCCCATTTAAACCAACAATAGCTCTACTGAATTTATACCCAGGGAAAATATCTTAAGCTAAGAAAATCCTGACAGGAACGTTAATGATTATAGCTAAATTATGAATTGCACGTAATTGGAAAAGTTCTAACATCCCAACCATTAATCAGATTTTCTTTGAACTAAACGAGATCTGTAGACTGGATGATCTTTTTCATAGTGCTCATGACCGGAATGAAGCATTCACTAAAAAATGGGCGGTTTGGTACGAATACATAGAGTAGGATCAAGCTAAAGCGCTCCTTTCTGGGGTTTCATCTTTAGAGGCAAGTTTCAACATGGGCGTTCCTGTTTACTCTCAACACGTTACTTAAGTCCTTAAAATAAGGATGTAATTCTACATATTTTTATTGAACATGCCATTATGAGTCAATCTCATATACATTTTGACTCAATAACACTCCTAATATGAATACTATGGAGTAGGTGTGCAATACAGGCAACTTTGTCTGTCTCTGTCCTTTTCTAGAGGTCTCTTCACTAAAGACCTCTTTCCTTTACACTCGCTTTCCCCCTTCTATGTTCCCTCTTTCTTGCTTTTTCTTGTCTCTTTCTTTCTTTCCATCCACCCCTTTTTATCTAGCCGTCTTCTTAAATATCTGGAAAGCCAACAACTGTATAATAAGTGTGTAAGCGAATTTGTAACAATGTTATGACGGTTAACTATGTTCTCTCTTATATTGTTTTATAAGCAATAAGTACTATAAGACAAATAGTTAAATAAGTCAAGGATGTTGGATGTTTTCTAGACTTTGTCTATATGTTCTTTATGTCTTTATTTGTATGAAAATGTTTTCAATAAAAAGTTTTATTACAAAAAATCTGATCGGACATGCTGGAAAAATCTTTATATTCGATCTAACGGAATAATCGAACTAAATCTAATTGAAAAAAAAAATTGTACCATGTATGGGCACCTTTAGTCTGATGCACTAAGCATTCTAGTGCATATGGAGAAAAATGTATGGGAAAAAAAGTATGAAAAAAAATTATTAACAGCGCTCACACAATTAGAAACCATGCAGTTCAAATAGTCCACCATGCAAGAAATGCAGACTACATACTCTCCCCGCAAACAATAGTTATCTAGGTGGAGAGTGCATTGTAACTGTCAGTGGAGCGCTCTCAATCCTTATCACAGTTCAGGAAAAAACACAGAGTGGCGCTCAATGCTGGATAATGACTACTCAGGTGCATATATGCTGGCAATTCACAAAGCTGTGATAAATGCTATCACAGCCGTGATAAACTTATCACGCGGGTTAGCGCGCGTACAGGTTTGCAAGCATAATAGCAAAGGTTTGCGCGCATTAACTTTCCCAGTTCACGTGCTAACCCATATGTTAGCGTGTGAACGGGAAAGTTAATACGCGCAAACCTTTACTAACCCGCGTGATAAGTTTATCACGGCTGTGATAGCATTTATCACAGCTTTGTGAATCGAGCCCATTCAGTGATACCACACACACTTTAACCAAATAGTTTTTAGTAAAGGCATGGGCCCTCCCTCAACAAGAATTCCATGCACACAAAGCATGTAAAACTGGGGGTGGGCTTCAAAACTGGAAGCGATGTAGTCCTCCTATCCATGGAGAAGGGAAGTTTGGCCCCAGAAACAGAGAGGTTATGTTCTAATAGCTATTTCTCCATCACTGGTGATGTCTGGGTTCTATGGGCAAATCCCTTTGCCTGAAGGGATGCTCACACATAGTGTTTATCGTGCTATCTGATCACCTTGAATTCCGAGCTTGGCTGCTGGTGGCTTATAAGGCATTTTATGACAAGTTATTAAAATATTACCTAGGAAAAAAATTCAGGAGAAAAAGTGAATTGCAGCATATGGGCACCTATTTGTTTATCTCATGCAGTAACTCTCCTAAGGTAAAAGACAAGCTTTGTTAATCTACTAATATTGAATTAAATGGGTATAACGTGTATATCAATTTGTAAATATAATATATTTTATTGAATACAGAAAATTGATAAAAGACAAACAAAGTTAAAACCAGGGCAAGTTGCGGAGCCTAAGATCTGCATACCTGTGCGATATAAGTATTTACATGCACACATGCCACACGCACTGCACACACTCACTAAGTACAAAAAATGGTGGTACCACCTCCCAAATCAAAAAAATCCCCCTGGCCGTCCCATAGTGTCAGGGATAGGAGGCCCTACAGAACGTTTAGGCAAGTACATTGATGAACGCCTAAAACCCATTGTCAGCCAACTTCCGTCCTTTGTCCTGGACACAAGGAGTCTTTTGAAGGCCCTTACTGAGGTCGCGGTCCCCCCGGGGTCCCTCCTTGTGGGAATCGATATTGAATCATTATACACTTCGGTTCCTCATGGGGAGGGACTCCGGGCTGATATGCTAATTTACCTAATTTACCTAATTTACATGTCGTTTAACCAACTTGATAATGGACAATGGACTGGATAGAACAATGGACTAGATTTCGGCTGCTTACACACAGGGACGTTACAGGCGCACGTTAGTGCAGCCTGTAACGCTCCCCCAACGCACAGCAATGTAACACAAGTGGGCTGTTCACACTGCCCACGTTGCGTTACATGTAACGCTGCACGTTCTTCTGAAAGTGCAGCATACTATAGCGTTACAGCGGCTTAAGCCGCGTTAGACTGTTTGCACATGCTCAGTCATGTTGGGGAGGAGCGGAGAGCGGCCAGGCACATGGCTAATTAATATTCACTGCACGTTGTGACGTGCAGTGTTTACTTCCTGGTGTGGCCGCTCTGTGCGACGATTGGCCGGCGGGACCACGTGATGCCGCATGCGTCCAAGAGTACGCATCACGGCATCACGGACGCCAGGGTGAGCTGCACAACGCGGCTCACTCTGACGTCCACAT
The DNA here is from genome assembly GCF_040937935.1 of Hyperolius riggenbachi. Taxonomy (NCBI): domain Eukaryota; kingdom Metazoa; phylum Chordata; class Amphibia; order Anura; family Hyperoliidae; genus Hyperolius; species Hyperolius riggenbachi. The sequence continues at coordinate 122,472,374 of NC_090647.1, forward strand.
CGAAGAGCACTAGGCCCTGCGTTAGGTGCACGTTATGCGACCTTAACGTAGCACCTAACGCAACGTCTTGGTGTGCAAGTAGCCTAAATGAATGATCAAACAACTTGTTGTTTGAACATCTATTAGTTAGACAAATGACTTGAAGTCGTTTGTACACATGTACAGACCTAAGGGCCAGTGCACACCAAAAACCTCTAGCAGGTCCGCAAAACGCTAGAGGTTTTTGAAGCAGATTTTCTGAGCGATTCCTAGGCATGTTTAGAGTGCATTTTTTGGAGCGTTTTTGTGTAGCTGATTTCATATATCGCTACAGTAAAGCTGTTACTGAACAGCTTCTGTAACAAAAAACGCCTGGAAAAGGCTCCGATCTAGCGTTTTTCAGAGCGTTTTTCCACTTTCCTATACTTTAACATTGAGGCAGAAACACCTCAGAAATCTCAAAAATGCTGCAGCCCCCGAGTTTGCGTTTGTGGAAAAAACAAAACGCTCTGGTGTGCACCAGCCCATTGAAATACATTACCTAAGCAGTTTTCAAACAGCTAGCGTTTTTAAAAACACTCCAGAACCGCTCTGGTGTGCACCAGCCCTAACAGTCGTTTGAACGACAGTTGGTCCAACAAATCCGCTCAGCGGATCGGGCAAACCTGCTGTTATCAGTCACTCGACAACTCGTACACACGTCTAACTTGTCGTTCAAACGACAAGTCGGACGACAAGTTGTTCGAAAAAGTTGGACATGTGTACGTACCTTAAAGAGGAATTCCAGTGAAAATAATGTAATAAAAAAGTGCTTCATTTTTACAATAATTATGTATACATGATTTAGTCAGTGTTTGCCCATTGTAAAAGCTTTCCTCTCCCTGATTTACATTCTGACATTTATCACATGGTGACATTTTTACTGCTGGCAGGTGATGTCACTGGAAGTAGCTGCTGCTTGGTTTTTTGGCAGTTGGAAACAGCTATTTCCCACAATGCAATGAGGTTCACAGACAGGAAACTGCCAGGACCATGGTCCTCACAGTTTCCTGTGGGAGGGGTTTCACCACAATATCAGCCATACAGAGCCCCCGATGACCCGTTTGTGAAAAGGAATAGATTTCTCATGTAAAAAAGGGTATCAGCTACTGATTGGGATGAAGTTCAATTCGTGGTCATGGTTTCTCTTTAAGTGAGCCTTAATTTTATTCTCTTTATACGTAGCTTGTTTAAGATAATAACAAAAGTGATAAACTGAAAAAAGTCTACCCTGAACAAAAATATTTGGGTACATCTACAGTTTTTATCCAACCATTTCTAATCAGAATGGATAACGCCAGCTCCCTTTCTGGGGGGGGGGGGGGGGGTTATCTGCACTTCCTGTGGCATTACAGTATTGCTGCTTATGAGGTTACAAAATATAGGTTGCTACATACAGTACATTGTTACAGTCTTTAGTCTGAGTGAGGATTTTATTTCAAGGAGACTTCAAAGCAGCCAATGAGGACTCAGGAGGACTCATTGTGACCATACTTTCTAAGCATTAGTTTGTTGATCTAGGCAAAGGTCTGCAGTGCTTTAGCATTCTTTCATTCCTATTATCCCTGCACGATTAATTCTGAACAGTGTGCTATTTTATAGACCTAGTGTGTACTGAATATTACAACCACTTTAACTATCAGAACACTTTCCTAACACAAAATACACCTGACCTTTACAAATCTCTTAATGGCATAACAAAGGGAGGGACAAACTAACTTCTAACACAGAAATCACATCTATGCAGTCACTGTGAGTGGTGAGATGGCACCTTTTATCAACCATTACAAACTTACAAACTCAAAGTGCAATTTAAAATGGAATGTGTTTTCTCACTGAAGCACACAGACTAACACAATGCCTTAGCTGACAATATTTCTATAGTAGCTCCATGTTAACTCTGTACTCTATCAATAAGGTGTCATTCAACAAAAAACAGCACAGCTTGCATTACCACAGCAAAAAATAGCACTTTTATTGGCACAGGATTTGTATGAATAAATATAAACAATGTCAAAGATTCACATTTAATTCATACAGGTCAGTAAACAGAACGTGCTGCTGTATTGCGCTCATGGTACTTGCGTGTACGTCAGGCTTTTTGAAGCCATTTGCAGAAACATTTGTTTTGTTTCTTCGATTTGTCTCTGTGACAAAGAGGTCCTGTCTGGCCTCAAAATATTAAATTTTGCATCCATACTCTTATACCCCTTGACCCCTTAGATTGTAAGCCTTTATGTCAGGGCGGCCTACTTCCCCATGTGCTCATCTCCACCACCATATGGATGAAGGGCCCTTTTTCTACCAATAGCATCATATTTTCAGAATGCCATAATCGCAGTGTAGCTTTTCCACCAATGTAATTTTAGACCGATTGCAAAAGCAATGCTTGCTGTATTTTCTGCACAATTTCAATTGGCCCATTTCAGGTTTTAAAATAGCCGCCACGAATTGCCAGTAAAAAATGCACTTGTATATAATGTTGAAAATTGTGATCGGCATCGGCTGGCAATTGTGATTTTGAGTGTGAAAGGCTCTCAGTAACTCATATCCTATATCCATCCCTACATTGCCATCTGCGTACCATTGTTTCACTATTTTGGAGTCAATTAACAAAACTTCTCATAAATGACTTATTTTTCACCTAATTAATAATAATAACAACCTTTCAGCACATTTACAAGCAAAACAATCATTCAAAGTGTTCCTGATTAATTTCACTTCAATTTGACTTTTCTTACCTTAACCACTTAAGGACCAGGGGATATTCCAGTGATCGGTGCTGCGTGAGCTCTACAGCCCGCAGCACCGATCAGGTATGTGCCAGGGCAATCAGACTTCCCCCCTTTTTTCCCCACTAGGGGGATGTCCTGCTGGGGGGGGTCTGATCGCCGCTGGCTATTATTGATTTGCGCGGGGGGGGGGCTCCTCAAAGCCCCCCTCCGCAGCGTTTTCTGGCCTCACCTCTGTTCCCTCCCTCTCCCTCTCGGATGTCCGTCCTGCACCTGATAGGATAGGCTTCTGCCTATCAGATGCCGGCGATCCCCGGCCAATCAGAGGCCGGGGATCGCCGATCTACGTCATGGCGCTGCTGCGCAGCAGTGCCGTATGATGTAAACAGCGGGGATTTCTTCCCCGCGTGTTTACATTATGCGTGCGAGCCGTGATCGGCGGCTCACACACTGTTCACAGAGACAGTCTCCGTGAACTGGCATGGAAAGGCCGCTCGATCGAGCGGCCGTTTCCATGCTATACCACTAACGACCCGCCGATGCCTATCGGCGTTAGGCGGTCGTTAAGTGGTTATATTATTTTTTGCTCTTTGGGAGCTTAAAAATATAACATAGAAACAGATGAAAACAGGTGAAAAAGCTTTGGGAATCAGCTCCATTCTGTACCATTGTTTAACACTATAATGTCCCTGTGTTATATTGTATTGTCTCCCATATCTATTGTACAACGCTGCAAAATATGTTAAGGCTTTATAAATAAAGTTTATTGTAGTAATATGATTTAAATAGGAATTTCTGGCAGTACTGACTCAAATTAACATACATAATGCTGGGTACACACCATGCGTTTTCTCGCTCGATCCGCGAGTCAATCGGGATCGATTCGACTATTTCCGACATGCTCTATTCGGGCTTCGATCGTTCCTGCCGTCGATTTTGCATACTTAACATGCAAATCGACGGCAGGAACGATCGAAGCCCGAATCGAGCATGCCGGAAATAGTCGAATCGATCCCGATCGACCCGCGGATCGAGCGGGAAAACGTATGGTGTGTATCCAGCATAAGGAATAGTGCACTGTTGGAAGATAACACATGACATATCCTCATTGTAGCTGAACGCAAGCTCCTAACCCTCTCCCAAAAGCCACGGTAGCTCTGGCCAACTCAGAAAGAAAGAAGTCTGCCATGAAGCAATGGTTGCTTCATAAATAAGAGGATTTAGTGGTTTTTAAGTATGTTAACGTGTTAAAAAAAAACAGGCCTAAATAGGGGCTCCAGGAATGACTGGTCTGCATGCTTGCACACATCCAATGCATGTTGAGTAGCAGGAGGGCAAAGCCCAAAGGCCAACAGCAAATCTCCAGGCTTTTAACAAAAAGAGGTATCTTGTAAGGAAAGGCAGCTGTCTTATCCCCTTTGCAAAGCACCCTTGTCCATTAACTGCCCAGGAAGGGGTATAGATAATACGATGAAGAGGGTTTGTGGTTCTATCATATTATTTCATTAACACCCATGGTTACTAAAGGGGTTAATAAAGCTTAGACGAGGGGTGATACTTTTTTTAAATTAAAATTTAAAAAATTTACATTTTGACACAGTATTAATTGAGAGTCATGCTTGGACTACAGAGAGAAAGAACTCAACAAGCGCATGATACTGTGGAATGAGATACTAGATACAAATGACTATAGACTAACAATGAACATGCACACCAGCAAAATGCCAAGTGTCCTCTTGTGGCGTTTTAGCTCACACGCAGTCTAAGCATGAAAGCAGTGGCATATTCCAAAACTCTCCATTATAGTCATCGCCAATCCTACATAATAATACCTAAGTGTCTCTGCGTCCCTGTGTGTGTGTGTGGGTCCGTGCTTTGTGCTATTGCGCATGTGCAGCACGAACAGCCACGACACAGGGAACAGGACCGCTGGGCACGAGCATGCGCGGTAACTTTGCGGTGGTCACAGGGGAGGGATGAGAGGGACGGAAGGGGAGGAGAGGGGAGTAGAGGGAGGCGGGGTTTTAACACAGACCTACAGCCCGTTTTTAAACGGGCTTAGGTCTACTAGTATAATATAATACAGTGTTCTCCCCAGAATTTTTTTCCAGCTGGGTGGCATGAAATAGTAGCCGGGTGGCATGAAAAAGTAGCCGGGTGGGGCGAAAGGAGAAAATGCAGGGCCTGTGCTTCTATGAGCAATTATGCTTACAGCATAGGAGGAGGTGAGTCGATGACAGCCGGGTGGTCACCAAAACTAGCCGGGTGGAGCACCCGGCTAAAAGAGCCTGGGGAGAACACTGTAATAGGAGTATACAACATGCATTCATCCCCCAGCTAGGAAAACTTGCTAGTGCCAAAGTGAAAATGCCTAGCAAGGCTATACAAAAGGGTTATAAGCTTTGCAAAGTAAAATGTTATATGAGAAATATGTACTTTCTTTAAAGGGAACCTTAACTGAGAGGGATATGGATGTTTCCTTTTAAACAATACCAGTTGCTTGGCAGTCCTGCTGATCTCTTTGGCTGCAGTAGTGGGTGAATCACACACCTGAAACAAGTATGCAGCTAATCCAGTCTGACTTCAGTCAGAGCACCTGATCTGCATGCTTGTTGAGGGGCTGTGGCTGAAAGTATTAGAGACACAAGATCAGCAGTAGAGCCAGGCAACCAGTATTATTTTAAAAGGAAAAAAAACATATCCTTCTCAGTTTAGGTTCCCTTTAAAGTGACCCAGAAGTAGAACTGAATTCAACTGAGCATTCAATGACCGAGTTTCAGAAAGTTGGCAGATGAGATGATTAGCACATTTAAAAAACATATCAGCAATGGCAAGTTGCACGTTCCACTAGCCACAGGAGTAAAGCATTACTGTAGTCAGTGGAAAGATGGTAAATCTGAGGGGCATTGTTGCCTATACTGTATTACACTGCTTCATTCTCAGGCTAGTTTTGTTATATCTATGGACAGTTTTGATAGATGAGATAACTGATGTTCTGGGCCTCTGGGCCACCATCTTTAATACCTGTGATGTACTGTTGCTGTCCTGGACACCGGGTCTGCCTAGCTGCAAGTTTAGAAGAGACTAAGCAAGAAATATCTCATTTAGTGATGATCGTAATGTGTTAATTACGATTTCATGACATTTTCATGTAATTTTCATAATCATGATCGTAATGGGACAATTGTAATCACTAAAAATGAAGAGCGATTACGACCATAGACAAAACTTTCGTAATTACAATCATTTTTATTATTACTATCATTTTCGTCATAATTACGAGTATTTTTCAGGACACATTTTTGTGTAAAACATGAAATAGCAATTTCCTGTTACCCATGATTTTTGTGATTCCATTATTATGGCACAAAATTATGATCTAATGCGAAATTATGACACAAAATTACGAGTTATGAAATTAAATTAGGAATTGCGATAATCCGTAATTATGAAAACGTGAAATTTTGGCTGATCACAAGTCTCATGTAGTTTCAGTCCCTCTCTTTGAGAAGTTGGAGCTCGGCAGTCAGTACCGGTATTTGAGATTCTAGAAAAAGCATCGGGAAGTATTTATATGCAAACATACAGGATGTGGAGGTATGAATCCAAACGCTGCCAAAACAAAGCAGCTCACAGCCAATTTATCTACAACAGCCATAAATGAAACATTGGATTTAGCTGACAACTCTAGTTAGGTTTATGTACACTGTCTATTCTCAGGTATTTTTGTGTTTGGTAATATTTGCTGGCAAATAAACCAAGTTAGCTTCAACGTATTCACATACAGTAGCTAGTTTGTTTCTGCAATATGTAAATAAGCAAAACTTGCTCAACAAAACACAAGCAGAGATATTTTAGCAGAAATCCTAAAATAGGCTATCAGGAAGCAGTGAATGTGGAGAACTGTCTGGACATCCAGTATCTTAAAATTCCAAGCGTCACAGTGAGCATATACTTCTCTCAGTAGTCTTTCTACTCACTGCACATGTCAAAAACTGATTTTCCCTCATAGTGTGTAAGTGGATTGGAAAATGAGGGTAAAGCTGAATCTAAGTCCCGGTTCACATTAGAGTTAAAAAACGGTCCGTTCCCAGATCGGAAGGGAATGGATCGGAATGGATGGGAACGGATTCAATGTTAACCTATGGATCCGTTCACATCTGTCCGTTCAAACAGATCTTTCCGCACGATCTGCTGAATGGAACGCAAGTTTTCTGCTGCACCAATTTTTCCAGACCGCTGAGCCCGGCGGAACGGAAACAGAAGCTGAAGTGCTGCACTGGGGGCAATGAGAAAACACAATGTATTCTCACACTAGTGAAGAAATGGACCATTCTAAATACATAAATACACTTTGGGGGTGGGAGTCTGTGGGGGATGTGGGGAAACGGAACAGAAGCAGCAAAACCGAAACGGATCGAAAACAGATCCGATCAGCCGGTGATCAGATCAGTTTTCACAGACCCGTTTGCCACTTCAACACAAGTGTGAATTGGGCCTAAATGTGGCCACACAAGATACAATAAAATGATCCAATTTTACAGCAATTCAATAAATAAAAAACTGCAGAGAAAATTTGAAACTTTTTTTTTTATATTTGTTCAACTAGGTTTGTTTTTTTATATAAATCGACTGGGAGTGATGTTTTTTTCAGATACATTTTTATGGAAATTGAATGGTGTAGTATAGATGGTCAATTTCTTGGTGTGTGGCCACCATAACTGCTTCAGGACTGGCGATAGTTAAAACTACGCTGCACTTGTGGCTGCCTGTGCCTGATGCAGCGTAGTTGTAAAGCCGGCGGCTCCCCAGCACTCCAGGATACAATAGTGAGTCCCCACCAGCACAGATCTCCACTGTCTAAAGACAGCAGAGTTTCGTGCATCGGTCATGAGGCTCCTCACCGCCTGATCACTGTCAGACAAACACAGTGAACAGAAAGTAAAAAGAAATAGGCTCTGGCCCCTAAAAAGGACCAGAGCCTTTGGTCCGCAATCAGATACAAAAGGGGGGACACAGAGAGCCCCAACTCACAAACTTGGGTTACCATTCAGGCAACCACTCAAAGGGCAGGTGAGGAGAATTAGACCTGTCCTCACTCAGGATTAAGAAGTCGCTCTCTGTAGATTGGAAAATAGGGGCCAAGTCCCCTCCACCAACGGAGGACTCAATTAGCAATGCAGTAGTACAGAGACGCCAGAAGAATAAAAACAAATGGTTAAAAAGTTTAAAATGAAGTATGCAGTGGTGGGCCTACCCCTTCAGTGCAGGCACAAAAACAAAAAATAATAATAATAATAATAATAATACAAGGACTGCCCTTTTAAACAACAAAAATTGATTTACATACTCCAGTAGGGTGCACCAATTGTTGTTTAAAACGGCAATTTTTTTTTTGTGTGTCTACACTGAAGGGGTAGGCCCACCACTGCCTACTTCATTTTAAACTTTTTAACCATTTGTTTTTATTCTTCTGGCGCCTCTGTACTACTGCATTGCTAATCTGGTTAATTGGGATGCCTGGTATCTACCATGTCTGTCAGAATCTGTAAATGACACTGGACTGACTTTGCAGTCCATTTCTATGATTCGGTGAAACAGGTCATAGTCAAGGTGTCATGTTCACTGTAAAGTGTGCGTTTATCTGAGGGGCAGTTACAATAAAAAAATACTGCTGCACTGCCTGTAAAAGGTGGAGTCTTAATATAATGTAATAGTCCTAACATTTGTATAGCGCTTTCCTCCTGTTGGACTCAAGCGCTCAAGAGCTGCAGCCACTAAGTACGTGCTCAAGAGGCCACCCTGCAGTGTTAGGGAATCTTGCCCAAGGACTTCTTACTGAATAGGTACTAACACTAGCCAGGATTCAAGCCCTGGCCTTCCATGTGAAAGGCAGAGCTCTTAACCAGTACACTATGCAGCCAACTGTACTTTCTGGGCATTATAGTATGCACTTAACTCCTCCCTCTCTGGCTGTCCATCACTGCTCTGCCCTATTACCGTCATAGACTCCTGATTCCCAATGCCCACATTAGGTATACAAGGTTACAGGCACACTGTCACTCCGTCCCTCGTTCTGTACTTAGGTAAGTTATTTGGTGGACCATCCTTTCTAATTATTTGGAGAAAACGCTTGCCTTGTTGTTTGAAGAGCATGTCACCCTCAATATGAGGAGACTTGCAGGACCCAATTATGTTATTTGTAGACCATGAAGGCAGACCATGCAGGCCTATGTATGTTGTTAATTGGAGATACCTGGTTTGTTATGTCATTTAGGGGCATGCCTGCCTCATTACCTTATTTTCGTGTATTTCCTTCCTTTGTTATGTTTATGGTGGTACTGCCTGGCTGCCTCCTTATGCTACTTATATATAATTTCCTTCTAAGTTAACATTGTGGAACTTTGGAACAACATATAACGTGGTTTTAAATAAAATAGGTACTCATACAGTTGTAAAAAAAAAAAAAAAAACACTTCTGCAATAATTCTGTCACTTATTACAGTATTTTATACTTGCAATCTATGGCAGGCAATTAATTCTTAGTTTCAGACAACATTGTTAATTGCATATATAATATTGGATCCAAGGAAAACGTCATGTATACAGTATTAAAAAGTAGAAAATACAGGTGAATTCGCTAAAGGGTGCAACATGTTGCAGAAACGTATTGTCTAGAGTTATGTCATATTACCGATAGAGAAACACAAAGTGCACTTTCCCCTCCTGCTAAGCTGCAGGCTGCAGAGTCACTAAAAACAGTCCTTGTGTTGTTTATCTTCTATGAACTGTGCTCTCTCTAGCAAATGACAGTGTCAGCAAACCCCACCCTTCATACTAGAAACAAGTTTGTTAGGTATTCAGGCAGCTGACAAAGTCCATGTATAAAGATTAGCTTTCAAGGTACAATCTAACACAATATGCACAATGCTGGGCTTGGCTACTTTGCAAGTGTCTTCATTAATGCAAGTTGGTTCCATTGGTTCCATTAACCATTTCAGCCCGCAGGTATTTTTCACCTTATGCATCCGAGCAATTTTCACCTCCCATTTATTCGCCAATAACTTTATCACTAATTATCATAATGAATTGATCTATAGCTTGTTTTTTCCCGCCACCATTTAGGCTTTCTTTGGGTGGTACATTTTGCTAAGAATTATTTTGTTCTGAATGCATTTTCACAGGAATATTAAGAAAAAAAAATGGAAACAATTCATTATTTCTCAGTTTTCGCCCATTATAGCTTTAAAATAATACATGCTAACATAATTAAAACCTATGTATTTTATTTGTCAAAAAAGGGGTGAGATAAAGAAAGGTGGGTATGACCCGATTGAGCACAAACTACACACAATTGGTTACTGTAATAACCTGTTTAACTTTATTAATCCATAATTTCTAGAACCATAAAATACAATATTAAAAATGTGCCCGCCCCGCACCCCCAAGCAAGCCTCCCACCCCGACCTCAAGAAACCCCCGCTACCAACCCACAAATCCCCTCAGATGGTTTGAGCACTAGAAAGATTTCACTAGACGTCTGGTTGACATAAGTTGAATCCAAGATTTGTATAGGTATAGGCCACAGCCAATATAAAATGGAGCGGTGGCATACAAACAGTCTCTAAATAGATATGCAGCAAATTGCTGCAGCCGGCACAAAAAATTGGTTAGTTGCATGCAACCAGTCTCTAGATAGATGACAGGCAAATTAGTGCAAGCAAGGAGATTTTCCAGTCGGAATCATGCAGGTCAATCACAGCAAATTGATTAAAGCTCCGAGCAAAGTCTCCAGATACAACAGACATCAAGTAGGTGGTCTAAAGCAAAGCAAATTGGCTGGTATAACATTGAGGCACATCAAAGCACATACAGAGTTCAGACCAAGTGATGAACTATCACAAATCCAGCTTGCCTTTGATAAGCAGTCCACATACATAAACAAAAGCCATGCCCGTGGGGCTGCTTACGTGTACATAGTAGATATTGTTGCTGATGTAATGTCCTCTGGAGAAGGCCTGTATTAGATGAATATCCAGCTAGTAGTCCAGGTGCACCAAGTTGCCATCCATGTAAGGGCTGATTCCTGCATGATCAAAACACCAGACTGGCTGTGGAGGGGGCAAAGGCTTCTATCCATGCGGCGGAGGGAGACAGCATGGAGGCCGGGACGCTGCACATGCGTCCTCGACCGGTTTCGCCGGACTTCCGGCTTCCACTGGAGGTATGTATTTTATTTGCCCATTTGTCCCGGTTATTACAACATTTAAATTATCTCCCTATCACAATGTATGGCGCCAATATTTTATTTGGAAATAAAGGTGCATTTTTTCAGTTTTCGTTCATCACTATTTACAAGCTTATAATTTAAAAAATCGTAATATACCCCCTTCACATGCATAATAAAAAATTTTAGACCCTTAGGTAACCCTTAGGTTTTGTTTTTTTTATTGTATTTTTTTTTTCATAAAAACATTTATTTGGGTAATTTTGGGTGTGGGAGGTAAACAGTTAATTTTAAATGTAATAATGTGTGTGTCAGGATCTTTCCTGTAGCATGTTCTGTCGGTTGAAGTAGAACTGCAACCGGGTAGTCCTGCCAACAAAAATTGCCCTCCGTAAAACATTCTTGGCAAATGCTTTCGACTTGGTTTGTCTTCCGCTGGCTCAAGGGTCCATCTGACCACAGATGCCTGGTCTGCAAAGCACAGTCAGGGCAGCTACAGCATGGGTCTCAGCAGGCTCCCACTTCGGGACGGAATCCAACCTTCATTCCCCGCGGTGACAATGTCAGACTTGCCCTCCATAACGGATTCCCGTTAAAGGATTTAAAGTTGATTCATTACAATTAGGGCCTCAAAGTCCTGTATTGCATGCCTGCCTGCTGCCCTCCTTGGATGTGCAGTGGTAGCCGTTGCTCAGGCTCCACACCAGATTCCATCCCTCATTCCCCGGCCAATACCCGGGGTCACAAATGGCAGACTTGCCCGCCTCCATATGATTCTCGTGAAAGGAATGTGGTGTCATCTTTGCCCGCTATAACTGGTTCTCGTTAAAGGATTTAAAGTACATTCATTTCAAATACACAGCAGGGCCTCGAAAGTCCTCCTCCTGTATTGTTATTTTTGGTCACTACCTCGGGGTGGGCGTGCATGCCTGCCTGCTGCCCTCCTTGGATGTGTAGAGTTGCTCAGGCTCCACACCAGATTCCATCCCTCATTCCCCGGCCTTTAACCGGGGTCACAATGTCAGACTTGCCCGCCTCCATAGGATTCTCATTGTAGCGGTACTGAACAAGTACACAGCAAGTAGAAAATGTAATTTAAAAAAAAACAAACGTAAGCTTTTTAACAGTGCCATGGAAAGTTGAGAAGGAAGTCATACATTACCTGACATCACTGAGTGAGGAAGAGCAATCTCGCCATGTTGCGCAGTAGTCCAGCACGGCCGTCACAACACACAACAAACAGCTATTTGCGGTGCGTTACGCAGTGAGTTTGGTGTGTCAGTGTGAAGCAGTACTCTAATTACACTTCCTGATTGATGTATACACATGCAAGATGTTTGAAAGCACATTAGGCCTGCAATTTAGCATTCAATGTGATTTCTGCCCTTAAAACGCTGCTTTGCGTCACATCCAGATTTTTCCCCGGGACTTTTGGCATGTATCCCACTCCGCCATGCCCCCCTCCAGGTGTTAGACCCCTTGTAACATCTTTTCCATCACTTTTGTGGCCAGCATAATTTTTTCTATTTTTCAAAGTTCGCCTCCCCATTGAAGTCTATTGCGGTTCGCGAACTTTTCCGCGAACCGAACCTTCCGCGGAAGTTCGCGAACCTAAAATCATAGGTTCGGCCCATCACTAATCAGCAGGAGCGAGGACATGGCAAAACAGGCGCAGTGGTTTTCAGACTTCAAAGTCGGAAATTACAGAAGTGAACCGGAGGCGGGGCCGGAGCATCGGTGAGTGGCTGCGCGGGCACAGGATGTCTGCGGGGGACCATTAGAAGCCCCAGGTAAGTTCAACTCATTTTCCCCCGACCCCCCTACAGTATCCCTTTAATGGATAAAACCCTTTCTTTCCTTACCTTCTCTTTCCCAAAAATTAACATTTTTAAGTGATTCTAAACGGCACCACTGCTTTTTCAATATAAATACAGTGAATACAACCAGTAATAATATATTGCTTTCCTGGACTCCTTTCGTAACCGTGCCCACCCAAGATGTCACAAATCCACACAGATGAGAATATGTGCTAAAATATATGAATAAGACAAAACACATTTTTCACACCGATACCAATTTTCATTAAAATATGTGGTAATAGCTGCCCTGTTTCAAATGCACTTAAGTCTATGGGCATCAGAAAACATGTTTTCAAGAAAGCTCTCACTTTAGCAAAAATGTCCCAGCTTCTGTAACTTTTTGACTTGCATGGTAACAGGTAGCCATTTTTACAGGATAGCACTGCTATATTTCTGGAAATAGGATAATCAGACGAGTCTTCAGCAGTTTATTACATCGTTTTTTGGAGCAGGCAGGGTATAGCCCGCTGGCTAATGGATGGTGGCCATGGTAACAGAAAACATCTGCTGAATGATGAGCATGTTGAACATATGCAGCATACACTAACCATCCTCGTCTGCACTATTTGCTGAAAACATTATGTGCTCCATACTCTGCTTCATGCAGGGTGTATTATCAACCCATTAATACATTGTCCGATGGGGCAGGATCTCTTCATCCTCCTGTGACACAGTTTGTAATTGTTATTTATGCTGGTTTGTCACCTGCATACCCTACTTACCATATTTTTTGGACCATAAGATGCCCTTTTTCCCCCCACAAAAGTGTGTGTGTGTGTGTGTGTGTGTGTGTGTGTGTGTGTGTGTGTGTGTGTGTGTGTGTGTGTGTGTGTGTGTGTGTGTGTGTGTGTGTGTGGTGGTGTGGGGGGTGTCAGTGTGTCTTATGGTCCGAATAATACAATACACGCCAGTGGCAGGTGTCCCCCACATCACAATCACTACTTCATACTGCTGTCACCAGATCTGCCAATCACGGCCACCCAGGGTGGATTTAGGCCAATCACCGCATTTGCTCCTACAGCAGCTTTTCACACATAGGCCTCGATTCATAAAGCATTCCCGCATGCCGACATTCCTGAGAAGAACGATAAATCACCGCCTTGCGCGGTGATTATCTTAACAAAAGTAACAAAATGTCAATTCATAAAGATAAGAGGAAGCGGTATGCGGACGGGGAATACTGCTCCCTCTTATGTGGCGAGAAGCGTGCGGAATACAGTGCAGTGAATGGGACAGACCTCCCAAGCAGCAGCAGAGAGAGCAGCGCACTGAGGAACTCAGCCAGCTCCTGTGTTTCTGCAAGGCTCCAGACAGCCTACCGCTGCCTACAGCGGGAAATCTCCGCTCAGCTATCGCAACTAGCAACATTTTATGAATGCCCACCCTGGAGTCAGAAATACCGAGCGCGGAGTTTCCCCGCACTGATTTACATCACCGAACACTTTTTTATGAATCGAGGCCATACAGTATGCAAATGCTCCAGTTGGAATCCCCACACTCATGTCATTAATATAAAGGTTTCACACAGCTGGGCAGTCAGGCAGAAGCAGCAGAGCAGAGGGGGAGCGTGGAAAAGATACGATGAATACAGAGCTGACACTGCCCCCCTACAGTTTGCGGCCATGAATCACGTGATTCAGTCTGCTTCATGGTAGGGCTGCCCCTGATTATACGTACTGTGAGATGATTTGGTGTTAATTTGGTCACTCTGGACCATTCTTTTCTTTCTTTGTGCTTCGTTTTGTTTACAGATACCCCAGACTCTAATGCTGG